>NC_056743.1:1879012873-1879034438 GCF_019279795.1 Protopterus annectens
TTGATAAGTGAAGAGTGCTGCACCATGGTCTAGGAGGATAAAGCCCTTGATAAGTGAAGAGTGCTGCAACATGGTCTAGGGGGATAAAGCCCTTGATAAGTGAAGAGTGCTGTACCATGGTGTAGAGGGATAAAGCCCTTGATAGGTGAAAAGAGTGCTGCACCATGGTATAGAGGGATAAAGCCCTTGATAAGTGAAGAGTTCTGCACCATGGTCTAGGGGGAAAAAGCCCTTGATAAGTGAAGAGTGCTGCACCATGGTCTAGGGGGTTAAAGCCCTTGATAAGTGAAGAGTGCTGCACCATGGTGGATGGGGATAAAGCCCTTGATAAGTTAAAAGAGTGCTGCACCATGGTGTAGAGGGAGAAAGCCCTTGATAAGTGAAGAGTGCTGCACCATGGTATAGAGAGATAAAGCCCTTGATAAGTGAAGAGTGCTGCACCATGGTATAGAGGGATAAAGCCCTTGATAAGTGAAGAGTGCTGCACCATGGTCTAGGGGGATAAGTGAAGAGTGCTGCACCATGGTGGATGGGGATAAAGCCCTTGATAAGTTAAAAGAGTGCTGCACCATGGTGTAGAGGGAGAAAGCCCTTGATAAGTGAAAAGAGTGCTGTACCATGGTGTAGAGGGATAAAGCCCTTGATAAGTGAAGAGTGCTGTACCATGGTATAGAGGGATAAAGGCCTTGATAAGTGAAAAGAGTTCTGTACCACGGTGTAGAGGGATAAAGCACTTGATAAGTGAAAAGAGTGCTGTACCATGGTATAGAGGGATAAAGCCCTTGATAAGTGAAGAGTGCTGCACCATGGTGTAGAGGGATAAAGCCCCTGATAAGTGAAGAGTGCTGTACCGTGGTGTAGAGGGATAAAGCCCTTGTTAAGTGAAAAGAGTGCTGTACCATGGTATAGAGAGATAAAGGCCTTGATAAGTGAAGAGTGCTGCAGCATGGTGTAGAGAGGTAAAGGCCTTGATAAGTGAAAAGAGTGCTGTACCATGGTGTAGAGGGATAAAGCCCTTGATAAGTGAAGAGTGCTGCACCATGGTGTAGAGGGATAAAGCCCCTGATAAGTGAAGAGTGCTGTATCGTGGTGTAGAGGGATAAAGCCCTTGTTAAGTGAAAAGAGTGCTGTACCATGGTATAGAGAGATAAAGGCCTTGATAAGTGAAAAGAGTGCTGTACCATGGTGTAGAGGGATAAAGCCCTTGATAACTGAAAAGAGTGTTGTAACATGGTATAGAGGGATAAAGCCCTTGATAAGTGAAAAGAGTGCTGTACCATGATATAGAGAGATAAAGGCCTTGATAAGTGAAAAGAGTGATGTACCATGGTGTAGAGGGATAAAGCCCTTGATAACTGAAAAGAGTGTTGTAACATGGTATAGAGGGATAAAGCCCTTGATAAGTGAAAAGAGTGCTGTACCATGGTGCAGAGGGATAAAGGCCTTGATAACTGAAAAGAGCATTGTAACATGGTATAGAGAGATAAAGGCCTTGATAACTGAAGAGTGCTGCACCATGGTCTATGGGGATAAAGCCCTTGATAAGTGAAGAGTGCTGCACCATGGTGGAAGGGGATAAAGCCCTTGATAAGTTAAAAGAGTGCTGCACCATGGTGTAGAGGGAGAAAGCCCTTGATAAGTGGAAAGAGTGCTGTATCATGGTGTAGAGGGATAAAGCCCTTGATAAGTGAAAAGAGTGCTGTACCACAGTGTAGAGTGATAAAGCCCTTGATAAGTGAAAAGAGTGCTATACCATGGTGCAGAGGGATAAAGCCCCTGATAAGTGAAAAGAGTGCTGTATCATGGTGTAGGATAAAGCCCTTGATAAGTGAAAAGAGTGTTGTAACATGGTATAGAGGGATAAAGCCCTTGATAAGTGAATAGAGTGCTGTACCATGGTATAGAGAGATAAAGGCCTTGATAAGTGAAAAGAGTGCTGCACCATGGTGTAGATTGAGATAAAGGCCTTGATAAGTGAAAAGAGTGCTGTACCATGGTGTAGAGGGATAAAGCCCTTGATAAGTGAAGAGTGCTGTACCATGGTATAGAGGGATAAAGGCCTTGATAAGTGAAAAGAGTGTTGTACCATGGTGTAGAGGGATAAAGCCCTTGATAACTGAAAAGAGTGCTGTACCATGGTGTAGAGGGAAAAAAACCTTCATAAGTGAAAAGAGTGCTGCACCATGGTGTAGAGGGATAAAGCCCTTGCTATAGCCCAGACATCCTGGTTCCATTAGTGGCTTGGGCATCTGAGGAGCGGTAAGGGAAGGATGAGTATACCTATGAGGGTCGGGGGGACACTGCTCATGTAAAATCCTTGATGGAGTCTGGGAATACTTAAATATGCACTGATCTAAGTGGGAATAGGCTAGGGATGTTAGGCCATTTGCTGTGTAGGCAGAACAATATACCACAGGTCACTATGGGTCCCTATCACTTTTTAAAATGCAATACTTACCGAACACCTTTTTGTTGAACTCTATTAAGTGAAATCTTATTCTGCTGAACAATTGTTTTAGCAAAGTTTTTCCCAGGGGAAAAATATAGGGCAGGATTCATGAAGCCTCCGTGTAAGAGATACAAATCTGACACGGAGGCTGCAGTTAAACAGTGTGACGTCAGCATGTCATGCATATGCATGAGGGCATGCTGAATCACACCTAAGGCTAACACGGTCCATGGAAGACAGTTGGGGGCGTGTCCGTAGGCCGAGCCCTGCAAGCAGATACGCCCCCAGAAGAGTAAAAGTGCTCAAAGTAAACACCCAAGACAGAGTCCATGTAAATGTGAATAAACACAACACAACACATGCCCCCACATACTATGAACATAAAATATATAAATGAACATGTTATATATTTTTTTAAATTGTAAAGATGTTTGCCCGTGAGTGCGCTTGTTTGCTGGCGCGTAGCTTAGCCACAGTTAGCAGTCAGTGGAAAAGCATATAAGAACTAAATATGCAAAGTAAGCCAAGAAACAATAGTGTAGCGGTAGAGATGTCGGCTGAAGAGCAGGCAGTCATGGTTCGAGACCCCACAACATCAATTTTTATATTTAGTAAAATAAGCACGAAACAAGTCCCTGACAAATATGTACACATATAAAATTATATTCTATGTAAAATGTAATGAAATAGGCCATTTATTTTGAAGAAATGTGAGATAACAAAACAATAAAAAATGCCAGATGTGCCTATAGCTGAGCTACAGTTTTACAAGGTGAGTGCATCTGCCCGTAGGTGAGCAGTGGTTTAACAGGTGTAAAATGAGTGCCTGTATGTGAGCAGTGGTTTAACATGCTGAAACTGTGTGCCCCCAGCTGAGCTGAGCGTAATATGCGTGCTAACAGCCAAATGAAGGGTAAACCAGCGTACCCCATTTGAGCGGAGCTGCGCACCGCGCCAACAAGCTAACCAACAGGCAACGTTGAGCAAGCTGTATCAAAACTGCCTTTACACAGACACACCCCCTAGCCTGTCTAGACAGTCATAAAATATAAAAAGCAGTGGCCAGGTTCGAAACCAGGATACCATGCACCATAGTCAAGGTACTGAACCACTAAGCCATGACAGCTGTACTTTGAAATGCAGTAATAGCAAATATATAGGAATGAATAGAAAGTGGAGCATGACAAAGCAGGTTTTGTGAAGTTGATACAATTCCAAAATGGCCAATCACAGATATGTGCGGGAAAAACGGCATATATAAGCCCCATAGGTGGGAACACACAGCATAAACGATTGTAGAACTAACTTGCAGCCAGAATGTCAGGAGTAGGTGAGGGTAGTTGCTTTAGAGCACAGAGGTGGGGCATTGAGGAGTCCAGATACATGGTCTGGCTCCTAGTCCACAATCATGAGGCCCAACTCATGTAGGGCCAGGTCCTGTGGGGAGCATATAGGGCTGAGTAGTGGGACCGGTTGGCTCATGATCTCACCAGTGCCACAGGGATTCCAAGGACTAGTGAGCAGGTCAGTCACCACCATGCAGACCTGAAGAGACGTAAGCAGGACCAATTGAACCTTTGGATCCAGGAGGCCCAGCAAATGCCCAACGCCCCACTACTGAGTAAGTTACATTTAATTATGTATGTAAGAAATTAAACTAGCTGATAGTACAGAGATTTGTATTCCAATATTACTTCATTTATATTACAGCTGCAGGTGTCCGTTCTGCGAACCGCAGAGCCTATGGTAATAGGCTGGTGCGGTTGCGCCACCAGGCAGGTCAGTAATCCACTCCCAGTAACTGTAAAGAAATATAAAAGTATGACAGTTAGCAAAAGAGTGCAGTGTAGTCACTAAGTAATAAAATGTGCAAGTAACAGTGTAAGAGTGTTTGCAAGTATTGTTTGATTACAAAAGTGTGTTGCAGTCTGTAATCCAAACAGAAAAATGAAAATGTCTGAAATAAAGTCTGAAATAAAGATGCCCTGCCTGTAATATAATAGTACACAACCTGCAGCAGGCTGAAAAGTACAACTGCAGAAGATGAGCAAATCACATGTGTGAAATATATCCCTGTTGAAATACTGAAACATGACAGAAGTGAGACTGCTGGAAAGGACTGCAATAACTACAGGTAAAACATGTCAATAAAACCTAGAAGTAAGTACCATCCTGAATAGTAAAATGAAAACAAGTGAGAGAGTGTGAGAAAGAGTTATGAATCCACCAATAAAGTAGTAATAACCCCTGAATAAAGTATACTGCAGTCAGTACAGAATGAAATGAATGTGACAAGTAGAACCAAACTGCGAAATGTGTTCAAAGTGTTGCTGCAGCTGGAATGTGTATCCCAAAATCTGGATATGTTGCTCCCAGTCTACAATATGCAGATAGTATGATTGTCTGAAATACCAAACATCCACAGTTGTCTACAGCTATATAAAGCAAATGTAGCAGGATGATGTAGCTGAACAAAGCCAGATATGAACGTGTATGAATAACAATAAAATGTATATTGATGTAGCAGTAACAGTCCTATCACCAAATTGAAGTAGTTATCATATAGGAAACTGTAGTTAGAACAGTAGTGTGTATATATCTGCAGCTATTAGAAATGTAAAGCATATGTATTGGTATTTGAAGGTGTTAATAATATTTTCTTCACCCCACCCTATAACCACATATAATCCATTCCACGTGAAATTGGTATGTGCAATCACAATTAACACCCTGGACATTTGTCCTGTTGGGTCATAAATATTTGCATGTACATTGATGCATCTGCCCTGTTCATACATCCAAACCTGATGGCCTGTTGCCATCAATCAGCCCTGCATGTTGTTGGACTGTGTATTGCTGTTCAAATAATGCATGTGTTATGCTCGCTGTTCAATGGTGTGAATATCTGGGTGTTTGGTTAATGGGAATACTAATGCATGCTGTTACAACTAATTGCAAATGATATTGTATGTTACTAACCCAAACTGTCATGACATAATGCAAAACACAGGACGACAGGGAAGGTGGGTTGCTGCGGACCCACCTCTCCCACCTCAGCTGGCGAGTGCACCTGGCACTAGTGCCCAGTCTGGACCCTCCTCTGGTGGCCCTGTGCCACCTGCAGGTGGAAGCGCTGCAGGAGATGGGGCCCGTTCCCCCCTCTGTAAGTGTGGCTAGAGGAGAACCACCACTCACCCTCTGTAGCGTCCGGACTGTGGTGCGTAGGGAGATCCGGGACTCTGTTCTTGTGCCCCTACGCCAGCTTGAGGCACTGGTGGCACAGCTTACAGGCATGCCTGTTGCTCGGCCTACACAGCCCCCAGCACAGCCCCATCCTGGGCAGTGAAGGAACAGTGGCAACTGCCCATGGGTGGGGATATCAGTTCCACTGTTGTCATCTGTGGGCTCATGGGCTCTGGATATCCAAACATCCGTCCCCGTCAATTGTGTAACCCCCCCCACACGTGTCATACACCACCCCTGTATGGTCTTGTTTGTCTTGTCTGTTGACCTACCCAACCTACCTCCCCAGCTATACTGACTTCCTTCACCTGACATACCACTCTCACCTGAAAAAAAAAAGGGCACTCTGTACCCACAAAAAAATTACGCCCCATACATAGCTGCCCATTCCGCACACATGTCTGCTGGACATGGAAACTATCAGTTACAATTGGCTGTACAACAAGTATTATTGTTGTCCTGACACCTCTCTCAGGGGTGGAAGGTTTCAAATGTCACACCAAATTACATACATATGCACAGATGTTGCTGATGAAGAAATGGTCAGCTATGGGCCTTACCTACATCCCTTCTGCAAAACCCAAGCTTGTTTCCCTACTGTCTTACCCTCTTTGTGACCCCTTTTTCACCACTTTCCTGTCTCCCCATTTTCATTTCTTTCAAAGAAAATAGCGCGGGTGTGCACCAGAGTAAGCACTTTTAAGCAGTTGTAAGCGGGTGTGTGCGGAGCTGAACGCCAGTGCTCATGTGGGAGCTCCGTGCAAACCAGTGCTAACCCAGTTACAACTGCTTAAAAGTGCCTTAGTCCCTGTGATTGACAGGTCCTGTAGTCAGTTCAAAAGCAAAATAAAATCCCACTGTCAGTCCCAAACCCAGGACCTTGGAAACACTAGTCTGCATGATCTACCACTAAGCCGTGACTGTTATAGAAGAGCATTGTGCTAAAATAAATATATCATGTAATAGTAGGAATGAATGTAAAGGGAATATAGGATGTGTAGTACACAAAGTATGTCATTTATACTTACTGTCAAAACTACTGGATTTCCATAATAGTAGTGTGTGAACAGAAACAGCCATGCTAGTTGGTAGCTAGCTAGTAGGTAATAATGTCAGTTAATGTACATATATACATGTATGTATATTTACATATATATATATATATATATATATATATATATATATATATATATATACATATGTGTATATATATATATATATATATATATATATATATATATATATATATATAGTTGTAGGTGTCAGTGTGCATACACTCTTTCTACAGGAAACAGGAGAGGGAATGGAGAAATGTGAATCTACAACACAGCCTGAATCATGAGAGAGATACTAACGTTTACACTCACAGAACAGTGTCCACAGCATACCAGCATGGTCCCCGCCCCTACAATCTGAAAGGGCAACGCCTATCTCACATACCCTGAAATCACAGTGAGAACTGCAATCAGTACACAACTGGCTGCATGCAATTAGCAAATGCTGGCTTACAATTGGTGCAGAGGCCATCACATGGACTTATGCAGCTACCTACAAAAGCATCCTGTACTCACACTCCACACATGCAATACTTTCATTGCACTGTCCGGAGGCAGACAGAGAGAGAGAGAGAGAGAGAGAGAGAGACAGAGAGAGAGAGAGAGAAAGAAAAAAAAAATAAGAACACAAACAACAACACACGGTACACAAACTAAGTTGAAGCTGTCAGCAGTGTCAGTACCAAGCCGTGCCAGCAGCAGCAGGAAGCTGTAGTAGCAGTAATGCAACCAGCTGCAACAAACACAGGTAATGTAAAGTAACAAGTTAATAGTCTGCATACTGTGAACCCTCCATATGTGTCATAGGTCTGTATCCATAGGTATGTCCATGTGATATGTTGTGTGCACGTAGTTCCACCCAAAGGGGATGACTATACATTACATATCATTCAGTGTTAGGCCATGATCCTGGCACCAGTTTTCTGTTTCAGTGAGGCCTGTCTGTAGGATGTGTGTGTCAGCTGGTGTAACGACTATGGCGATTAGTTTGCAGTCATCTGGGAGCTTTGCCATCCACAACCTGCACATGTTTGCTTTTACATCTGAGAAATAAATGCCAAACAAGAGGGGTCCTAGGACAGAGGCCTGTGGGATACCACATGTGACTGGCATTGAGTCTGACATGGCTCCTACAATATCGATATTATGGATTCTGTATGTCAACCAGTGTGCAACCCATCATGTGACATATGTAGTAATATGTAAGCTAATGAGCTTGTCTATGATGCCTGAGTGGAGTACTATGTTAAAGGCCTTAGGCAAGTCCAGGTAGGCTGTATGGATTGTGTTGCCCTCATCAATGGCTGTAGTGACTGTTTTGAAAGGTCAACCAGGTTCAAAAGGCAGGGTCAGCCCATCACAAAGGCAAACTGGCTGGGAACAAGTGTCTGCAGGTACCCAATATCACTGTATATGCATCCCATACTGAATCATTCCATAGCTTTGCAGACCAGGCTGGTTAAGCTTATGGTGCGGTAGTTCCCAGGGTCAGTAGAGGTGCCTCCTTAGTGGAGTGGGACCACTGTTGCTGTATGCCAGTGTTCAGGTACATATCCCGTAGTACGGCCAAGGTTAAATATCAGTCTTATATGCGGTTGTATGTCCTCTTGGAGTTCACATAGCACACATCCAGGGATACCATCAGGTCACATTGATGCTGTGTGTTCTGGTTTGCTGAGGGCCGCCCTCACCTGGACATGTGAGATGATAGGGAGGTTACATTCAGCTGTGATAAGTATTTCTAAGTGTGGGGGAGAAGGAGGGGGGATACATGCACCGAACCTGTCTGCAAGAATGTTGCCAATATCTGTGTGTTCGGTGAATGTTAAGTAGGTGTGTAGTAACTCAGAGCATATCTGAGGCATTTGGTCCATATGTGTAACATAACTGAAGAAGGCCTTGTAGTTATCTATAGTGTTCGTGGCCATTTCCCTCCCAGAGTAGGCCGTGGATGTTGTTATGAGAGACCTTAGCTTATTACCAGTGCTGACCACAGATGCCTTCCCTTAATGTGAATCTGCTCTGTCCTGCAGTAGCCTCCTTCTATCGTTATACAATCTGACTTTGTCTGGGGTCCACTGGACAGGATGCCTAACCTTTGTGCATAGGGTCTGGGTTAGAAATGTGTGTGCATGTTCCATGCATTCTTTGGGATGTCCATGGGAAGCATTCGTAAAGGGGTCAGCAGTGTGGGTTGTGGCTTCCACTGGCCCAGTGGGCTGCATGGATACCATCTCAGTCCTAACAAGTGAATAACTGTCTAATCACATACATATCAAAGTAGTCTACTGTGCTGGTGGTGGTGGTGGTGGGATATGTATATCCAGGCCGAGTAACTTGTGTCCAGATCACACTAGTGGATGGGGTTCCACATATAGTACCTTGGTATGAACCCCTGAGTGAGGTTGTGAATTGGACCCGTCGCAGTGTGCTGACCGATGGGGCATGCTACTATGTTGTATGGAATGTGGCAGGTATTGTTGCACAGGTGTTGGCTGAGCACTGATATCTGGCCATGTACTTGTGTATCCACCAAGAGACACACACATGCTACATATGGGAGTAGTACTATATCACTACAGTTGAGTATCATGTATAGTATGCGTGCCATATATTGCTGACATAGTCTGCTGATATCCTGTTTCTGTTCTCTTCCAGGGACATGGCGCATCAGCGTAATCCTGCCTACTCTGCAGCAGAAGATGAGATACACCAGAGTCTGGTGCGCGATTATGACATACTGTTTTCCCGCACCAGCCAGAATCAGCAGGAGAGGGCTGCACTGTGGCAAGACCTTGTCCGTAGGGTAAATGACACTGGCACGCATAATAGAACATATGAGCAGGTACGACATCACTGCAGTGATTTAATCAGAAATGTCCATCAGCGTGAGTCGGATATCCACAGGCAACAGGTTGCCACAGGAGGTGGGGTGGCCACACATCCCGCCCTCACCAGACTGGAGGGGCTACTCCTAAGTGTTGTGGCTCCAGCCTCGGAACATCAACAGCAACACACCTGCATCATGATGGAGGCTGGATCCACACAGCAGCACGGCATGGAGCGTACAGGTAATATGCCATATGTACACTTGACTGTTCTGTACACTGTTAGTTTATGCATGTGTAAGGTGTGTCCATGGTATGTAGCTGTCAACATAGTATGTAATTGTGCAGGTGTGATATTGCCACTATCAGCAGCTGACGTGTGAAAGGCAACTGGTGTACTACTGCACTGTGTCATATGCAGTATCAATGGCACAGTTGTGCCCACTGACATTAATCTCCTCATTTCTGCAGGTCCCTCCAGTGTAACAGCAAGGCAGCCCATCCATGCTGGTGAGTGTGTTTTAACAATACCTATAATAGTCCTGATAGTGCTAGTAATACTAGTGTAACTCAATAGTGCTCTGTGTGTATACTGCGGGGTGTGCATGTGTGCATGTGTGCATGTGTGCCTGTGTCCACGTGTGCATGTGTGCCTGTGTCCATGTGTGCATGTGTCCACGTGTGCATATGTGCATGTGTGCATAAGTGCATCACTGGTAACATTGTGTAGACATTGTAAACTGTGTTTCCTGTCTTCCTCCCACAGGTTCTGGTGCTGCTCTGGTGTCCTGCAGCAGGGAACCTGAATCTGATGCCATAGGTACTGATAATGATGATATCTGTGTAATGGCACAGGAAGGTGTGTCAGGGTCTGTCATTGGTCAGCCAATTGACAGTACACAGCTGTCAACTCCATCATTGCGCACAGTCATCCTGCCAGTGCATCCTATGTCACCATTGTCCCTAGGTGATGGACAGGATACAGTGGGCATTGACCAGGGTAATGTGGTATCTGTGGTACATGCTTCCCCACACAGCAGCCATGGGCAGGGTCCTGCGATGGTACCACACAGACCGTTGCCCATGGGTTCTCATGGGAGCATCTGTGGGTGTACTGCCTCTGGCAGATGTTCCCAAAGAGGTCTGTCAACCTCAGCTATGTTTCGGGCTGTCATGCAGGCACAGTCGCATATGGAAAGGTACACCAGACAGGGTCTGAGGGAGCTGAGAGCATGTCGCACAGCCATGACTGACAGTATGCATGACATCGCGGATGCTATCCGTAATTTCACTGATGGCATAGACAGATGTTGTGGGGACATATTACAGCAGTTCCACAACCACATGTCCATGAGCCAGGGCAATGGTGGATGGCTGCGGCGTCGACGTGGCCGTATGCCGGCAACAGCAGCAGCTGGCAGTCGGCACGGATGACAACAGGCCCGTGGACGCCCCCATAGTGCCAGCAGCAGCCCCAGCAATGCTGGGCCTGTGCTGTCATCGGAACACCCACATGGCTCTGGACAGTCCCAACAGGGACCTGTGTCCAGTCAACACACTCCCGCTTCTGATGACAGTACCCAGTCTGGCTTAGTACTGGATATGGTCCGTATCACCCCTGCCAGGCACAGGTACCGTGTCCGTGCCCACAGACACTGATCTGTATGACCTGCCAGGTGCAGTCTGTGGCTGTCCACAAACTCCTGTATATGGCAGCCATGAGGTGGAACTGTGTGCGTGCATACACACATGTGAAATGGTAACACCTAGGGCTACCACATACACGCACACACTGCACCAACAGTGCCCCACCCTGTACTGCTGTCCCTCACCAACACATATACACACACATGTCAATTGGTGGTATCAGTGGCAGACTCAGGCATACCTAATTCACACCCTGTGCATATGATGAAACTGTGCCACCTCCTGCAATCTCCAACATCAGTGCAGGAACAGGTAAACACATTGCTGATGCACAGGGTGACTACATAGAAGTGTATTAGTAGTATCATGTTGGTAACAGTACAGTGTGCTGATATGACTGTGTGTATATCCCAGCATGCCTGATGCAGTAACCGTATGACTGTTCTGAATTGTTATCTACACCCATAGTAAGTACCATAGTGTAACAGCTGCACATTATTGCATACCGGTGGTAAGGATGTCAACAGATAGCCACATACATGGGTAGCACAGGGGGGAAGCTAATGCAAGTAGTGATACGCAATGATGGACATGTACACTAATGGTGGCAAGTTGCCCACAATGACTATGCAATGTGGATGTTTGCGCATGTTGATATGTGTGCAGTACCAATGTAATACAAATCACAATTAACTATGACATAATATCAGTTCTACCATGGACATCTGAGCTGTGCATTCCTGGGTACATGTTGATAGTGCCTACATATTTGCACTGTTAACTACAGTTAGTGTTACCCCTTCTTTGTTGTACAATGGACTATTTCCAGCCCTGCTTACTGTAGCTTTGTTTCCATGCATGTTAGCTTGGGGTTCCCTGGAACACTGCTTCCACCTGCAATGCAGAGTTACAGTGCTTCTGTGGACTCCTAGTGACATCTGCATAGCATACTATACGTATGTCAAGTTTCCACATGACAGAACGTCACTGTCTGTCCTGTTTGCATGTACGTTGCCTGTGACACATTGCACATGACTTACCTGGCATTTACCCACGTGTGCAGTCATATATGCCAGTGCTATGAAATCAGTAGCAGTACACCCACACACACACACACCTTCAGTATGTTGTTCCCCATTGGCCCTATGTGTTGGTAATCACCATGGCAATCACACTACTATGGTAGCATGTGCAAAGGTAACCTGTGAATCACCTCTATGGTCCAGTTGTGGTTTATGTGAGTCATGTGGCAATGTCACAGCTGCCACATGTATGCAGTCAACCCTCACCCCTGGCCAGGAACGTACAACACATGCGTGGGATGCCACCACATAGCCAATCTGGGGACTGAGCACTCTGAACCCAGTACTGCCATACCCTGTCAGGTGGCATGACATACTACAGTGACTACAATACCAGTCTGACACAGACCCGCACATATAGCAATCGGAACACACTGGGGCATACTTGGAGACTCAGAATAGCATCCTGCCTGAGCATCACACACCTCCGCAGCTGGCACACAGGCATACGTTCCGTCAGAACAGAGCACATGCCACACATGGCACACATCCCTTGTGCCACACACTCACAGCCTGTAGGGCTACACAACACACCTGCTACAGATGTGTCAGGTACCTCTCTTGGCCACTGCAGTGGGGTCCCACTCAACAGGCTGTACATGGTGAAGGTCACAGTGATATGCCTGTGGGGCACTATGGTCCACCACAAAACACATGCATACAGGTCAGTCAGAGGCATGGACACATATGACTCAGTCATTGACCATGCCACTATGGATGACCTGAGACATACCTCCCTGGACTACATGATAGGGAACATAGAAGGGATCTCTCAGCATGTGGCACAGGCCAGTATGAGCCTGATCTTGGTTGCCATCATACCCACACCAGGTATGCTACCACTATATGTAGGAAGGGTGTTCTATGTCTACATTCTGCTCAATCTCCAATGTCATTCATAGGGTATCCACTGGCTGTCAACGTGTGCTTACATGCTAGGGAAGCCACAATGATTTGCGAGGGGCAGCTTGCATGTGACACCCATGGGCCATTGTATATTGGCGAAGCCCCTTGATACACACATAGTGCCTTTTGCTGCAGGACACAGATTACATAGCCACCTCCGTGGGTATCACACCGGATAGGACACTAACAGTGATGCTACACAACACCAGCAGTGTACACCGCAAGATGCATGCACTGGACACTGTCCTCAGCATGGTGAACTGCAATGTCTGTGCAGTACCAGAGTCCTGATTCATGGCTCACAGGTGCAACCCATCACTGCCAGGTTATACCTCATACCATGCCTGTCATCCCCTATACATGTAACACACATGGACAGAGGGGTGGTATCCCAAGGCACCACAGATACACACACCTCCAGGTTGTTGGCACAGCACAAAGCATCAGGGCCTATCCATGAGCACCTAACAGTGTGTTGGACTGCCTTTTGGTTCATAGCCTGGCACACACAACCCTCCCATACACAGGAAACCCACCTATCCTCCGTAACAACACTGGCAATATGACAGTCTCAAGAAATGTCTTTATATGGCTGGACTGCACCCAATCAACCATTGTGCGTGAGCATTACTGTAGCTACAACACACTAGCTGAAAGGATCCCAGCATGTGGTCACTGAATTGCAGTGGAATAACATGTTACCACTCCCACAACAGGTGGGAACATGCAGCACCTGTTCATCGACTACATGTAGACTATATGGCCCAGACCAGATGTGTATCCCCTGCTGTAGGTATTATACCATATACAACCCACACTGTATAGACACATACCGCGTGCGGCCCCTGCACAGTCATATTGTTATGCATTGCGAATACCATTTATCCACTTGAGGCATGTGCCAGACATGGTAACTACTGCAGATTACAGGTATTTATGTGTATGTGTCACACACATACATCATGTGTGCATTGCCATTGCTGGTTTAGGCAATGGCATGCATTGTTATGCACAACAACCCACACAAGGTCATATTGTGTGACACAACCACACGTGGCAGTTGTGGGTTTCCAAAACATACCTATCTGTGCTCTGACAATGGTAATAGACCCAGTAGCGGAGCGCACTATTGGCATTACTGGCCAAGTAGCCCTGTTTGGCTGTACTGATAGTGTGGTGACATCCCCTTTGTTTACTGGGGGAATATGCAGCATCTGGTGTATTGTAGTATTTGCCAAAAGGATCTGTTGTCTCACACTTGAAATTACACACACCCTACTACCCCCCCCACACACTTGCCGGATTCATACCCCTACCTAACTATGTCACGACACATGAGAGAGAGACGCATTAGCGAAGTGCACTATTTGGTTTACTAGGAGGTTCCTCTTCTCCGGCTGTACTTCTAGGGTGCTGACATCATCAGTGTCTGGAAAGGGTAATGTGCATCATGTAGTGTGATCTCCACATCATCAGTATTTGGAAAGGGTAATGTGCATCATGTAGTGTGATCTCCTGATTGGCAAAAAGCACAAGTTTTTCATACAGAATTGCACACACACAAACTCCCCACATCCAAACACACACACACTTGCCATTTGCAGGTTTCAAACTCCTACCTTACTATGTTATGACATTAGAGAAAGATGCATTAGCAAAGTGCGCTACTCGGATTACTGGGAGGTGTCCCTTCTCCAGCTGTACATATAGGGTGCTGACATCATCAGTGTTTGGAAAGGGTAATGTACATCATGTAGTGTGATTTCCTGATTGCAAAAAAGCACATGTCTTTCATACAGAATTGCACACACACACAAACTCCCTACATCCAAACACACACACTTGCAGGTTTCAAACTGCTATCTAACTATGTTATGACAGTTGAGAGAGAGACGCATTAGCAGAGTGTGCTATTCGAATTACTGGGAGGTTTCCCTTCTCCTGCTGTACTTATAGGGTGCTGACATCATCAGTGCTTAGATAGGGAAATGTGCATCCTGTAGAGTGTTTTCCCAGTTGCCAAAAGGGACATCTCCCTCACACAGACATCCACATACACTAACCCCCTCCACACGCACACTGGGCAGTTGCAGGATTCAAACCCCTACCTAACTATGTTATGACAGACGCATTAGCAGAGCGCGCTATTCGCATTATTGGGTGGATTCCTTTCCCCTGCTGTACTTATAGGGTGCTGACATCATCAGTGCTTAGATAGGGGAATGTGCATCCTGTAGAGTGTTTTCCCAGTTGCCAAAAGGGACATCTCCCTCACACAGACTTTTGCACACACTAACCCCCCTCCACACACACTGGGAAGTTGTAGGATTCAAACCCCTACCTAACTATGTTATGACACTCGTGACCGACACATTAGCAGAGCGCGCTATTCGCATTACTGGGAGGTTTCCCTTCTCCTGCTGTACTTATAGGGTGCTGACATCATCAGTGCTTAGATAGGGGAATGTGCATCCTGTAGAGTGTTTTCACAGTTGCCAAAAGGGACACTTCCCTCACACACACATCAACCCCGCTCACCCACACACACACACACACACACACACACACACACACACTGAACATTTGCATGGTTCAAACCCCTACCTAATTATATTATGGCACTTGAGGGAGATGCATTAGCAGAGCGCGCTATCTGAATTACTGGGCATCTGTTCTGCACCTGCAGTATTTATAGGGTGCTGACATCTTTATTTCTACAGAGATATGTACATCTAGTACTACCTGTCAGGTGGGGGATAGCATATATATGCATTTACAGCCACCTACTTCAGGGTCAGATATGCACATCGCACTGGCAGGTTATGCTCTATACCATGCTTCATGACCACAGGACCTGCAACACACAACACAACCAGTCCAGAACACCACTTCCACATCCAGGACACACACTTTGCTTCCCTGGGAACAGTGCCAGGATATGCAGGTGTTCACATACACCATTCCAGTTGTTAACATCAGGTACAGGCATATTGTGTGTGGGAACTACTCAGGCTTCTACAACTTTACCCTACAGCAACTACAATTTGTGGGTCCATGTGCTATGGCAGATCCACTCACCACAGCCACATGGGGGGAATACATATTGCACCTGTCCATCTGCAACATGGGTACTCACTGTTCCACACCAGAGGTAGACCACCATTGTTGATATCTGACCATACCCACCTTTCCTTGGACATCCATATCCCATCCCCACCCCCATGTAAGGTTGTCACTGCAAACAAACTGTATTTAGCACAAGCAGACTCTACACTTGTGAAGACTGGGGTGGACGACTTCAAAGGACCCATGCTGGGGGACTATACTGGCCACTCTGCATAATCCTTGACAATTGCATTCTATGAGCATGTGTAAGGTTTGCATTGATCATGCTATCCCACATATACCCATGACTGCTCCACAACAAGACACCTGTCAGTTGTACACCAGCCATATATGAGCCGTCCAACAGACAGAGTGAGCTAATACATTGCAGAGCTGTAGCCCACAGAGGGAGGACATCTGTGAACAGTACCGGCATGACACTTCATTCCCACATAATCATCACAACACAGTGTTGACAGTGGAATTGTCCAGACAATGCAGATAGGGCTCCCCTTAGTCTGTTATTGATGCCCACTTACTGTTAGAGGTCCTCAGCAACCCTCTTCCAGCACACACCAACAACATGGATGTGGCTTAGCACATTCAAACCCTGGGATCTCCACTGTGCCCCTGCTTGACAGAGGCACAGCTCACTAGCCTCACACATTGCCTTATGTGACCTACTTTACAGTGGCACAGTAGCCTACTGTACTGGGGATGCAGATGCCAAGCACACTCTGGCTAAGCTGTCATTCTCTAGGGCAACAAGCCTAGTATTGACCTCTACACCCATATGTTTAATTGTCAGATGCACAATATTTTTTGCTGTTAGACTGTTTGCAGGTCTTTATTGCCATAACATTTCCTGTTCCTATGAACAACTTGTGTATCTGTGGAAGATGTTTGAATATGAGGGCGATCCACTATATCACTTATGTCTCTGTAGTCATTTACTGTGTGCACTGGACAGATTGCTGTGTTGTGGTTGGTTCCTGGAATGACACGTACAAATACCAGATATGTGTGGCCAACTGCTAAACGGACATATGGCCTAAGTGTGTGAGCATGCCCAGTTCAGCCTTTCCATGGCATGTTGTCTGACATATGCCTCATTTATCAAAGTGTGCAAGCAGGCCCAGTGTGAGCTTTCCATATGTTGAACTCTGCAGTCCACCACATATTTGGATGTGTGTGAACTTCAACAATATCTCATGTTTATGGTTGTGTGTTGGGTGTCATGTTGTGTACTTACTGCCCAACTGCTTCGTGTCTGCCACAACAGGGATTATACTGTGCCTGCAGGGATTGCATGGGATACTTTGCATACAGTTATCAACATCCTTTCATAATGACCTAACACTGTAGTACCGTATAGTGTACTGGTTCAGTACTTTCACTGTTTTGGACAGTATCCTGGGCTTTAGTCCTATCACTGCTTGACATCTTCATAGTGAGCACAACAGACTGTGTAGGAGCCAGTTGTGCACATATGACCATGTTGCATTATGTTCAGATATGGACTACCTACACCAGGCTTGTCCAACATTGGTAGTGTATTCCACAACATATGTGGACATTGGCAAACACTAGCGATGTTCCTTAGGCCATTTCTGATGCTAGTCACAGAGTGTGTTTGTCCTTCACACACACATTGTAACTGGAGTTTGCCATGACATATGTCATGGTTAGTATACTGTGCCTCTGTCTACCTCTGACATAACAGTGATACCCAGGGTTAACCTACCATCTCCCATCCACTCATCAGGATTCCTCTTGAGGGGTGTCGATAGGTGACTCTCTGGCTAACCTGTACTGGGAGTTTACTCAAGAATGGGGGATGGCTTCTGTGTTATGGATCATTCCGTACAGCTTGTCCTATGTATGTCAGTGCTGGGGTTCAGGTCTCTCATGTGCATAGCTCACTGCCATTCAGATTGTACAAGGTGCAGCATGTTCATTGATTCCAGCTTGGACATGGCTTCATACATCAGCCACAGCTTGCCTCTGGGTGGGCAGTATGGCAGTGTGTGGAGCTGCAGTTTGTTTAATCAGGCAACACATGTCATCTGTTCATGCTCTTTGCTACTCCTGGTGGGGTGCTATTGTGGACTTTACAGTTGATGGAGGTGTCTGCTGAGGTATATCCCACAGGGGCTATTGTAGTCAATTGTGACGCTGATGAAGGATGACTGCAGAGCCACAGTGACCTCCCCTTTATCTATATTTTTAAAGGATGGGTGCATAAAAAGTTTGTCCCAAAGCAGGTTTATCACCCTTGTGTCCCGGTTTTTCATGTTAGGGAATGGGGTTAACACCTTTTGGGTTTTTGGGCCTTTGTTATCCCATTTTTTGCTGGGCTTGCTGACATGGCCCTTGGTGTTGTCTGTTTTATGTGGTTTTTTTTGGGGTTTGTAACTGGGGGGGTTTGGGGTTTTTTTATAAAGTTTCCAGCCCCTTTCCCTTCCATGGGTATATAAACGGGGGGGTTTGGACCAAGTTTTTTGGGATGCCCCTTTGGTTTGTGTTTTGGATGAGATGTTTGGCCATTGTTTGTTTTGGTTTTGGGTTTTCCCCCCCACTTTTTTCTGGGGCATTTCCAAAACCCTGGGTTTGTTTTATGGGGTGCGCTGTGTGGAAATTTTTTCCCCTTCCCTTTGGCTGTTTCTGGGGAAAAGTTTGGGGGGATTCCTTTGGCAAACATTGGGGGGTTTTGTGGGGTTTTATGTTTGTGGTAATTCTGATTTTTCCCTTTTTTCTGTTTTGGGCCCTTTTAACCTTGGGTTTGGTTCCCTTTTTTTTCCACTTTTTTGTACACTGCTTTTGGGGGGAAAATTCCCGTGGTAATACATTTGGGGAGTGTGGTTTGGTTTTTTTTGGAGCCTTTGGTGGGAACCTAAAATTTTTTGGGGGTTTTTTGTTTTTACTGTTCCCCGTCTGTGAGGGGGATTTGTAAAAGAATTTTTTTTGGGGGGCATTTAAACCTGTGGTTTTTGGGTTGGGTATGTGGTGTGTTTGGTTTTTGTTTTTTAAAATTTTGTGTGATTTCCCTTTGTGAATTCCCAAAATGGGTTTTTTCCATCAAGGCCTTTTGATTTCCTTTTTCCCGGCAAATTTGGGGTTTTCTTGGTTTAGGGGTTTATTAGGTTTGGGGTTGTGTCCAATTTTTGGCCCCCGTTTTGACATTATGGTTTTGTTTTCTTTTTGTCCCTTTTTGGTAAACCCTGCATTTGCTTTCCCTACGGGAAATTTTTTTAGGGGGTCTAGGGGTTCCTAAAAGGGTTGGGGTTTTTCTTTTGGGGAGTTTGGGGTTTTGTATTTTCCCTTTTTTAAAATTTTTATTATGTGTTTGGGGTTTTAATTTTTATTTTCACATAAAGGTTTGATTTTGGGTTGGGTTTTATTATTTTGGGTTTTTAAAAAATTTTTTGGGTTTTGGGCTTTTGGGGTCTGGGGAGCTTGGGTTTTTGAATTTTTTGGGGAGGGACCAGGGGCTTTGTGCAGGGGTTCAGGTTGGGTTTTCCCCTATGACATTTTCAGTTATGGGGTTTTGGGGCGGCAGGGAAGTTTTTCCCCTTTTGTGTTTTTACCCTTTATGATATGGTGGTTTAGCTTTTTTAAAACGGCTTTGGGGTACTGCTTTGGGATTGGTTTCCCCCAATCCCGGGATAAAATAAATTTTTAAATTTGGTTTTAGCCTTTTTGGGATTTGGGGGGCATTTCTGTTTGTCTTGGATTTCTTGGGGGGGGGTTTAATGTGGGCTTCATTTAAAGCTTCACATTTTGTTTTTTTAGGGGGAAGGGGGGTTCCCCGGCGGTTTTACATTGTCTTTTTCCCTATGGGTTCTGGTCATTATGGAAAAATCCTCCCTTTTTTTGGCCCTTTGGGGCCTAAGGGAGTTTGGTTTCCCCTTTCCCCGGGGTTGCTGGGGAGTGGGCAGCAGGTTTGTCCCGCCAACAGACCCATTTCAACCCCAGGGCATGTTTGGGTTTCCCTTCTTTGGCCTTAACCCTTTTTTTCCAAACCCCTTTGTTTTCTATGGGGGGTTGCTTTTTTGCCCCAAGGTTTGGAGGTTGGGGATCCTTGGGGGTTTCTTTTAAGGGCCTCCCCGGGGTGGTTGTTTGTAATTAAAAAAGGGCCCCCTTTGGGAATGTTTTTCCCCCTGTTTAAATGTTTTGGTTTTACGTTTTGGATATTTTTGGGGAGGGTTTGGTGGTGAAAGGGCCTTCTCCCCTGGGAATTTTCATACTAGGGGGGCTCACCTTTTCCCTTTTTGGATAAAGGTTTGGCATTTTCCCCACATAAATTTGTATTTTTTGGGGTTTTTGGGGGGTTTTCTTTTGTTTTTGGGGCAATTTTTCCCGCCTCGGATTACGATTTTTCCCCTTTTTTAGCTGGTTAGGGAAAGGGTTTTTTGGCCTATTTTTTGCCCATTTCAAATGACCAGTTTTTTTCCCTTTTCCCCTTTTTTGTTTGGGCCACCCCTTTTTGTACTTTTTCATTCTTTTGGAGGTTTGGGTTGGGTTTGGGGGCCGCTTTTGGGGGCCTTGTTGGTTGGTTTGTTGTTAAATTTTTTTTTGGGAAAAAAGTTTTTTTTTGGTTTTTGTTTGGAAGTTTTATAACATGTTCTGGGTTTTTGGGGTTTTTTTACCTTCCCCTTTCTGGTTTTACATCGGTTTTGGGGGTCAACCTTGTTTAAAATGGGTTTTTCACTTTTGGGTTTTTTGGGGAGGGGGTTTTTGGTCGGGGGGGTGTAATTCCCTTTTGGGTTACTTTTATTTTTGGGGCTGGCCCTTAAATGGGGGGTACATTTTTTTGCCATCCATACCATGTTTTCCCTTTTTTTTTCCATCCCGTATGCTTCCCCTCTTTGGTTTTGGGAAAGGGGGTACTGCCGTTCCTGGGCATTTTGGTTTTTGGATTTGGGAATTTTCCCTTTCCCCTGTGTTTGGTGCCCGTATAACCCCTGTTTCTGGGGTATTTTCATCAAGGGGAAAATTAATTGGGGTTTTGGGGGGTTTAATATTTTCCCTGTTTTCCAAAATTGGGCCAGGGCGTTCCTGGTATTGGGTATTCTCAGGCGGCTTAACCGGGAGGGGTTTTACCTTGGATTTAACCATGGCTAATCCATGTTTCTTCCCCCCCTTTTGGGAAACATTTTTGGGGTTTTTGGTTTTATTCCCGGGGAATTTTTCTTACCCTTTTTGTAGTTTGTTCCCCTGTTTTGGGTTTTCAGCAACAATATAAGGGGG
>NC_056743.1:1879034938-1879145404 GCF_019279795.1 Protopterus annectens
GTATATGCAGTATGGCTGTATTTCATCCATGTTAGTTCTACTGTCACTGCATTCTAGTATAACACTGTAATGGTACCAGAATGCCAGAGGAATGTCCTGTAAATTGTATTGTACAATTTATAGTATAGTTCCAAGTGATCTACAGGCAAGTATCAGTCAATTGATAGTCAGCAGTGACTCAGTAGCTCAGTCTGTTAAATGCTCTGTATCCAGTACATTTTGCCCCACAATGTCCTGGATTGAAATCCACTGGTATGTAGCACTAAAGTTTCAGTATCAGTCATGTAATGCTCACATTTTCTCTTTCACCAGGAACACAACAAATATATGGGCAAGGTAACCCATATTATGAGCAAGTATTGTGTGTAGATTACAAAGAATGTTAACACATGCAAATTGCTGTCAACACTACATTTACATAGTGCCACTACTCTATCTCAATGTGGGAAAATCCACCCCAACCCTGGACCTACTGTATCTGCCTCTTCCTCACCCAAATCTCAAAAAGCCCTAAAACTTACCACCATTAACATACAAATTATTAGAAAAATCCCAGAATTCCATGCCTGGCTATCCCATTTCAAACCAGATATACTCTGTGTAATCGAGACGTGGCTAAAACCATATATAAAAGACACTGAATTTTTTCCTCCAGGTTTCTCCTGTCTAAGATCAGACAGACCTCATAAGAAGGGTGGAGGGGTAGCACTTCTCTACACTAACTCCCTTACCATTGTCTCCTACTCAATCCCTATTTCTCAATTCTCCATAGGGGAAATCATCATAGCACACCTAAAAATTAATGAATTCAAAACTCTCAGTTTGGTAGTCTTATGCATCCCACCAAGCAATAATATCCCTATATTAGAAGAAATCTTAGCCTGGACCTCAAATAATATCCACAATGAAACAATAATTCTAGGAGACTCAACACAGTTATTTCACATAAGGTCTACGCCTACTGAGTATAGGCTTTAAAGGCACCACGTCATTTAGACCAGGGTATCTGTTAGCTCCCAGTTCAATAATCCATCTCGTTTCATTATACTCAGCATTATTTACAATGTCCCCCTTTCTATAGCCCTCTCTCATGAATTGCAGGGCTTGAAACAAAAGTTATGTTCTTTATGACCTTCTATATGCATAGCTAAGGCCTTATGCTTATCAGATAACCTTATTGCTGAAAGATGTCCTAGAATTCTATCCTTCAACCTACAATTCATCTTGCCTACATAAAATGCTGCACAACAAGTGCAGGTGGCCAAATAGATAATATTTTGTGGCAGGCATGTAGCAAAAACACTAGGTGAATACTCTTTATGTGTAATGGGATGTTTAAAAATATATGTTCTGTTAAGGAACCTACAAGCTTTACAGCTTTGACATGGATATGTGCCTACTCTATTGAGCATAGTCATAGAGCTACATAGCATTTCAGAACCACAAATTGGTTTACAGGTAATTATCTGCTGATGGGAGCATGTTTAAAAGGCAGACGGTTGGCTATGAGGAACCATTCTATGTGAGACCTTACTCACACAGAGCACACCTTTGCAAAGCATTACTAGTAGCACATTTCAACACAGGAGTATTGCACTCCACCAGGTATGTAACTGTTTTTTGTGTATAACAGGATGCAGATAGGATGATATAGGTATGGGGAATAGGGATTACAGCAGTAAGCCTGTCTTACACCTGTGATAATGACATGTGACTGATATTCTGCTAGATTACACCTACAGGGGACGTGCAATACTCCAAGGCTGCATTGCTTTTTGTCATTGTGGCACACTGCTGTTGTTGGACTGTCCCTTCATAGTGGTTGTAATAGCACACCTGCTATTTGTCTGGCACTGGTCTTATGACATATTATTGGGTGGTTGGCCTTAGTGGACACACCACCATACACTGGAGTGTTGGGTTTATGATTGTACAGCAGCATTTCTCATAACACACAGGGAAATACCTCACTACTGATACTATCTCAGTTGGATCCACCCTTGTTGTATGTGATTATGACTTACTATTATATAGTCGACAGTCAAAACAAATTCCTACCTTAAATGTCGACTAAAAACTTTGACTCAGAATGTTGAGAAGGTCAGAATGTCGCAAACACACTTCCTCTTGTGAATTTAACCTTTCTCGACATCCATAGACTTTCACTGCAGTCCAACACTGCATATCACGTGCCATGACAAATTTGCAGGAGGGAAGCCACCCTGCACCCCCCTTGGGGTGCTGAGCCCCCCCACACCCCATGCAAATTATATATTCCAACTCTGAGATCGCACTGCAGTGGGGAAAATGTTATATTTCCCAAACTCTACTGTACCACAATCTCTAGTTACAAGATTGACCTCATATGTGTGAATGCACTGTGCATTATCTATACAGGGACTCAACAAATGAAGGTTCAGCATCACAGGTTCAGCCAACTCTAATTCGACATCCCATGGTCGCCGGACCTTCACTCAAAATTGTGACAGTAAACCTGTTGTCACACTGTGGGGTATGGCATGTGTGAAAATGCAGTGGATAATGCCAGCCATCTTTCCCTTGCTGTATCTGTACATAGTGGACATCCATGTATCTGAGCCTGTAATGTGTTCCACTTGTGTTGTCTTTTCAGGCATAATGTACCACAGATGACACCTACCCTTCTCAGATATGCAGAATAAGATAATCTTGCAAGGACTAAGGCAGCATCATGACATCCTGCTATCCAGGGGGAGACATAATAGGGAACATTGTCTGCAGTGTGGTCAGACCTTGTCCATGACGTTAATGCCATGGGCCAGCATATGAGCAGGTTCGACACTGGGCAACTGATATGATTAATGCTGCATGTCGATGGGCAGTGGATATAGCCAGGGATCATGCTGTCACCACTGGAGTGCCTGTAGTAGAACAACAACTCTCAGCCACTCAGGAATTCCTGGCATACCTAAGCACATGTGACAGCTCCCAGGCATCCATCTCACTGTACATTGTGGAGGTGGGTGCCACAGTATCCACAGCTGAGGAGCATACAGATAAACTTACTGTGATCAGCATTGTAATACTGTAGTAGTCAGTGTGTTAGGTTGTAGATACTTTTATGTTGGGGTCAGGTCTTCGTTCTTTGGTGGGGGTATAACCTCTGGTATGCACTCATAACACAGATCAGGACAAATACAACAAGTAACAGTAGCTACTGTAAATGGGAGATATATGGATGCATTACCTTGTTGTGCTGCAACATGTAGTGGTACTGACATTACCCCACCCTCAACTTTTCACAGGTCTATCAGGTATTGCCTAAGGCTGTGGTCCTGCCCCTGGTAAGTATGACACTTGTTTTGTTAAGGAACAATTATATTCTAGTATGGTTAAGGGCCAGAATAATGCCCTATGTACACGTAAACAGAGTAGGACGTTTTTAAATGCCAGTCTGGAAAAGGTACCTAAGGTTTCAAGAGGGGGTACTAACAGAAGTGTAGTTCAACAAACAGATACACTTTGACAGTTACAGGTAAGAGCAGATAAGGCTCCTGGTTTAAATGAGGCAAGGAATCTAAAATGTCTTTTAAAATAAAACAGGTTGAAGGCAAATACATTAGGCAGTGAAATGTGTATTTCCATATAATTGTGAAGAGAGTTGTACTGGGTTTTATGTGTTGTTTTTTTCAATTATAGTGTCATACTGAGTAAGTAAAAGTTAAATATTACTGGTCATGTGTGACTTGATTTACCTCAAGTGATGGTTATTAAGGTCCAGAATTGAATTTGAATTGTGTTCTGAGGTAGTGCTTTGTAGATGAAGGTGGAGAGAGAAGTTTTTTGTTCGCTAATCCAGTTGTGGGTCTTCATTGTTATGAGACTTGGATGCTTTTCATACACAATAGAGCAGGTACTGCTTTTTTCATTCTTATTGCAGGTGACCATGGGGGTTTGAGTCTGTCTCCTACACCACCTGATGTTAGTGTCTCCTTGGACACTGATGATGATGATGGGACAGTGAGGCACAGGTAGGGGTGTTGGGGGGCTGAATCTGTCCCAGAGGTAGACATTGCTCTTCTACTCCCATTGTCATTGCATACAGTCTGTATGCCCACACATACCCCATCCCTGAGGCCACAGATATTGGACAGTAAGAGGATGGAGACATTGAACAGGAAAGTCTGGCATCTATGGCTCCAGTGAGTGAAGACACTAGCCATAGACAGATAGCTGGTGAGGTCCTACACAGGTGAATTGACAGGGGTGCTTGTAGGAGGCATGCTGTCTGTCCACCACCTGTTGCAGATGTCACATCATGGATCACTGATGCATGCTTCAGGCCATCATGGAGGCACAGGCACATTCTGAATGGAACACCAGGTGTATGCTTAGGGTTATGGATGCTGCACAGTCTGACATCTGTGACAGCCTCCACCACATTGAGGACATGCTGGATTGGTTCATTGATGCAGTGGACTGACAGTGGGCTGAGACAGTGTCTGTCTTGACCGCACATTGTCTGTGCTGGAATGTATGGTTGGAGTCGAGTGTCAGACCTGTGGGCATAGGTCAGCAACACCATCTGCTGAGTCAATGTGGCTATGCACACTCATGCTCCTGTAGTGGCAATATATCCAACACTACAGAGGGGAGTGTGCTGTCCAGACCATGACATGGCAGGCCATGAATTCATGGTCATCGGTGGTCTCGTGGGGGACATGGTGTCAGCAGACAGCAGTCACCATCAGGTACTAGCACTGCTTTTGACCTTGGGCATGGAGGTGCCAGTGCATCTCCTGGCAGAGCCAGTTCCTGTGTTTGGGTGTGGAGATGATGAACTGTCAACTCTACCATGTATGGTCCAAATCTGTCCCATATATGCATGTGTAGGGCTAGCACTGAGCTTGACTGTGTACATCAGAATCCAAACAGTTCAAACCAAAAAGAGAGAAACAAAAGGTCACAATGGCAGACTGGCAACAATAAGAGCAGTGAAATTCAGCTGAAAATTAAATGCTTCTTGCAAATAATTCTTATAAAACACACACCAGTATAAACTATGGTCACTCCACTTTATTGCAGGTACATATAAATACTTTCATCCCAAATCATGCTAACAGGAACTTCATCAGATACATTTGTAAATCTTATAAAAGAGAAAAGAGGCAGTACACACTGTAATCCTGAATAAGCTCCTACAACCACAGACATCAACATCCCATATTAAGAACATAAATATATAAAATATACAACCCTTCTATCTTACAAATAGTACATATAACATAAATTAGTCTTTAAATATGTAATCATGACAAAAATGTAAATTTATAATATAATGGTAATTGTCAATGAACAACCATAATATGTAAAAAATAATATAAATATAAAAAATAAATAAATAAATATAAATAAATTAAATAAAAAATATATAAAATATAAAATTAATATAAATTAAAATATAAAATAAAATAGGTAAACAACTATCATTCTAGTTTCTCCACATCGTTTTCATGTGACGCATATTTTATTAAGGGCATTCTCAATAAGAATTGGTATCTACTTAGTTATGAAAAGGACTTAGTTAAAATCTTGGATGAGATACCTGTGTGTGTTTTCAAAAAGGGACGTAATTTAAAGAACATATTTGAGCATACCCACAGGCAGCCCAAGAAAGGGCAGATGTTCAAGTGTGGGGCTTGTAAATTTTGCCCATATATCTTAGAAATTAGTGAATGTAAAATTAATAACATTATGGTTAAATACCAGGTAGGTGTAGTTGTCCTACTCTACGGGTTGTTTGTTGTGCCATTTGCTCTAACTGTCCATGTTTCTATGTCAGGAAAACTGAACATAAGATAAAGAATAGGATCAGTGAACACATTAGAAGCATTAGGGATCAGAGTGACCTCAATGCCCTTGCTAAAGATATGAGGGATTATAACAACCATGAATTTAAATTTATCGTTCTGGAGGTCAAAAAAAGACGATAGGGGGGCTGCACAGCCATACTACTTGTTAAAGAAGGCTGATTTAATTTGGCAGCTCCGATTAGATGCATTACATTGGCCGGGATTGAATGACAGCCTATCTATTAGTTTCTTGCTCAAACTGAAAGCACCTGATAGATAAAAACTTGTTGTTTTTTTTTACATATTATGGTTGTTCATTGACAATTATCATTATATTATAAATTGACATTTTTGTCATGATTAAGTTTTTTAAAGACTAATTTATATGTACTATTTGTAAGATAGATGGGTTGTATTGTATATATTCAATATATTTTTATATATTTTTTATATATTATATATGGATGTTCATCTGTGGTTGTAGGATCGTTTTCAGGATTACAGTGTGTAGTGCCTCTTTTCTCTTTTATAAAATTTTTAAATGAAGTATTTTACTTGAAGAGGAAGTGATGTCATGTGATGATGTGTTTAAATTAATGCATTGTAGCTCTATGACTGTATCTGATGAAGTTCCTGTTAGCATGATTTGGGACAAAAGCGTTTATATGTACCTGCAATAAGGTGGAGTGACCGTGGTTTAAACTGGTGTGATTTTTATAACAATTATTTGCAAGAAGCATTTAACTTTCAGCTGGATTTCACTGCTCTTATTGTCGACAGTCTGCCATTGTGACTTTTTGTTTCTATCATGACTGTGTACATGCACACACTCACATACCACTGTCAAATGCAAGTCACCTACAGACACACACAGCACCTTGCCATGGTCCATCTTACATACTCCCCCTGACTCACACACACACTGTCTTCTGTTTGGGCCAGCCTAGGCCTCCTGCATCCCCACACAACACCCTGTGCAAGTGATGATACCTGTGCCACATCCTTGTCATCCTTGACATCGATGCAGAGAAATTAAACTATGAGTATGATGCACAGGGTGACTATATTACTTAACATGTACTTATGTAATACACTGTTGGTTTATCATACCACTTGTAGTGGTTAACGAGAGATACCATATGCTGGCATTTGTCATGAATACTCCACCTACATTTCTGTACCTTATGTGGTCCTTATGTTGTATGTTGTTGAATTGGCTGTATAGTTGCACAATGACAGGTGTGTCACGGGCCCGTTTATGTTTCTGTTACAGGATTCTGTTGGGCTAACCTATGGATACACAGTATAAATAATGCAGCACAGGATGGCATGTCAGCACGGCCAACATATGTTGTCAGCAAGTTACAGCACTATAACTGCATGGCTCCATAGGTCCATATGTGTATAACAGGGTAATGTTGGCATTCAGCATACTCATGCATCCCTAATCTGTGAGAAGGTCTGCTACCCTTCATAAGTGCCACCAGGGTTTTGATGGAGATGATGCATCTACATATATCCTGTGTCCAGCACCAACAGTTGCCCAGCAACAGTTATGATTGTTGTATTCTGCATCACAATGTGTAACCTGTACATGATGTGTGTCACAGTGTGTGTGTGACATGCCTGGGGTGGCCTGTTTCCTGTATAGTGTACTGCCTGTGTTACATTACTGACTCAGCAGCATTTACTGTGCACAATGTTGTTGGTGTGAAACACAGGTGTCACATGTGTTAGTCCTATCACAGATACATGGGAGGTACACAGTGTGAACTGAAACCTCCCTGTGTGCAGCCATACACATCCCCTCCAAGGCATTTTGGAGATAGACTACACATGTACGGTCCTGACATGGACTCCATAGGACATGTTCTCTACAATGTGTACTGGTGTACCTTGGAACCTGTGTGGCTGCTACACTTGTACAATATGCCTGTGTAGTGACATGGCAAGGGTAACATTACACACAATGATAGCTGTGATGACTGCCACATTCAGTATACCAGTGCCGTCTGGAATTTATATACCAAACCTGTCAGTATTGGTTGTACAACAGTGACTGCATCCACATCTTTCTGACCAGTGACAGTCGAAGGCTACAGTACTCTCTGTGTTTAACTGATAAATCCCATGGCTCCGTAACATGTTGTAAAATGATCTAACAGGCTCACACAAACACACGGCACATTGAGACTAGCACCACTTCAAATCAGTGTGTACAGGACATGCCAAGGCACACACATAATGCAGGTTAGCTGAATGTAGGTGTGCACACTTACCTATGTAATGGTACATACTACAGATCACAGTACATGGCCCATGCAACATACCTCATGTATGCTAGTACTACTATTTTAGGACATATTATGTTTGATGACATATGCAGGCCTTGTTGTGGTCAGTCTTTTTGGGGGCCACATCACCTGCTACAAATAAAACAGTGCAAAACCCTACATATGTCTAGGCTACAAAGGTTATGCCAGATGGATATAAACACATGCACCAAGTGGGCTGGTGTGAGATTAGAATACCTACCTATCTAGCTTTATACAGTATAGATCACTGTATTTATCACATGTGCCACAGCTCACATCTGATATTGCACTGTCAGCTGGTAGTCTTAAGGTAGCTAACATCATCAGGTCATGTAGACCAGGGCAGTGTGGAAGACAGCAGCAAGTTACAGGGCCAAGAAGTGCATAACCATTTCAGGTGGATAGCACATGAGGGCATGTCCTTTCATTTGCAGGAGGATGCACACACACACACACACACACACACACACACACACACACACACACACACACACACACACACATTGACACAGTCATGCAGCAAGTAGGCTGGAGTGAGATTAGAACACCTACCTATCTAGCCGTATACACTATAGATCACAATACTTATCACACGTACCACACATTAATTATTTTGTATGTGTAACTGCAGGCACAGTACTTGTGCATTACACAAACTAGGTCTGTGTTGACAAGCATCTGTAGACTGCAGTGTGATATTGCTTCATACTGTTATCTGCATCTAGTATTCTAGCAGTGGGAAAACTGTAATTATCCTGGCTAAATGTGTACAGTTACCAATATGGCCACATATGGCTGCTTTCAGTTATATAGGCATACCTTTGGGCAGGGACAAGTTGCCCTGTCCATACATGCTTTGACAACATTATACATAACAGCACCTGCTCACCTGTGTCTGTCTATGTGGTGACATCCAGCAGGCACAGGGGTCTGTGGGTAAGTGGAATTCACACTGTTGTACCCTTAGCTTGGATCATTTGATCAACAGTATGGCTGTGTAACAGTGGAGATTCACTCATCATTATTAGGCTATGTTGGGCAATACAGACATCCATACACATATTTCTGTATATAACAGGGATGTGCATATAACTGTACCTGCATGTGTGTATGATATGTATATGTGTTTTTTATATATATATATATATATATATATATATATATATATATATATATATATATATGTATGTATATATATATATATATGTATATATATATATATATATATATATATATATATATATATATATATATCCGTACATATCTATTAGACACTACATAGTGATAAATATACTATGCATGTGAAAAAGAGATAGTGGTAGATGGATATGTATACATATATCTGTATGTACACACATTTAGACATAACAGGTCATTTTGATGAAGGGGCAACAGGACTGTACTCATTTTAACTAATGTATGGACATGCCCAGTAGGACTGTCAGGACTTATAAGTTGACTCCAGTCCACACCTATGTGTACTCCAGTCTGGGATTTTGTATGTTATAGACATTAACATCCACCCCTGTTTCTGCAGTGCTGCACTTCACTCAAACTGTCCACAGCATTCCCCAGCTGTGTGCTGTACTTAGTCTGTGACTGCAGTTGGTAACATTACACCACCAACAGACTAACAGTCTGCATACCTCTCAACTGTCCTGATTTCCACAGAGTGTCCAGAGTTTTGCCTCATATGTCTGGTCTGTTCTTCATATATGTGTGGTCTTCTGGTGAATTATTGAATATTGATTTTACCACATTATACTACTTACATACAAACATTTGTGTTTTAGACATTATATCCTTCAGAATATATGTAATAAAACAACACCTTTACTTCCAGTGACTTTCCATGTTTATGGGGAGAATATTTGAAATCTATCCCTATGATTGGGCCTTTGTCCCCCCAGTATTATAGACTTTGTCCAGATTTCTTGCACTAAGAAGTATGGCAGTCTGAAAAAACACCAACACAGTACTACCTCAGGTCACCAGACAAAGAGGAGTCATTCATCACACATTCAACAGCATAAATATGTACACTGTTATGCATGAGGAGAGACATACAACAGTGTGAGCAATGTCTATGTTACAGCCCTGAGATTGTGTGGTTCACTGATATACCATAGATGATTTTCTGTTAATGCAGTTGTATGGGTACACTGCTGTGTTGGGTGTGGGGGAACAATGGCACACAATCTGCTGGTATATACAGTATTCAAAATATCATGTGAGTACACTCTGTAATATCTCCCTTGAATGATGTAGTGAATATTCCAACTATGAAGCCTAGTGAATATTAAGGAACACATACTATTGGCCTGGGTATCTGTAGTTCCATGTGGATGTTACATCTGTCCAATTAACCCACTATATTTCTTGCATAACAGCAGCAGATCCATACATATGATATATAATCCTCACAATTAGTGTATAGCTTAGAGTCTTACCTTGTGAATGCAGCAGTTGAAAGACCTGTAGTTCAGGGCTGAGTCTGTGTGATGTAAGCAGTATGCAGCCAATACATGTATAGGAACAGGTAGTGTGGCTTGCCTGGCATCAACACATTTACTATATGTATGTGAGTATGAGTAAGGTGTCAGTCCCTAGGGTCCTAGGTTGTCAATGAATGTGGTATGCCTTGTCTCTTAGTCAATGCCAGTGTGTACTGGGCAGACATACCTGTGCCTACAGGGACATCATAAGGGGGCTCCTCCTCTGAGTCCTCTTGTGCATGTGGCTGTGGTGACCTAGGCACTGGTGGGGGGGATGTGTACCCCTTCCCTTTGCTTATTCTGCTGCATCTGTTTCCACAGGATCATATTGTGTAGCATTGCACATACTGTGAACATATGTGCACATGTGACTGGAGAGTACTGCAGGGCTCCACCAGATATATTGAGACACCAGAACTGTGACTTCAGCAGCCCAAACACACACTCTATGATGTTCCTAGTTTGTGCATGTGCCTATTATGGCATTCTTCAGTGGGTGTGTGTGCATTTTTTAAGGGTGTCGTCATCCACAGTTCCAGGGTGTAGCCAGGATCCCCCAGTAAATGGCCATGTAGGATGTCCCCTATAGCAAACATCTGGTATAGCTGTTTTGGGTGCCAGATATGGGAGTCATAATAACTGCCAGGCTGCCAGCACACACACATTCATGAGAATGCCCTGGGCATTGCACATGACCTGGTAGCTGATGGAGTGGTACCCCTTGCAGTTGACGTAGATTCTTCTCTCCTCACTGGGTGGTGCCTTGATGTGTACATGAGTGCAATCTATGGCACCCAGTACCTCAGGGTAGTATGCTATGTGGTAGAAGTGTTACATATTGCTGGCCCTCACCTCAGGGGTGAGGGGGGAAATAAATGTGCTCACTGGCATGTGGTAGCATGGCATCCAGGAACTGGTGGAGTACCCTGGATGCTGATGCCTTTCAGACCCTCATCATGTCCCCATTTAGTCTTTGGAAGGTCCCTGTGGTTATTATCCTAAGGGCTACACATACCTTTGTTTTCACTGGGATAGGTTCCCCTCTGTTGGCTCTGGGTCTGAGTTGAGTGTGGCAGAGCTCAGAGAGTTCTTGTGGTATGTCCCTGTCCACCCTGTAGTGCTCTACAATCTCCAGCTCATGTAGTTCCTGGAAGGTTAACCTGAGGTTGAACACTCTTATCATTCTCTGCCTAGGCCTATTGTCAGCAGCACCAACAGCAGCATTGACTTTGGCATCTAAAACATACAGATGTAGCAGACCTGCAGCAGACCCTACTATTCTTTCACTTAAAATTCCCAAGTCTGTACTCTAATGGTGCAGAGTATGGGTGAAAAATTACAATGTAGGGTGTATGCATACTTTAATAGCGCTCTGCTGTAAGTGTTGATTGTGTGATTGGCTACCTATAATGCATTCCACCTGCCTAGTATATCACTAACATTGTTTACTGGCCTAAGTTTAAGTTAACCAAGTGTCACAGCTAATTAATACATCATTGCTTTTTAGATACTCTCAGCAATGAGGTGCACCACACAAACATGCGGCAGCCAAGTAAACATAGTTTAGTAGTCAGTAAATGCATTCCCAAACTTTTCAGGCTCAGCATAGTGGTGTGCCATGAAAACACATGGAAACATGCGCCCTGTAGGTAAACATAGCTTAGAAGTCAGTGGACACACCCCACAAACTTTCCACACTCACCATTGCAACTTGCCGAGCAAATAGGCACAGCTAAGTTACAATCAGCATAGCAGGTTTTCAACACACCCTCTCCTGATGTCAGCTACCTCCTCTGTGGATACAAACATGGTTCTCTACCAGCAGGGAGGGGATATGCGGACACAAGTACCCCATTTTGCTATTCAGTAACTCCACCTCATTTGCATAGGGATTCATGCTAATAATCTGGAAACTACACACTTCTAAGCCCTACCACATTAGCAACAGCACCAATGCACCATTGTAAATGTTCAACACGGGGTCCAGTAATACATTTCTGTATCATAATATTGATTTGCTTTTTCCACTTATTTTTTATATATATAAGGTATGTTTGTGCACTGCGGTGTGCTATGCAAACATGCTCAGATTATTAAAAAAAAAAATGTTATATTAACATATTTTCCTGTAACTTTTGTGACACACAGAGGATAGCTTCATTCCTTTCTGTCTGTGGTATGCCATTGGCTGTCTACATTCCTGTACAAGGAATTTTTCCATGTACACTTTGGACACTGACACGGGCTCTGAAAAGCTGCCTGTCTGCTTGCTGGATCACTCTACTTGCCTCATTTTCATAAGATTCACCTCTTTATGAGGTGATTTACATGCCACAGCACTTCCTGTATTGACATGTGCATGCCTGCTGCCCAACAGTGCTTACTGGATGGCAAACCTGCTTACTTTCATGTAAACAAATTGCCACTATACCTACATGGTAAAAAAAGACCATGTAAGCTTTACTAAATTCTCCATATAGTGTATGCAGTTATAAAATATTTTATGTTAATTTTTGTTTAATTCAACTTAGAGAAAGGTTGCTCTTTGGAAAGCTATCCACTGTACGGAAGCGTGTTAAGATTTTCTAACATTGTGAAATTTGTCATGTGTTTTATTCCTATATAGAAACTTATAGTATTACTCTATAACTGACTGTTGTTTATATATATATATATATATATATATATATATATATATATATATATATATATATATATATATTTAGGACGTTTGCTCGAATGAGCAAAAATCCGAATCTATAATAACCGAACACACTTTAACGAAAGCGCTTTTATCGAAAAAGCACTTTCGTTAAAGTGTGTTACAAGAAAAGAAATAAAACACTACATTTACATTTTAGTACGGGGGTCTTCGCTCCCCTGCACCCTCCATGTGGTGGGCTGTACCCCCCACATCCCCCCTACTTTAATATTCTCCCTCCGAGACCACACTACAGTGGGGAAAAGGGAAATTTCCCTTAACAGCACCGTAGTACAGCCTCGGCAACAGGCATACTTACGCAAAAGTGCTTCTTCGGTGAAAAGCACTTTCGCGTATGCATGCCCAGCCATTTGGATTTTGGACAACATCCTAGATCTATATATATATATATATATATATATATATATATATATATATATATATATTGTGTGTGTGTGTGTGTGTGTGTCTGTGTGGAAGTAGACTTTTATGACAGAAGTGTTCTGAATTCGGCAGTATTTTAATTTTTGGTTATTGCGTTTTTTTTCATTGCCTAATGGAAAAATGTTCAAACAATAAATTTAAAATTGCACTCTAATTTAAGTCTAACAAGTGTGCTGTATTACACAAGGAATATAATTTAATAAAGTCAGGAAGGTGTATCAAATAATGCATGTATGTTTCTTGTTTTGTGTGCAAGGGGCCTATGATTTGAAAACAGCCCAAAGGTATTTTTAGCCACCATTGGCCAGATGCATTTTCTTTGGATGTGGTGTGGGTTTTAATGCTGTTTCAATGAATGTGAGTTTCAAGGGCAGAGAAGTTTTAATGCCAGTTTTCATTTTGAGACAGTATTGCTTTGTTTGCCATATATCTATTAGTGTTTGTGCATTGTGCTATAAAATGTAAAAATAAAATCCAAATAATCATTGTAGAAGTAAAGCAGCAGTATGCATGCACACATTAGTGTTTATAGTAAATGGGGTGAAATCTGGTGCCATATTTTGGTTGTCTGTTCAGTTTGCATTTGAAAGTTGGTATCCCATAATTCCATTGTAGTGGGTGGGGTTATGTAATTATGTATGCAAATTTTATGTTGATCAGTATACAGATGTGTACCTATTTTTCATGGGTTTTTCCAGATTTTTGATGTTTCCAGGTTGAGAGGTATGCTGCACACACATTTACACATGAAGTAGTACAAGACTGAGAGGGGGCGGGGTCACAGGTCATATGGTTATGTGGTATGGACCTGATATACAACTATTCAGACATATGCTAATTATGAATATCTCTGAATTACATTAAACCCATGATTGCAGTTCAGCCATCCCACCAAAGTGATCATGGAGTTGATTGAAGCTGTCTCTGAATTCCATTCAGATTTGCAATGCTTCACATCATTTTCCTATCTGGTCTTCAGTGCTATTGTTGTTTTTCTAATTAAATACATGGCATGTTTCTAACTCTTACTACTATCCTACAATACATATTAAAAGGCTCCAGCTGCTGGTATTTATGTTTTCCCAATTATACATCACACATTTCAGATATAAATCTATTCAGTTCTAATAACTGATGACTGAGGGATTTATATTTTGTATTTAAAGTGTGAATAGATGTATAACATTATATTCTTTAGTTCATTATCATATCTGACTATGTGCAAAAAATAATGTTGTCATAAATCTATAGTAAGTTACTTTGTTGTATGTATTTTCAATACTAACTCTTATCTTCTCATTTCTTTAAGGAAAACCTTCCCCTCCATCAATTTCTGGGCCAACTGAGAGAGTTCGTCTTCATACAAAAGTAACATTAAGCTGTAGAGCTGTGCAATTTTATCCACCTGAGGTCAATGTTACATGGTGGGAAAATGAGATTGAGCTTCAGGGATCCAAATCACAAGTCATTTCAGATGATGGAAATACATCTTACCAAGTACAAAGCAACATCACTGTTGAAGCAAAAATAGGCACATCTGTTACCTGCAAAATTAGTCATGCACTGTTAGAGCACCCTATAAATACAACCTTCAGAATAAACAATATTGTGAACGGTAAGCTCTGTATTCTAACTTGGTATTATATATATTCAGAGACTTCATGAAAATGTACACATGAACATACAGATCTATGTATTTACTTTTATGGTCACAAAAGGACATGCTCATGCTGTGTGACCAACATCCAGTGAATTCAATGTCTTATGGTTGGAAGATTGCTTTGATAAGTGAAAAGTGTGAAGCACCATGGTGTAGAGGATAAAGCCCTTGATAGGTGAAAAGAGTGTTATGCCATGGTGTAGAGGGATAAAGCCCTTGATAGGTGAAAAGTGCTGTACCATGGTGTAGAGGGATAAAGCCCTTGCTATAGTCCAGAAACCCTGGGAATGAGTGCTGCACCATGGTGTAGAGGGATAAAGCCCTTGATAAGTGAAAAGAGTGTTATGCCATGGTGTAGAGGGATAAAGCCCTTAATAAGTGAAGAGTGCTGCACCATGGTCTAGGGTGGTAAAGCCCTTGATAAGTGAAGAGTGTTGCACGATGGTGTAGGGGGATAAAGCATTTGATAAATTAAAAGACTGCTGTACCATGGTGTAGAGGGATAAAGCCCTTGATAAGTTAAAAGAGTGCTGTACCATGGTGTAGAGGGATAAAGCCCTTGATAAGTTAAAAGAGTGCTGTACCATGGTGTACAGGGATAAAGCCCTTGACAGGTGAAAAGAGTGTTGTGCCATGGTGTAGAGGGATAAAGCCCTTGATAAGTGAAGAGTGCTGCACCATGGTCTAGGGGGATAAAACCCTTGATAAATTAAAAGAGTGCTGTACCATGGTGCAGAGGGATAAAGCCCTTAATAAGTGAAAAGAGTGCTGCACCATGGTGTAGAGGGATAAAGCACTTGATAAGTGAAAAGCGTGCTGTACCATGGTGTAGCGGGATAAAGCCCTTGATAAGTGAAAACAGTGCTGTACCATGGTGTAGAGAGATAAAGGCCTTGATAAGTGAAAAGAGTGTTGTACCATGGTGTAGAGGGATAAAGCCCTTGCTATAGCCCAGAAACCCTGGGAATGAGTGCTGCACCATGGTGTAGAGGGATAAAACCCTTGATAAGTGAAAAGAGTGTTGTGCCATGGTGTAGAGGGATAAAGCCCTTGCTATAGTCCAGAAACCCTGGGAATGAGTACTGCACCATGGTGTAGAGGGATAAAGCCCTTGAAAAGTGAAAAGAGTGCTGTACCATGGTGTAGAGGGATAAAGCCCTTAATAAGTGAAAAGAGTGCTGCACCATGGTGTAGAGGGATAAAGCACTTGATAAGTGAAAAGTGTGCTGTACCATAGTGTAGAGGGATAAAACCCTTGATAAGTGAAAAGAGTGCTGTACCATGGTGTAGAGAGATAAAGGCCTTGATAAGTAAAAAGAGTGCTGCACCATGGTGTAGAGGGATAAAGCCTTTGATAAGTGAAAAGAGTGCTGCACCATGGTGTAGAGGGATAAAGCCTTTGATAAGTGAAAAGAGGGCTGTACCGTGGTGTAGAGGGATAAAGCACTTGATAAGTGAAAAGAGTGCTGTACCATGGTCTAGGGTGATAAAGCCCTTGATAAGTGAAGAGTGCTACACCATGGTGTAGGGGGATAAAACCCTTGATAAGTTAAAAGAGTGCTGTACCATGGTGTAGAGGGATAAAGCCCTTGCTATAGTCCAGAAACCCTGGGAATGAGTGCTGCACCATGGTGTAGAGGGATAAAGCCCTTGATAAGTGAAAAGAGTGCTGTACCATGGTGTAGAGGGATAAAGCCCTTGATAAGTGAAAAGAGTGCTGTACCATGGTGTAGAGGGATAAAGCCCTTGATAAGTGAAAAGAGTGCTGTACCATGGTGTAGAGGGATAAAGCACTTGATAAGTGAAAAGAGTGCTGTACCATGGTGTAGAGGGATAAAACCCTTGATAAGTGAAAAGAGTGCTGCACCATGGTGTAGAGGGATAAAGCATTTGATAAGTGAAAAGAGTGCTGCACCATGGTGTAGAGGGATAAAGCCTTTGATAAGTGAAAAGAGGGCTGTACCGTGGTGTAGAGGGATAAAGCACTTGATAAGTGAAAAGAGTGCTGTACCATGGTATAGAGGGATAAAGCACTTGATAAGTGAAAAGAGTGCTGTACCATGGTGTAGAGGAATAAAGCACTTGATAAGTGAAAAGAGTGCTGTACCATGGTGTAGGAGGATAAAGCCCGTGATATGTGAAAAGAGTGCTGCACCATGGTGTAGATTGAGATAAAGGCCTTGATAAGTGAAAAGAGTGCTGTACCATGGTATAGAGGGATAAAGGCCTTGATAAGTGAAAAGAGTGCTGTACCATGGTGTAGAGGGATAAAGCCCTTGCTATAGCCCAGAAACCCTGGTTCCATTAGTGGCTTGGGCATCTGAGGAGCGGTAAGTGAAGGATGAGTATACCTATGAGGGTGGAGGGGACACTGCTCATATAAAATCCTTGATGGAGGCTGGGAATACTTAAATAGGCACTGATCTAAGTGGGAATAGGCTAGGGATGTTAGGCCAGTTGCTGTGTAGGCAGAACAATATACCACAGGTCACTATGGGTCCCTATCACTTTTTCAAATGCAATACTTACCGAACACCTTTTTGTTGAACTCTATTAAGTGAAATCTTATTCTGCTGAACAATTGTTTTAGCAAAGTTTTTCCTAGGGGAAAAATATAGTGGATCATCATCAGGGATTTGACCTTTTCCTCACTATAGTGTGATATCGGAGTTGGTATATTTAGTTAGGGGGTGTGAAGGGTGCAATCCCCCAAATTGGGGGGTGTGGGGGTGCAGTCTCCCACCAGGGTGGGTTTTAAATAAGTCTGTTTTTGTTCCTGTTGCTGGGTTGGCCAACTGTTTTTTCCCCCAGGGAAAAACTTCACTGAAAAGATTGTTCAATGGAATAAGATTTCCCTTAACAGAGTTCGACGAAGAGGTGTTTGGTAAGTAGTGTGTTTAATAAAGTGATATAGACCCGATAATATGCCACATTTAACATTTGCTGATTGGAAGCACAGGTGTGCAAAAAGGGAAAATGGGAAGCTAGGAATTAAAGCCAAAACCCCCTGGTAGCAATGTAACACTGCAACAGAACACCTTAATCTCACTGGTCCAGAGCATGACTAGTTGATGACTAGAGAGACCAGTATAATCAGTGGGTGGTGTGACGAACTGGTGTCGACTGATAGTCAGCTGCATGACAAAATATAGTGAGAACATACCTCCAACTGGCAGTAGGTTGAAGATGACACTAATTATAACCCCTATGTAAATATTCATGAAGATTTAGTTGGGTAGTACAGGTTTTAGCATTGCTTCTTTATGGTGTTTCATTCCCCATTTCTCCACTGGAATGTCTGTTTAACAGAGTCTACACATTCTTCCTATTGCCATGTAAGTTTTTTATTTCTTTTTTTTTTCTGGACACATCTGTTTCCTTCCACATCCCAAACGTGTATATATATATATATATATATATATATATATATATATATATATATATATATATATATGTGTGTGTGTGTGTGTGTGTGTGTGTGTGTGTGTGTGTGTGTGTGTGTGTGTGTGCATGTGTGCGTGTGTATGTGCACGCATGTGTGGGTATGTGTATCATTGTATAACAGTCTGGAGCTCCATTCAGGATTGAAATTCTTACCCTGTACTCATAGAGTACTTGGACAGGTTCTGACTCCACCATAACCCTGGACTAGATTAAATGGGTTGTTGGAGAATGAATAATTTAGCATTTATTAGCTGGGACAGCATAATCAGCTTTATCTCTATATCATATGGATATTTCAGATGGGCCTTAACATATTTGTGATACAGTATTGTATGTTACAAGAGTTGATCAACAGACCTAAACAAATTACAGAGTTTTACTTAGAAATATATGATGTTTTGCTGAACCCTCTATCTAAAGAATTTCTAAAAAATGTACTTACATATGCCAGATCAAGAATCCAATGAAAATCACTGTAGAACAGAAAACTGAAATGCTTGCAGATGGGAGACGACACCAGGCAATTCAGACTTTAAAGGGTGTGTAGATTACATGCTATGATATTTTTTCTTTAATTTTTTTCCTTTTGCTGAGGAACATATCCATGCCAGATTCCAGGTATATCTAATGATGTCCACTTTTCTTTTCTCATACATTTATGTTTGTAAAGTCACATATGCAGATTGAAATAAATCCCTGTCAGACAACGCAAACTTCAAAGTATGCTAATGCACATTAATTCCTTTATGAAAACTGAATGACATATTAAAAATCCTCTTTATATTTGTAGAACAAAATATTCATGCATTGAGAGATGGACTCGATAAAGCCTATGATTTGTTATTGTACTGGTAGTAAAGCAAATAAGCACACAAGGTTTACTGTTACAGGATTTGTATTTTTTTTGCAGCACTGCAGAAAACTAGTTGATACTTTTTAAGTCTTATTGAGGGGATCTTCCATCTCTTACTATTAAAAATAGTGCAAAAAAATAAATAAAATCTAAATTCCATTTACTTTATTACTTCGGAGTTGTCAAAAGGGCAGTGAGTATACCTTCTGCTTAAAATGTACATGAAAAAATGCATTTATCACTGCAGAATTAGTTTAAAGAGATGCTGTTATGATGTGCTAATAGTTAAACAATTCAGTTAGTTCAAATATATCTGTCACATACAACTTACATTAGTCAGTGACTAGATGATATCATGTGTTTTATAGATATGTGTAGTGAATTTCACCACTGGGACCATATATCCTCTTACAATCAGCCATAGGGACCAAATGTTCCCTTACAATCAGTCATGGAGACCAAATGTCCTCTTATAATCAGTCATGGAGACCAAATGTCATCTCACAATCAGTCATGGACACCATTTTTTTTTTTACAATCAATCAGTCATAGAGACAAAATGCCCTCTTACAATCAGTCATGGAGACCAAATATCCTCTTACAATCAGACATGGAGACCAAATATCCTCTTACAATCAGACATGGAGACCAAATGTCCTCTTACAATTAGTCATGGAGACCAAATATCCTCTTACAATCAGACATGGAGACCAAATGTCCTCTTACAATCGGTCATGGATACCAACTTTTTTTTACAATCAATCAGTCATAGAGACAAAATGCCCTCTTACAATCAGTCATGGAGACCAAATATCCTCTTACAATCAGCCACAGGGACCAAATGTTCCCTTACAATCAGTCATGGAGACCAAATGCCCTCTTACAATCAGACTTGGAGACCAAATGTCCTCTTACAATCAGTCATGGAGACCAAATGTCCTCTTACAATCAGACATGGAGACCAAATGTCCTCTTACAATCAGTCATGGAGACCAAATGTCCTCTTACAATCAGACATGGAGACCAAATTTTCCCTTACAGTCAGTCACAGAGACCAAATGTCCTTTTATAATCAGTCATGGAGACCAAATGTCCTCTTACAATCAGTCTTGGAGACCAAATGTCCTCTTACAATTAGACATGGAGACCAAATGTCCTCTTACAATCAGTCATAGCGACTTTCACCATTGGAAGCTGCATATCCTCTTGCATTTGCAGACAGTGATTTAGATTTCATCTTACTTCTGTCAGCTATTGGAGACTGGGGTCTAGTGTATCAACAGACAAGTGTAAACAATCACTAGACTTTCAGGCCACAACTCTTAACTCCAAATGTCACATATGTGCACAGATTCTCTTTACTCAGTCAAGGTAGTTTTGATCATATCACAACAAACCAAAACACAAATACTATAAAATAAATTTTTATATATAACTTTTTTTTTTTTTAAATCCACAAACACAAACAACACAACAACAAACAAACACTAAAAAAAGAAAAAAGCACAAAGCACATTAACGCCACTGTGTTGTGTTTTTTTACACTCTCTGATCACTGAATAAAAAAGTCAAAGTCCATACACCTTTAAACCTTACTTACTTAACTAATAAATTGATTAATAAATTTAAAATCATTTCACAACAAATAATTAATGTACTCTCCTCCATATGAACCATACTGAAACCTGAGTCAGTTCATAACACACAATATCTAAAAAAAAAATAAAAAAAACATGTATTTACATTACACACACTTAATAAATATTTATAAATAATTCTTCTAAAAGCCTTTATATTTTAATAACATGTTTAGTTCATTAGTCAAATATAAACACAACTATGTCAAATATATATGTGACATTTGCTATAAAAACTACATTTTGCATTACTAAAATGCTGAATAGTAATAATTACTAGTCAAATTTTAATATCATTAATACTAAAACAACATTAACTATTCCTCATAGTTTAGCCGCTCTCATTTTTAATACAGGGGCAATGGATATGGTATCAGTTTTGATCATATGTTGCTTGGTAATTTTTTTAAACTGATCTGATGTTTGGTCTAAATTCAAAGGCTAATTTCATTCCTTTGTCATGTGCTTTATGGGCAAGTATTTGGCAGGTTTTATATGTATTCCTGAAAAGAGCTGTGCTAGCATTCACCTTTTCAGTTTTGTTTGACACAATAGGATTACTGTTTTCTGAGTATTTTTATCCACACAGCTATTGGTAAATATAGGTAATGGAGCATTGGAGCTTTGTCTTCTCACCTGGGGATGGATGTAGGGGGGATAACTCCTGCCAAAGCATTTTCTTTAGTATTTACCATTGACCACAGAAGACACAGTCTCTGCTACTCTACTTGTAACCAAAGCTTGCCAGATCTTACTATTGATAAAACCAGATTCCTTCTCTCTGCCTTCAACTCAGGCCCACATAACTGCTTCTGAAGAGAAGCCATAGATTCGCTTCTTCAGTACTAACAGTGGCACAGATACAGATGAGTAAATATGTGCATCACTAATTTAACAGTCACATTCGATATACAGTGACTGTTTATCAGTCACTGCCATACAAAAGCATATTACAAATGTTGTCTAGTCTCCACCAGAATTACAAACTTTTAATTATTCCACTCAGAACATTATTGTAGTAGTTATTTTTGAAAATGCGACAGAGTCATGGGTAGGGCTGGGTTGAGGGAGAAGTTACCCATACTCAAGTTGCTGGGGAGAGATTGGCAATAACAATGTGGAGGGGGTAGAGTACATGAAAGACATGTCACCGTTCGTGTGAGCACCGATGTAGGCATTCATTCGCTTAAGCAATTATGGCTGTGTGGCTGTTTAAATGAATGAATGACTTTATCATACATCATTAACTACTTAAATCAATAATCAGAACCAATTAGTGCATCTGCTGTTTCAGTTTTCAACAGAAAATTCTCTGACTAATTGTCAATAGAATATTACAGCAGCTTGCCACAAATTGCCATGATTAGAAAATAAATCTATCTCAATCTAGACTATAAGTTACAAAATGTAATCATTTTGAAAGAGCTTCAAAATATAAACAGAGACATCCTAAAATCTTTACAACAGCAGGTGAAAAAAAACAAAATTCTTCAGAAGGAAAATGTAGCTGCAACAGTTAACATTTTCCACAATTAAGAACAAGGTTTACAGTTGTCTTTATGGCAAACATTTTCTTTGGTTAAATTCTATTCCTTATCCTTAGGTCATCCATTCTGTTCTCCAAATGCAGAGAGAGATGAGATATAATGAGTGAGAGAGTATTGTCATCAGATTAACCCATTACAACTAACTGAATGACTGCCATTCTTCAGAAAAGTTTTCTAAAAAGAACAATTTTTATATAGCAAGACACATTGCCAGCATCATTAGCATTCCAGAGTGGTTGGTAAATAAATAAACAAATAAGCAAACAGCTAAAAAAAAACATCCATTAAAATTACTAAGATCAGACTACTTTGATGCATGAAATAGGGGGACCAGATTTTCACCTTTGGTTATATTAAGACCTTCCCAATAAGATATGCAGTGGCTGTTGCTCGGTGGTTTTACATGTTTCTCTGGATTCATATTCATGAACTCTGAATGTAGTTCAGTCTTGTGCAATTTCTTGTTAGTACACAGCCAAAAAATTAGCATGATTCACAAACCGTGCACACATAACCATCTTTTGTTAGGATGTGTATAATGCATGAAGGACATTCAGTAATGCTGTCCTGAGTGACTGAGGTCTGGCTGTGGGTATGTCAGTGTGAATGGATAACAGCACCTGTGCTATACTCCTGGGTAAGTGGTGAACTTGCTGTGTTCACACATTAACCAGTGAACTGTATGTTCTTTGTCATCCCAGACATCAAAGGGAACACAGACTTGGTGACCAAATGCATTAAAAGGTACAGTACCCTCACTGAGACCAGGCAGACATAAAGGACACATGTAGGAAGTACCCTATCATAGTCCTGTGTCATTGGTTTGTGGATGGGTACACTAGCTATTATTTTTTACTGGAATGCTGCACATGTTTATGTGTGGGTGTGTGCGTGTGCGTGTGTGTGTGTGTGTGTGTGTGTGTGTGTGTGTGTGTGTGTGTGTGTGTAAAATCTGTGTATGATTGGTTTAATGCTGTGTCACACAAGAAGCTTATTCAGAGTCTCACAATAGATAACTGTTGCCTATCTGAGTTGAGCCCAGGACAGAAGGTAAAAGCCATTTACAGTGCAATGTGTAAATGAAAGTAATCATCAACCATGTGTGTACTTCCTTTCCACAATACTATATGGAGAATGATCAAACAATCTTTACTGCCTGTAGGATGCACACATGGTCTGTACCATACAGCCACAATTTGTGACCATAGTATAGTTTTGGTGGCAAATACCCCAAAGGCACAGGCAGCTAGTAGACAAGAATGACACATGTGTACTGACTCAGCTTGTGTACATTGCAGAGGGCTGCTGTGTTCAGTCCTGTACCATCATGTGAAACCAACATTCAGAAAAAAATATTTAGGCCATTGATTATGATAATGGAGAATGATCCATTAACATGTATAGTAATAAGAGGATCTAGTTGACCAGCTTCTCCTATTGGTGGGGACTGACTCACATGGTAGGTGGACCAGTGTAGTTCAGATAGTGTGTTTGTGGGTACTGCACTGCACATCAGGAGTTGTCATTGCAGCTCTTCTATAATTTAACATTTCTGTCTGCTGTGTGCACAAGTAATTAAGATATAGTTGTTCAACTATGTTACTTGATAATGAAGTGCATGGATGCACCTGATTACTTCTGTCTGTGCTTGTATGCATGGATGCACCTGAATTCTTCTGTCTGTGGTTGTATGCATGGATGCACCTGATTACTTCTGATGGTGGTTGTATGCATGGATGCACCTGAATTCTTCTGTCTGTGGTTGTATGCATAGATGCACCTGAATACTTCTGTCTGTGGTTGTATGCATGGATGCACCTGATTACTTCTGTCTGTGGTTGTATGCATGGATGCCCTGAATACTTCTGTCTGTGGTTGTATGCATAGATGCACCTGAATACTTCTGTCTGTGGTTGTATGCATGGATGATTACTTCTGTCTGTGGTTGTATGCATGGATGATTACTTCTGTCTGTGGTTGTATGCCCATAAATATCTGACCATGGTCTGCAGTATCAGCTACATTTCACACAGTTTTTGTTTATACATACCTCTCAACCTCTTGGCACAAGAAATCTAGACAAAGCCTAAAGTAATTGGGGGTCAAAGGTCCAAAAATAGGGACAGATTTTAAATATTATTCTTATAAATTTAAAAAGTTGGTAGAATAACACAATCTGTGTTAGTATGCATTTTCCAAAGAAAAATAAGTTGAAAACTCAAATACATGTTATTCTTTCAGGATTTCAATCCTCAGTGATTTGCCAGAAAACCAAAATTTATGAGGAACAGTCCAAAAAATATTAGGCAAAAATCTGGACATTCTGTGTACATTTGAGAGGTATGTGTGTATATCTTAGGGAGCCTGTTTGCATGCCAGATATTTGTTGCAGATTGTGCATCCTTGCGTAGTTGTGCACAGTGTTTAGATTCGTAGATCAGTACTAGGCTAACTGCCCTAGCCAATTACCCCATGTGAGAATTAAACCCTGCAAGGTAAACACCTTAACCATTATACCAACTGCCCACCTTATAAATACTTCCCTATCAATAAACTAGAGTCTGATTGCCATTAAGTCCATCACTAATTCTGATGAGGTCTCTCACTGCCATCTGAAGAGTGGTAGACTCTGGATCCTAAGTTAAGTGTCTTTTGCTTCACTGCCCAGCTTCTGGACTGTCACTGAACTGTGTAGCAATTCTTAGGTCATGTTTGGCACCTCCTACCATTAGCTTGGGTCCCGTTCTAAGGCCAACTTATCAACATGACCAAATCACCTAGAACCATATTTTATACCATCAAGTGGGCAGTATAACATGGTGTGTAGCCTGTGATCCATGTTCACGTATCTTGAGGGTACTGTACACCACACCTCCATTCATTCGTGCTTTTGAGATGGAAACACTTAGCATGTTTCTGGAGGTGGGAAGAAACCCACAGAGACACAGGAAGAACATGCAGACTCCAAACAGGCATTGGCCAGAGGTCAGGCTTGAACCTTGTACCTTGTGCATAGGAGGTGAAGACCTTAACAATTATAGCATCTGATGTCCGTGAAGAATCAAACTTTGTACCTTATATCTGTAAGGTGAACACCTTAACCAGGTGCTTTCTATTTGATTATATCAACCCCTAACCCCACTCACTCAAACTTGCAATTTTGACAGAAGTATGAAATGATAATGTCAGAGGTGTTTTTTAATGTATTTTTAACCAAGTAAACTGACAAGACTCAAGTACCTCATTCTAGAACAAACCCAGTAGCAATGTCAGGTTAAGAGACTTGTTAAAAAATACAAACACATAGGAGCTTCCAGCGCCAAGAAACTAAGAATCAAAATGAAACACACAAATATCACAAGCCACATGATCCAACTCTCAAGATTTCCACAACATAGGGCCAGATTTACAAAGGCTTGCACGGAGGCTTAGAGTAGAGTAAGACTCCATGCAGCCATCATATCCGACGAGCGATCCAGGAACAGCCTGTAGGGACATGTAAGAGAGCTCCTAAAACGGCTCTTACACGGACAGTGCAGGGATATGCAAATTACCTCAATTGCAGGTGAAAGGCATGCAAATGAGGTAGATTTGCGATTCAGGAAACCCAACCCTGTCCGAGTAAGAGCAGTGTTATTTGCAGAAATGTACTCAGTTGACAACTGAGTACTGTTCTGCAAATAGCAAAACGGAGGTGTGACAGCTCCAAATAAAGGTTGCATCCAGTGCAGGAAGCATGCCAATGGCCAAATATATGGCCCTGTGAAATGTTTCCTGATGCAATATGAAAATAATAATATTTTATTTTTTTCACCGATTTCCGATGTTTAAGCGTAGTGCAGCGCCGCACAAATGGGGTGCGCTCTAAATCCCAGAATACTAAAAATTAAAACCCACAAATGTGGATTTTATTGAAATTGTTAATGTACAATGCAAGGGAATGGCAGGCTGAAGACAACATGGCCACCAAGTAGAGGTTGCTAAGGGGGGAAACTCAGTCTAAGACATGTAACCAAGCATTAGTAGGCAATCTCATGTAAATGAGTGTTAGGATAGTGAATCACAAGTTTATATAGCAAATGAGCACAGTCAGTGGAGTGTAGGAGTAGGATATGGGGAGTAACAGAGTAGAAGATAGGTGACTTCATGATGGGGGTATGTATGAAAGAAGTGAAGCTCATTGGAACAGAGTGGCATGTGTCAGCTGTCATTCACACATCATGGAAAGAGGTGTGTCAACAGGTAGGCTAGGGAAAGGCAAGAAATGGAAGGTGTATGCCGTGGATAACACCAACGTTTCTTGCTGAGCAGGTATGCACGCGTGTGCGTGCGTGTAAACCTCAGTAAAAAAAGTGCGCACGTGTAAGCGTGAGTGCGCACGTTTAAGCTGGAGTAAGCATGTATAAGGCTGTTTAAAGAGTTGTAAGCACGTTTGCGTGGGTATGCACGCATTTTAACCCGAATAAGCAAGTTGTAGCCCATGTAAGCATGTGTACGTGCGTGTTAGCTGCTGTGCGTGTGTTTGCGCTTGTGTGCGGGGTGCTCCCCCCCTGAGGAAACAGAAAGGAAAAAGGAAGCACAACAAATAGTAGGAAGCTACCATGGAGTACTAGCAGAGCTAGCAGGTGAAAACAATCAGAATCGGGCAATTACACAGGCAGTACAATAGCCCAGCCCAGCCTAGCACTTAAAACTCTACAAACAACAGTCCATTATGTTTCTCACAACAGACACTGCAGTAAGCTAATAGAAGTGAAAACTGAAAAAGCTTTACTGAGTCAAAGAAATGTTAGGGGCTGCCATTGGTGTTATAAGGTGACATATGCAACATGCTGAGGGTGGTGACAATGGAAATGCTGCTGGACAACCCACAGTGAGGAGAAAGAGAAGATTGTACAGGCCCAGGGTAACCTACCAGGGGCTACATGAGCTGGAGATAGTGGAGCACTATAGAGTGGACAGAGACCTCCTGCAGCAAATTGTTGAGCTGTGCAGGCCATGCCTCACACACAGAACCAACAGAGGGGAACCCATCCCAGTGGAAACCAAGGTATGTGTTGGCCTAAGAATATTAGCAACAGGTACTTTCCAGAGACCAACTGGTAATATGATGGGGATATCACAGGCATCAGCATCCAGGGTACTACACCAGTTCCTGGATGCCATGTCAGCACATGTCAGTGATCATGTATATTTCCCCAATTCCTGTGAGGTATTGGCCAGCAATATGCATCTCTTCCAGCAAACAGCAGAATGCCCTGAGGTAGTGGGTGCAATAGACTGCACGCACATATGCATCAAAGCACCAGCCGGTGAGCGGGGTAGGGTCTACTTCAACTGCAAGGGCTTCCCCTCCATCAACTGCCAGGTCATGTGTGATGCCCAGGGCATAATACTGAATGTGTGTGCATGCTGCCCTGGAAGCTACCATGATTCCCATATCTGGCATCTGACACAGCTGTACCAGACATTTGCCAATGGGGACATCCCACATGGTCACCTAGTGGGGGATGCTGGCTATGCACTGGAGCCGTGGCTGATGACACCCATCAGAAACGCACACACACCTGAACAGGAACACCATAATGAGGCACACGCACAAACATGTAATGTAATAGAGTGTGTGTTTGGGCTGCTCAAGTCATGGTTCCGGTGCCTGGACACATCTGGTGGAGCCTTGCAGTACTCACCAACTACATGTACCCAAATTGTTATGGTATGTGCTATGCTACATAATATGATCCTGCGAAAACAGCTGCAGCAGGAGCAGCATAGGCCTGGGCCAAACAGCCCCCCACCATTGCCAAGGCCATCACAGGCAGAGCGTGACTCAGAGGAGGAACAACCTGAGCCTGCCCCAGTAGGCAGAAGGAGGTGTGCCCAGTATGCTTTGGCCTTGGCAAAGAGGCAACGCATAGCACATACACTGGCTCAGTAGGAACTCTGGAAACGATACCTCTCTCCAACTCGCACATATAGTAAAAGGGATGCCTAAGTTGACACTACCTGCTTTCAAACATGTACAGGGAGTGTAGTATGTGCATCCAACATAGGCAGCCCTGCAGAACCACCTAAGGCATGATTGCCATGTGTTAAGCAATATAAAGCAGAGCTAAACAGCATTTACCACCATGTAGTATATGCAAACAAAATCGCACACACCAACTAGCACAACTGTGGTCAATGTTCAGTAATATTGGGCAACATCCAGCAATGCTGGTGAATATTGAACAATGTTGGACAAGCCTGATGTAAGTAGGGCATAGCTGAACAAAAGCCAACATGCACATATTTGCTTAACTGGCCCTTAAGCAGTCTGGTCTGCTCAGTATGAAAATATAAAGCAGTGATGGGCCTCAAACCCAGAATACTGTGCACTATAGCCAAAGTACTGGCCCACTAAACCATGACAGTATTGCAGTGGTCAGCCTGTATGAAGGAATGTTGATAAGTCTATGCAAAGTATTTCATGGAAACCCTGCAGGCACAGCATAATCCTTGTCGAGTTATGACACAAAGGTGAGGCCTGCAGTGAGAACAGAATCTGACTTCCAACACACACAGTATAAATGTTAATATCGGTCATGTTCACATACATCAACAAATGTAGTGGAACTCAGATAGCAACATACTGAAAGGTCACACTGGGCATGCTCACACACTTGAATAAATGAGGCAAATGTCAGGCAACAAAACACAGAATGGCTGAACTGGGCATGCTCACACACTTAGGCCATTTCTGAGTACAGCAGTGGGCCACGCATATCTGGCAGTTGCATGTGTTAACCCAGGAACCTGTCACTATACAGCAATCCACCCTGTGCACACAGTTATATGATAACAGACACATCTATAATATAGTGGAACCCTGTCATAATCAAATATGTTCTGCAGATACCGCAGTTGTTCATAAAAACTGGTAAAGCAAAGATGATAAAGACCTGCAAACAGTATCAGCAATAAACATTGTGCATCTTGAACATTAGCATAGGTTCAGAGGTCGATACTAAGCTATCTGCCCTAGGGCATGTACAAGCCTAGCCAGAGTGTGTTTGGCATTCACAACCCTGTCAGATTACTACACTGTGTGTGTGAATAGTAGGTCACACAAGATAGCCCATGAACATTTAGGCTAGTGTGCCTCTGTCTAGCAGAGAGACAGAAGATATCCCAGGGGTAAACATACGATCACCCATACAGTCATCAAGATGTCTCCTGTAGGTGGTCAGTGGGTGGCTCTGCCTATGTGAAACTGGGATTACATTTGGGAGTGAGTGGAGCCTCTGGGATAAGAATCTGTCCCACCACAATGTCCTATTCACATCTGTGCTGAGGTATACATCCCTGGAGTGTGTAGCTCCAAGGGAGTCGGATATCCTGAGGTGGAGCATGTCCAGTAATTCTGGGTTGGGCATATCTGTAAACAACAGGTACACATCATATCTGAGTAGGTGGTAAGCGACTGAGTAGAGCTGGAGTTACTGCATCTGAACTGTGCAGGGCATCTGTGTGAGTCCCTAGATCTGCTTGGTGAGGAACTTCTGTGGCCAGTACAGTTGCTGCAGGTGTCGGGTAAGGTACACCCCAAATGTGGCATTGTAACCAAGCATGGATTTGATGAGTATAGGTGCACAATAACCTCACTTGACCTAGATGTGAAACCATATGGGATAAGGTGGCCCACATAGAAGGTGTGTCCAACCACTTTTGGCAACGTGAATGTCAAAGGCAACAGTACAAACAAGTCATGTCCACAAACCCCTAACAACTCCTACTGTATGTAATGGAGTACTACCTATGTGATAATGTGTGGGCATGTTGTTATTCCAAAAAGGGATGACTATGCAACTAATGGCATTTAGCTGTAGGCCATGGCTCAGGCACCAGTCATCCATCTCTGTGATACCCTGTTTGAGTATGCATGTGGCAGCTGGAGAGTTGATTATGGCACCCAGTTTGCAGTCAAGTGCAAACATGTTCAGCCATATTCCCCCTGTGGTAGCCTGTATGTCAGACAAATATATACTGAACAAGAGTGGTCCCAGGACTGAGCCGTGTGGGATGCCATGTGTAACTGGTGTATAGTCAGACTTGGCACCTGCAATTCTGACCATGTGGGTGCTATCCCTGATCCAGGTATCAATTCATCGTGTGAGATATGTGTCCATATTGATGCTGGTGAGCCTATGCATAATGGCCCAGTGGGTTATTGTGTTGAAGGGATTTGCAAGGTTCAGGTAGGCTGTGTGGACAGCCTTCCCTATATCGATGGACCTGTTAGCCATTTAAAGAATACAAACAGGTTCAAGAGGCAAGATCTGCCCATAACAATGCTGAAATGTGTAGGACACAGTGTCTGTAGGTTCCCAATGTCTATGTGTATGAGTCCCATGACAATACGCTCCATAGCTTTGCAGAACAGGCTACTTAGGCTTATAGGGCAATATTGTCTGTGGTCCGTTGTGGCACCAACTCTGTTGAGCGGGACCACTGTCTCTGTATGCCATTCCTTGGGTACATATCTTGTGGTAACTCCGATATTGAACAGTGATGTAATGTGAGGGTTGCGTCTGTCATGATGCTCGTGTAAGATGCAGGCTGGGACACTGTCTGGTCACATTGATACTATGATGTACGCTTTGGGGAGGGCAGCACTCACCTGTTACTGTGTGATGTCAGGGAGGTTATACTCTGTTGGGATGGATAGTTGCTCCTTAGGGGGGATGGGTGGGAGACATCTGGACTGAACCTGTTTGCCAGGATGTTGGCAATGCCAGTGGGATCAGGATACATTTAGTCAGTATGCAGTAACACACAGCATATCAGTGAGTGTCCACCCAGGTTCCTGACATAACTGAAGAAGGCCGTATGATAGTCCTACATGTCTGTTACAATTGGCTGGTAGAAGCGGCCCTTATAAAAGTTCATGAGTGATTGTAGCTGTCTGCTAGTACAGATCACAGATGCCTTCCCAGTCTGGGATTGTGCTCTATCATGTAGTAGCTTCCTCCTGGTGTTGTACACCTTATTAATGGCTGGGGTCTACCAGACAGGTCCCCTGCCATTGGAGTAGTCCTGTTGTTATTTGGGATAGCACAATCTATGCAGTCCACTAGGAGTCCATAGAATGTGTATGTAAAGGATGCAGCAGTGTGAGCCGTATGTGCCACTGTCTCAGGGTCTCTGAAGGATACCATCTTGCTTCGGTGAAGTGAGACGTTGGCTCATGAGAAGTTCACCAAGATTACCCAGGATGGGTGTGTGGAGGGTATATGTATGTCCAATGAGATACATGTATGTTCTGACCTTACCAATGAGGGGTATATCGCTGGTGTGGAACATTGAGTCTCCATGTTGGTGATGATCAGGTCCAATATGTATTCCCCCTTGTGGCTGTGCTGACTGGTTGTGCCATAGCATATGAGTCTACAAATTGTAGCGACTGTTGGGTGAGGGTGTCGGGGCTTGAGTAGTATCTCCAGTCAATATTTGTGTATCTGAAGTCACACAATATAATGGTGTTTGTGGAGACCTTCATATTCTCCATAGTTCCCATGAAAGCCAAGTGTGGTTCCTGAGTTTGGGATTGTGTTCTGTAGCAGGTAACAAACTGAAAGGCATTATTGCACAATGGTAGTTGTATATGTATGGTCTGTGATGTTTTGTGCAGTGCTACTAACCTGGAGGTGTGTGTATCTGTGATGTATATGGATAATCCCCCTAGTTGTGCTGTCTGTTCCAAGACTTGTTGTCAGACAGCATGGTATGAAACATAACCTGGTAGTGCTGGTGTGCATAAGTGAGCCTGAACCAGGCGTCTGTCAGTGCACAGATATCACTATCCTCCATACTGAGGAGAGTCCTGAGTGGCTGCAATATGAGGTTAACACAACTGTTGTTGAGCAGCATTACCCTTAGTTTCATTTAACCTGCAATGTCTATGGAGGTGGGTTTGTCTTCTGAACCCTGCTTAAAAAAGGCACTATGGTGGTAGCAAGAGCCTTAGCCAGCATTCCAAAGTCCAAGGGTGACAGGTGCAAGCTGTCCATAGTGAAGCTACGTGGCATGTTGAGCAAGTCACCATAGGCTGACAGACACTGTATCTGCTATGAATTAAACAAATTTGTTAGGCAACTGTTAAATGTGATATGTGTGTCCGTATACTGTGACATCATAATTGGTGGGTGTAAGATGCTAGACAAGGTCAGGGTCATACTGGCCTGGTCTACATGATCAGAGTGTTCCTCCATGTATCATGTCACATAGTCCAGGGAGTAACGTCTGAGGTTATATACACCAGAATGGACAATGATGGTACCAGTCCTGTACTTGCTTTGGAGTGACCTGACTGCCTGTGTTATGCTGCAGATCCTGGCACCCAACAGACAGCCCAAAGTCTTGTTTCCCTTGTTAGGGCTGGTGAGTGGTACATCAGTGTGTCTGACAATAAGTGTTGCCTATTACAAGTGTATTAGGTGTGTTGTTTAGCCCGAAGGGCAGTGACTGTGTGGCACGCTGGCATTGTGAACTATGCGATATGTGGGTATTGTAGTGGGGTAGCAGGTGTGTGTGTCTGCTTTGGAGGTCTCTGCTGTTTAAGTAGAGTACATTTTCATCCAAGTATGTCTATATGTGATAATGTGGTTTTGAGTGCTGTTGCTAGAGGATATGTGAGACTGATATGTGGTGTGTGTGGTTACCTTCACCACCTGATAGATTGTGCCAGTCATGGGTCGAGAGAGTTCAGCACCCTGTATGTCTATATAGGTGCATCTCACACATATATCTGAGTTTTTCGGGAGGAGGAGAGGGTTGTCTGTGTACATGAGGCAGATGTGACATTGTGTCAATATCACAATATCCACCAGCTGGACTGGAGAGTACACACGAAACCGACCCCTGGACATGCCAGGATATTATCATGACATACTCTGTAGCCTGATCACAAAGGATCAGTAGGGTGTTAAGCATGTAAAAGAGTATAACAGGGATTAGTGCTCATGTTCGTTGGTGTTTAGTAAAGAGTAGCTGAGAAGGAGTCCCGACTGAATCATGACACCTCCTTCAGCTATGTCAAAAATAGCAATGTACACCCATATATGTCCTAAGTCAGGGCCAACTGTATCTGAGTGACAATGCTGAAATCATGACAGACAGGCCCATATGTACATACCCATCGCCCACTGACAATAGTCCATATCATCATACCAGGAGATATCACATGTAGAATGGATGAGCAGCTACCCCCACTGCAAAAAGCATGGCAGCAAGTGGAATACACTGATTCCCAATATGTGGCATGTACAAACTACAGAACAAGCAGATCATGCACCTGAACAGTCAGATGAGCCTCACCCCCTACACAGGATGTGGAACCGTTGAATGTGTCACAGCTACATATGGCACTCCCCACAAGTGTTGGTGCAATACACACCATGGGAAGTCAAGTTCAGTACGCCTATGAAGTCTGATCTGCAAGGTCATGGAGTCCATCATGGTTGCATTCATAAACAGAGCCATTGGAAGCTGACATACACACAACCCTACCAACTGTGGTATGTTCATGTGTGGATCATGGTTCCCAAACATGCTAGACTGTTTGCAAGGCAGTCACCCAGGACATACATCAATGAACACATCTACACATGTGTCACATAGACTTTGAATAGCCCTTTATCAACATCCCAGACACATGTAGTATCTACAAAACCAACACGCTGTGCATAAATATGTGTTGACATATGATGGAATTTCAATGTGTCCACAGATAGATCACACAAGGCAAGGATTCTGAGGTCTTGTTCAAGCTGTTGACACCTGCTGACCCACATGGACTATTCCTGGAATGGCATAAAACAAAGTGTACACACATCACCATGTCCAGTCTGATGATGTCACCATCCTATAAATACAGCAGGAGAAGAGAAACCAGCCAGTAAAGCAAATAGCGTGCCATGTTTTTGCGTCTCTCTCTCTCTCTCTCTCTCTCTAGTATCATAACATAGTTAGGTAGGGGCTTGCATCCTGCAAACAGTGAGTGTGTGTGTGTGTGTGTGTGTGTGTGTGTGTGTGTGTGTGTGTGTGTGTGTGTGTGTGTGTGTGTGTGTGTTGGGGGGTGTGTATGTGTGCAGTTTCCTTTGAAAGGTGTTCCCTTTTTGGAGAATGGGAAAACTCACTAAAAGAGGTACATTCCTCTTTGGAAAGTCTGATGATGTCACCATCCTATAAATACAGCAGGAGAAGGGAAGCCAGCCAGTAAAGCAAATAGCATGCCATGTTAATGCATCGCTCTCTCTAGTATCATAACATAGTTAGGTAGGGGTTTGAATCCTGCAAACAGTGAGTGTGTGGGGGGGTGTGTATGTGCAGTTTCCTTTGAGAGGTGTTCCCTTTTTGGAGAGTGGGAAAACTCACTAAAAGAGGTCCATTCCTCTTTGGAAAGTCTGATTGTTAATGCATCTCTCTCTAGTATCATAACATAGTTAGGTAGGGGTTTGAATCCTGCAAACAGTGTGTGTGTGTGTGTGTGTGTGTGTGTGTGTGTGTGTGTGTGTGTGTGTGTGTGTGTGTGTGTGTGTGTGTGTGTGTGTGTGTGTGTGTGTATGTGTGATTGTCTTTGAAAGGAGTGCCCTTTCTGGAGACTGGGAAACACACTAAAAGAGGTGCATTCCTCTTTGGAAAGACGGATTATGTCATCATCCTACAAATACAGCCGGAGAAGGGAAACCACCCACTAAAGCAGATAGCATGCCATGTTAATGCATCGCTCTCTAGTATCATAACCTAACTAGGTAGGGGTTTGAATCCTGCAAATGCTGACTGTGTGTGTGTCACTGTTGGTCAATGCGGTATGGGTTTTACTTTTATTATGGTATGACATAGTATGATAGTATGATTACAACAGTAAGTGCATTGCACACATCAGGTATCTGCATGGCAAATACATATGTGTACATGTCCCCTCAATCAGTACATAGGTGTGAAGCCTGCATACTACATGAAACATTTGTTTCCATTGACAGATTGTGCCACTGCTTCTCAGATAGTAGGTCACAAATCTATGTATGTGACAAGGCCGCCCACTGTCATGTTCTGTGGCCAAGGTCATCTGTGGCACACACACCCATGACAGTTACTTAAGAGTAGTGTGAGTGAGGGTATATGTCAGACATGGTCATACACAACAAAGACTGCCGAGAATGGACAGTCTTTATAGGTGTATGACTGCCTTGTAGATATGCATTCAGGCCTCTAATGTCTTATGTGATACACCTTGGGACTCCACAATACCTATGGATATGTGGATACCAAGGGACACATGACATAACATGAGGCTGTATGTACACATTGGTACCCAACATACATGTTGAGAGCTACCACCTGTGTGATACTGATGGGATAGTATGTATAGTACATGAGGATGACTATACCATAGTCGGCTTACTGCTATACAGCATGCACCAGACAACAGGTATCTGTCTGTATGATACCTTTGTGTAGGATATGCGTCCCATCCAGGGAATGCATTGTAGGCCAATCCATGCATTTCGAGATTTGGATGGACACATCCCCAGTGTGTCTGCATGTACCTAAGGGGGCTATATGCCAAACAGGTGTGGTCACAGGAATGGGTGGTGGTCATTACCACTGGTTAGTGTTATAGTCTAGCACCGGAAGGATACAATTGTTACTGGGTTCCATACTACTGTGTGTCATTTGTCAGGACATCATCCAATGATTGCTTATAGTCATGCTGTTGAGGTTGTCTATACTACCAGACTGCAAATCATTGACAGATATTAACGGTATCACCCACAGCATAGTATCAACCCATGTCATACACATGTCTACCCATGTTAGCACATAACTGTAGTAGAATGCATACTGGCCATTGAAAGATACTATGAGATGTTAACAATGTGTACAACAGGGTATGCCACACATCCCATGTGTCCACTATGCACGTACATCCAGACAGTGCACACCCACCATGTTCACAGATGTGCACTAGCTAATCTGTACTGCACACATCACACACGTACTGTCCACTCACTAACACATGTTAGCAACACATTACACTTCAGCCAAGTGGCACATGGGTGGACAATACATACTTAGACCTAACAGTGGTGTAAACAATGCTATACTGACAATCAGAGCTTTGATACATAATGTCTGCTCAGATATACCTACAAGGATGTTGTTACACTTCCTTGTTGACAACTTGCTATTATTGCTACAATGCTATAGTGTCACCCTGTGCATCAGCACCATGTTAGCCTGTCCCTCTGTCAATGATGCAGATGACAGGAGGCAACACAGGTATCATCATATGCACAGGGCGTTTTGTGTTTGCCAGAGCCTGACATTGACCCATCCAATCGACATGTCTGTGTGTATATGTGTGTGTGTGTGTGTGTGTGTGTGTGTGTGTGTGTGTGTGTGTGTGTGTGTGTGTGTGTGTGTGTGTGTGTGTGTGTGTGTGTGAGGGACAACAGTACAGCATGGGCCAATGTTGATGTAATGTGTGTGTGTATGTGTGAGCCCTAGTTGTTTGGTTAATGTGTGTGTGTCTGCATGCACACAGCTCCACAACATGGCTGCCATATACGGTATTTTGTGGGACAGCCACAGACTGTACCTGCTAGGCTGTACAGATCACTGTCTCTGGCCACAGATACAGTACCTGTGCCTGACAGTGGTGCTACGAACAGTATCGGGTACCAACCCTGACTGGGTACTGTCATCAGAGGCAGAGGTATGACAACTGGACCCATGTCCCTGCTGGGACTGGCCAAAGCCATGTGCACATGGTCTACTGGGATGGTCAATGGACAGGCCAGCCCCAGCATTGCTGGGGCTGGTACTGCCACTACGGGAGAGGCTGTGAACTGTGGGCCGTCCGCGACCACTGCCAGCTGTTGCTGTTGCTGGCATGCATCCGCGTCGATGTCACAACCATCCCGCACGGTCCTGGCTCATGGAAGACATGTTGTGGAGGGCATCTAATGTCTTCCCCCAAAGTCTATCAATGACCTCGGTGTAAGTCCGGATGACACCGGCAAGGTCACGGATGCTGTCACTGATAGCGGTGTAATGTGGCTTCTTCACCCTAAGTCCCTGCCTGGTTACCATTCCATACATAGCAACAAAGTAGCAACAAGAAACAAAGAAAAAAAAACACAAAGTAATCCACAAAAAATGCAGACACACTTTATTCCTCTGATGTCTCGGCCTTAGCCTTCAAGGAGTAAAGAACTTACAAAATGCACAATACATATATATTAATCACAAACTAATTAAACAATAAAAACAATTAAATTAACACCCTCCAGTTGAATTCTTCATTTAACCCATGAGGGTACAGAGTATCACATTTTAAAATGTAAATAGCTTCCTTAGATAGCAAATAGTACTTTATGTTACAAGTATCAAAACAGGACAAACTTATTTTTTCCAAAACAGTACCTTGAAGCCCCTCATTTTTGCTATCATGGAATTTTTTAAAATGCATAGCCACAGAACTTTCCTCTTTCTTATTAATAATATCCCTAGCATGTTCCATTAATCTCAACTTAAATGCCCTTTTGGTGTCCCCAATATAAAATTTATTACAAGGGCATCTAATGTCATACGATGCCCGACTGAAGAAACTCCAGCTCTATTCAGTCGCATACCGTCTGCTCAGAGGTGATCTGTGCCTGACATACAAGGCCATGTCCAACCCGGAATTAATGGACATGCTCCACCTCAAAAAATCCAAATCTACCAGAGCCACGAGAGCAAGAGACTTAAACCTCAACACGGATATAAATAGGACGTGCTGGAGGGACAGATTCATCACCCAGAGACTCCCTACACTATGGAACAGAATCCCAGTCCATGTGAGGCAGAGCCCCTCACTGACTCTGTTCAAGAGAAATCTTGACGAGTGGATGGGAGATCGTAGGTTTACCCCGGGAATCATCTCTGTATCACTGCTGGACAGAGGCACAACAAACTAATGGGTATAATATTCTCATCCTAAGGGGTGGTGAAAGCCACTCACACTCTGGCTAGGCTTATAAATGCCCTAGGGCAGATAGCCTAGTATGAACCTATGAACCTATGAAGTGCATAAATCACACCTTCAGTATTACAAGTGAAATGGTTACATGTATTAAAGCCTACATTATTTATATAAGGAAAACTATTAACTACAAAGTTACTTGCTCTACATTTGCCACACTTAAAAGTACCACTAAGGGATATACTATCAACAAAACTTACAGAGGGCAAAGAAAATTTGCTATTCACCAAAACATTTTGGATATTCCTACCTCTCTTGTAAGAAAATCTCAATCTACCATCTAACTATAAAGCCACATTATTAAGTGAAACAAAATATTCCCAGTAATATTTAACCAACCTAACCAATTCAGCACTAAAATTACTATATGTAGTCACAAAATATAAAATCTCATGCTGTTTATTAATTTCCAAGCTAGGTGTTGAAGTATATTTTTTGTGCAAATTATTATTTATTCTCCTAACACCTATATTAAACAACCTTTCATAACATCTCTGAACCAGTTCATCACTATACCCTCTCCATTTAAACATTCCAATAGTTGTATCTAATTCCCGTTAGAGAATAGATTCAACATTGCATAATCTAGACACCTGCAACATTTCACCATATGGTAAAGCTTCTAATGTATGAGGGGGATGACAACTTCACCCATGCACATATTGAGTACCTTAATCAAATTTTCTGTTAACTGATGTTTCCAATCTATTGCCATCCTTAATATTCAACACAACATCCAAAAAAGAAACATTCACACCCATTTTAAAACCATCAAATTCTAACAAAAATCTATTATTATGTAGTTCTGAAATAAAATTATCAACAAAAACCTCACCACCTTGACCAAGAAAAATTAAATCATCAATAAACCTACAATATCTAATAACATACTTACAAAAAAAAAGAATTTCTATATAAATACTCAGCCTCAAAAAGGCCCATAGCCAAATTTGCATACATGGGGGCAAACGCTGCCCCCATGGCCATATCTTTTTTTTGTCTATAAAGGCTATTATTAAACTCAAAAAAATTATGTGTTAAACAAAAATAAATAAGTTCTCTGATATATTCTGTAACTGGATAATCACCCAAAAAAAACCTTAAGGCCTCCATGCCAAATTCATGGCTTATGTTTGTATATAAGCTCTTAACATCAAGGGTTAACCAGTACATATTCTCATTCCACTCAACATCCTTAATTTTATTCAAAAAATCAAAAACATCACAAATATAGGAAGGTAAAGTTCTAACTGTTGGTAACAAAAAACTGTGTAAAAAAAGTCCTAGATTATGTAAAAAATAATTACACCCAGAAACAATGGGTCTTCCAGGGGGCGATACTAAGCTTTTATGTATTTTTGGTAAGCAATAAAACAAGGCCATTCTACAACCTTCTATATTAAACTTTCTTTTAACATCTACATCTGAAAAATAACCCAATCTCTCACCTTTCTTCATTAATTCAATATACTCAGAAACCAAGTCACTATACATAATAAATTCCACCTTCTCATAAACATTATCATTATTTAAATGCTCATCACACATTTTAAGATATTGTGAAAAGTGCAAAACAACCAATTTATTACCTTTATCAGAAGGTTTAAATACAATTTCCTTCATCTTACTTAGCATTAGTAAAGCCTTCCATTCCTTCTGGGTTAAATTATAATGAATATCAGACTTACTTCTAAAAAACTTATTATGTGCACGTTCAATAGAAAAATTCAATAAGTTGGTGAAATGTGTAACATCATTATTCAAAACTGAAGGCATAAAGTTACTTTTTGATTTAATACATTCAGTGTCCAACTTATAATAAGCATTATATATGTTGTCAGAATCACAGGTACGAAAACGATCCATAGATGAATCAAGGCTGTCACTAGATAAAACTTCATTCATATCCACATTTAAGTTACGAAAAAAACTTTTCAAATGCAGTTTCCCACAAAACCTAAAAACATCACTTTTGATATCATACAGTCGTGAAACGACTGTAGGAATAAACTTAAGTCCACAATTAAGAACTGAAAGTTCAAGCTCAGAAAACGAGTAGCCAGAAAGATTAATAACATAATTAGACATGGAAGGTAAAGAAAGGCAACTACCATTTTCCTCTCTTATAACCCCCATGTGAATACTGTTCCTTCTGTGCTGATGCCTGTGCTTCTCGTTGATGTTTTCTTCCCTGTTGACCTCCCTAAAGTTCGCGTTTTCGCCACGAAAAGTCTGTTGAATTCGATAAGGATGTTGTCCAGCTGGCAACACAGGGAATTCAGAATTCAAGTCCCCTTCCTCTTCATAAGATGTATTAAAGCCTTCTGAGGCTGAATAGGATGAGTTGTGATTCCGCACATCCCTAACTTGATTTTGAAAATGAACGCGATTACGTGGCTTCTTTCTATTGGCTCTTGAAAGAAAAGCCTTGCCGTTTTCATAATCACGTAAATCTCTAAGTAATTTCCCTTTCTTTCTTTCTAATAACAAGGTTTCATATTCTTTCAATTTGATGTTAATATTACACAAAAAATCATCTACTATAGGGGTAGAAATACATGTCAAGAGATTCTCACACAGTTTTTTGATTTCAGCACCCAATTCCTTCTGTTTTACTCTGTCCCGTTCAATAAGTATTTGGACCCATTCAGAAGCACATTTGTGTGCAGCTGCTACCCAATGTTTGTGAAAGGCAATATCAGTGTCTTTTTCTAAATCAAATGGAGTATTTGGGTCCTTATACGCCCTCAAACCACGAGGTGTAATGCCCAAATCAGCATATTTCTGTAAGCCAGAAAGATTAAAAAATGTAGCAGTTTCTTTCCATATACATTTTTCCAATTCTTCAAAAGCAGACTTGTTTTCAGGATTAAGAGACACAGGTAATGTCCGACCTACATTATTAAAAGGATTTTGATGGCGTTTATTCCTGTCTTCTTCCCATTTCTCCCAAGTTGTAAGTACATTTCCCACCACATTTCTCTGAATGGAACCACGATCCAGGCGGTCTGTAGAGTTGGTGAGGAAATTATCAAGAGATCTCTGAGTACCATCCACATTATCTCGAAAAATACACCTTAGATGCAATTGTGGATCACTAGCCATGGAACCAAATGTAGCAATAAAGCAGCAACAAGAAACAAAGAAAAAAACCACAAAGTAATCTACAAAAAATGCAGACACACTTTATTCCTCTGACGTCTCGGCCTTGCCTTCAAGGAGTAAAGAACTTATAAAATGCACAATACATATATATTAATCACAAACTAATTAAACAATAAAAACAATTAAATTAACACCCTCCAGTTGAATTCTTCATTTAACCCATGAGGGTACAGAGTATCACATTTTAAAATGTAAATAGCTTCCTTAGATAGCAAATAGTACTTTATGTTACAAGTATCAAAACAGGACAAACTTATTTTTTTCCAAAACAGTACCTTGAAGCCCCTCATTTTTGCTATCATGGAATTTTTTAAAATGCATAGCCACAGAACTTTCCTCTTTCTTATTAATAATATCCCTAGCATGTTCCATTAATCTCAACTTAAATGCCCTTTTGGTTTCCCCAATATAAAATTTATTACAAGGGCATCTAAGTGCATAAATCACACCTTCAGTATTACAAGTGAAATGGTTACATGTATTAAAGCCTACATTATTTATATAAGGAAAACTATTAACTACAAAGTTACATGCTCTACATTTGCCACACTTAAAAGTACCACTAGGGGGTATACTAGCAACAAAACTTACAGAGGGCAAAGAAAATTTGCTATTCACCAAAAAATTTTGGATATTCCTACCTCTCTTGTAAGAAAATCTCAATCTACCATCTAACCATAAAGCCACATTATTAAGTGAAACAAAATATTCCCAATAATATTTAACCAACCTAACCAATTCAGCACTAAAATTACTATATGTAGTCACAAAATATAAAATCTCATGCTGTTTATTAATTTCCAAGCTAGGTGTTGAAGTATATTTTTTGTGTATATTATTATTTATTCTCCTAACACCTATATTAAACAACCTTTCATAACTTCTCTGAACCAGTTCATCACTATACCCTCTCCGTTTAAACATTCCAATAGTTGTATCTAATTCCCATTGGAGAATAGATTCAACATTGCATAATCTAGACACCCGCAACATTTCACCATATGGTAAAGCTTCTAATGTATGAGGGGGATGACAACTCCACCCATGCACATATTGAGTACCTTCATCAAATTTTCTGTTAACTGATGTTTCCAATCTATTGCCATCCTTAATATTCAACACAACATCCAAAAAAGAAACATTCACACCCATTTTAAAACCATCAAATTCTAACAAAAATCTATTATTATGTAGTTCTGAAATAAAATTATCAACAAAAACCTCACCACCTTGAACAAGAAAAATTAAATCATCAATAAACCTATAATATCTAATAACATATTTACAAAAAAAAGAATTTCTATATAAATACTCAGCCTCAAAAAGGCCCATAGCCAAATTTGCATACATGGGGGCAAAAGCTGCCCCCATGGCCGTACCTTTTTTTTGTCTATAAAGGCTATTATTACCATTCCATATGTGCCTGAGCCTGCATTACAGCCCAGAACATACTGGTCATCGTAAGACCTGTGAGGGAATGCCTGCCAGGGGCAATACGACCAGTGGTGCTCCCCTGAGGACCCCTGGACCTCTGCCTATGTGGTACCATTCCGGGTCTATGGCTGCTGTGAGGGGATGCAAGTGCCATGGGTACCACACTCTCCTGGTCAATGCCAACTGTATGCTGTCCCTCGCCTATGGCCATTGGTGGTGAGGGATGTATTGACAGTATGAGTGTGCGCATAGATGGGGTTGAACGCTGTGTACTGTCGATTGGCAGTCCAATGACAGACCCTGTCAAATCCTCCTGTGCCAAAATACATGTGTCATTATCACCACTATTTGTTGCAGTGGCTTCAGGTTGCCTGCTGCTTTCGCCAACCCCTAACTCAGCACCTGTGAGAGGAAGACAGGAAACACACTTTACGGTCTGCACATGCACACATGCACACATGCACACATGAACACATGAACACATGTTCATATGAACACATGCTCACATGAACACATGCACACATGAATACATGCACACATGCACACATGAAGACATGCACACATGCACACATGGACACATGCACACTTGAACACATGCACACATGCACACATGAACACTAATACACACCTCACTACAGCACATACACACACACATACCAGTAATCCAACACATACTCTATAGTGGGTGAAGGTGGGTGTCAGTATCACAAGGTAGACAGTCACCACGCATGTGTCAGCATGCAGAATATGTGTTGCACAAGACCATGCAGTGCAAGTGTAGATGCCCCTATTAAATGGCAGTATACATGGCTTTGATGCAACTGTGTAGTTGTCAGTGATTGGATACACCATGGAACACAATGTGTACATGGACACAACATTGCTGTGCAGGTATTATCAGCTCTGCAATTCCCTGTGCACCATCACTCACAAGTATACATGCCATGGCTGCATATGTTATCTGTGTGACACATAGATATCCATGTCTGAGTGCAGTGTCTGCATCCATAGCAGATAATAGTGGGCACGGGTGTGGCACTTGCATGCTATGTACACACACGGGATGTGCGGTGCATGTTGACGTGAAGGAATCTCAATGCTCGACATGGCCAGTGTACAGTGGTTATGGTGAGTGTGGGACATATTGCAGATATGTGGGTGCCAGATATGGCATGGCATGCTACATGACTGCAACATTAAACACCACACATACCCAATGTGTGCCAAGTGACCTATACACCCACTAGCATTCCAGGACATATATGTGACACTTTGTGTGGATGGTGACTGCTGTGCATATTGTGTATACTGGCATATGTAAGTACACAGGCAACATGCTATGCATATTGTGTATAGGTGCATATGTTTTCACACACAACACTGAGGTGCAAAGCAATGACTGCTATGAGTAGTACTGTGGTCACTGTAACTGGATGGGGTGTAGTACCCTGTGCCATCATCAACTCACAGCTACTAATGTGTGCAAGACCACCGCCTAGCATGCTGTACCTGAACTGCAGTGCCGTGGCTACGTTCACAATTACACAGCCACCTTGTACATGGGTGTGTTATGTGTTGCAGAGTGTTGCACAGCCCCATGATAGGCCTCTACCCCTGAGGTACATCATGTGTGTGTGCATGACATGTGGGATACTGAAGTGTGACCTTACAGCGGGTGTGTGGTAATGCCAAATGTAGCATGTTTTTGTGTACTACGTATGATAAATGTGTTCTGTTGTGTACAGCTGTAGCAACTATGCATATCCAATGTGCAGTACAGTGTTGCCACAATTGTGTCTGCTGCACTGTGCATTGCTTGTGATTGAGGCAGCTACTGACTTTACTGAGATGATTGATGTCTCACAGCAAACATGCACAGCATGCATTATGTGTAGGTGTGTTATGTGTACATGGCCTACACCTCACCTATGACATGCACATTTCATTACCAATATTAAAGTGTTAACACACTCACCAGCATGTATTGTCTGCCCTGCTGTCACACCAGAGGGACCTAGAAGAATATGACACAGTTTGCCTGGCCACAACTGTGGCATTGCTACTGTGAGTGTGCTAAACGACAGTGGAACAACAGTCAACAGTCACAGGTGTACGGATACTATTCCAAATATCAGTATTGTACACGTTAGGTAGCCCAACTGCTAAACCCACAGTACACATCTCACATATGCATATTCTAACAATACAGGTAACGGTAGTCTACAACTAGGGCATATTACCTGCACGCTCCATGTCATCCTGCTGGGTGGCTCCGGCCTCCATGATGACACATGTGTGATGCTGTTGCTGCTGTAGGCCAGGAGCCACCATGCTTAGGAGCAGCTCCTCCACTCTGGTGAGGGGGGATGTATGGCCGCCCCACCACCTGTGGCAAGCTGTTGCTTATGGATATCAGACGCATGCTGCCGGACATGTCTAATTAAATCACTGCAGTGATGGCGTACCTGCTCATATGTCCGGTTATGCATGCCTATGTCATTTACCCTGCGAACAAGGTCTTGCCACAGTGCAGTACAGTCATGCTGGTGCTGGCTGGCCCTGGAAAAAAGCAGTTTATAGTGCTGCACCAGGCTGTTCAGAATTTCCTGCTCCTCTGCAGCTGAATACGATGGATTACATTGATGAGCCATAACCCTGGAAGACAATTAAATGATATGTGTGGGCATGTCGTGTAGCACACTTAACATTATGAAGTAGGGATATCACTTAACTGCCATTTATAGCATCTATCTGTCTATCAGAGGATACACACATTCAATACCACATATCAGTGCTCAGTCCACAACTGGATTACAGTGCCTGCAAGACTCCATATAACACACCAGTATACACCAGTAGTCGGCACACTGTTTGGGATACAATGCACAACCTCACCCCAGGAGTATATATCAAGCTAATGCATGAAGAAATATGTCATCCAATGCAATGAATGGCATGTACATTTACAGTATTACCAGTAAACCAACCTAGTCTTTGATGCCATACCCCTACCTAACATATGTGCATGGTTGTTAATATAGCTGGCATACTGCTGTAACAGAGTATACATGCTGCTAGGTTCACACAGATACCCTGTAACACACATGTCATTGCGGGCATGGTACAGGCATAATTAAACACACATCAGACATACATACAACACACAGATGTATGCCGACACAGATGAGCATTACCTGTGTACCTTATAGTACTGTGTGCCCCTACTTACAGATACCTATGCCTGTGGTATGTAATCTGTGCAGACTATAGGAAACACACAAGACAGTGTTACCAGGGACTGTGAACATACACCATACTGTGCTGTTTAAGCCTACAGCTTCAGGTAGTACAACAGTTCATATGTGAGCTGGAGTCATCAGCAGTACCACTTACTGAGTATACATGTATTGCTTCAGCCTACATTGGGACACCACAGTTGTACACAAGGAACTATGTCACAACATATGCCATCCTACTATGTCTGCATCCCAATAACTGACACATCTTTCTCTGGCCTCACACCTAGGACACAAACTACCATGACAGACACAACCTCACACTAAGCTATCACACCTTTACAAACCTTGCACACAGTCACTGTCACACTCATTCCACCTCACATAGCAGGTATTGCACTGAGTACATGTGTGTGTGCATTGTGTCATAGGTAGGTAATATGCTATTGGCCCTAGGGCCTAGAGCAGTCCAGCCATATGCTACCCTGGCCTTTGACACACATGTAATGTGATTGCACTTGCTCCTGTCAACCGGATACACAGAGGTGACTCCCAGGGCATTTTACCTATCTCCAAAACAATCATCAGTGGTATGTATGACATCTGCTAATGAGGAGCCTTGTTTGATCATGCTAGGTGGTTTAGTCCAGAGTATGGCATATTTGTGGATAGGAACCTGTACCTCCAGCATGTGCTGTTAAGGATTATGGTCCTAGGTCATGTAGCCCAGAGAGATTGTGAGGTGTTGTCATGGTGGTTGGCCGACTGCTATGGGTGTGACATACCTCTGTATGTCCGGCAGTGGTAACCTCTGGGTGGGCAGTATGCAATGCACTCTAGCTGTGGCTTATGAGTCAGTCTGCATAGGGCATGTGTTTGAGGGCAGTATTACTCTTTGTTCAGTATGTCTGTGGCCTTTCCACTTGCTGTAGTTGTCATGTGAGGTACATACCACATGGGGCATTGTGATGAGTAGAGGGGAACACCGACCTATATTTCCCTAGATGACACACCTTTTGTGATGACACGTACCACGTAGACAGATTACATTACTACTGTGGCACTGTGATTATCAAAGGGGAGCCTACTGTCCACCTGTTTCCCGTGTACCCTTTTGACACCATCAGTGTTAGGCAGGCTACCACTAAGGTGTTTTGGAATGGGGTATGGCACTGCAGTATCAACACTGGTGTTCAGTCCATGCCTTGGACAACAGGCACCTGTTGCAGTGCATATGACCCCATGTCTCCCTCACTCTCTCTCTCTCATATATATATATATATATATATATATATATATATATATATATATATATATACATATACACACATACATATATACATATCTATCCATATCTATCCATATCTATACATATCTATACATATCCATACATATCCATACATATCCATACATATCTATATATATGTATATATATCTATAAATATCTATATATATCTACATATATCCATATATATCCATATATATCTGTATATATCTATATATATCCATATATATATTGATATATATCTATATTTGTCCATATATATCCATATATATCTAAATATATCCATATATATATATACCTATATAGCTATACACACATATATATGTATATATACATGTATAAATACACATACATGTAAACATCCATTGCTGTACATAAAGCTGCACATATAGGCACATATACTGCCCAGCTTTCATGGTGGGGATGTCAATTATGCAACAGTTGTGAGACATACGGTTATGTAATACTATTGCACAATGTTGTGCAGAATGCATTCTGCTGTCCTCAGGCCGTATAGCTGTTGCAGGCTTCACTGCCTGTAGCTCAGTCCCGCAGCGTTTAACACCACATGACATATACCAGCACTGCTTGCTTTCTGCAATGCCACACACTACAACCTACATACATATGTGCACATAGCAGCCTTCAACAACATACTTTTGTCTAGCCTTCACTAACATACTTATGTCCAGCCTTCACTAACAGTTGCAGTATGTCCCTTGCCCTATGCAAATATGCATGTACATATAGATATGGACTGCTGCCACATATGGATGAGTCACAGTATGTAGAGTACCCTTCAGACACATCTTTTGGATGTCACCAAATACATATCTGTTACATACCTTACCTTTGTATTCCTCACCTCCGTCTGTTGTAGGTGTTGTTTTTTTTTTATTTATTTATTTATTTTGGTTTTGTTTCCTCTGTGTGTTGCTGTTTGTTTTCAGCTTCTGTCTCCTTCTGCCTGTTTGTGTCTGTCTGTCTTTGTCTGTCTCTTTCACTCGTGCTCTCTCTCTCTTCCAGTTGTTGCAGTGATATTATTGCATGTGTGGACAGCAGATACAGGCTGCTTTTCTAGGTATCTGCACATGTGCATGAGTTGGCCTCTGCACCAATTGGTGCCCACCATTTGGTAATTGTATGCAGCCTGCTGTGTGGTAATTGCAGTTCTCACTGTAATTTCAGGGCACTGCTATAAAATGATAGGTTAGGTAGGTGTATCCCTTTCAGTTTTGCAAGGTGGGGACCATGCTTGTTTGCTGTGGACACTGTTGTCTCAGTCAGAAGGTTGGTATATGTCTCATATGTTAAGGTGGGTTGTAGCCAGTGAAATGCATGTTGTACTGAAACCTGACTGTTGCTTCTTCCAGTACACTCTTCTCAGTGTGCAGGTTTACTCACACCTCCTAATGCTAACACTGGATACATGGGAGTATGTACTTTATTTTCAAATTAGAGAATTAACTGCCATACAACAGTAGTTATTGCAATGTATTCCTATGGCTTTCCTGTTTGCCCTTTACATTCACTTATTGTAATGCATGTTATATGCCTGTGTGTTTCTGACTCTTCCAGGCCTCAGATACTCTCACGTATATATTTGAACAGCCTCAGGAAAAGGTACATATAACTGTGATACACCTGTGATATATTTCAGACATTTTGCAGTTCAGACTTTGGGGGATTCAGAGCATATGTATTACTACACCTTTTCTGACGTGCAAGCAGTGTCTACTATCACGTATTGACATTTGTCATTAAGTGAGATTCCCCACCTTTCTGCCTACTGTTAGTACATTTCACAGGGAGTCAGAGGGGCACAGCTAACATTTGTTTACAAATCAGGGTCATCACTGTAGAGCAGTCACTGTTGGGAGGTCTGGCCTGTGACCTATGCAAATATGCCAGTGTTTATCCTGCTCTGATACTGTGTGGGGTTTGTAAGGTGCTACTGTAACATTATTCCCTACTAGCATGGCTGATTCTCTTTTCACAGTCATGTCATGCAGTTCCACAACACCTGCTGGTTAAGGCCCACAGAACAAGATTTGTGTTATGCCATTCCTATTTTCCCTTTACATTCACTCATGGTAATGCATGATATATTGCTTCAGCACTACATTATTGTATATCTACTGTGGTGTAGTGGCACTTCACGCATACTGGTGAGTCCAAGGCCCCGGGTTCGAGACTGGCAAGGTTTTTTATTTTGCTGCTGTGCAGTACAAGGGCCTTGTCATACAGAGTGACTAAGGCACTTTTAAGCAGTTGTAAGTGGGTTTGCATGATGCTTAGCAATGCTTAGCTTAGTGCACACAAGCTCACACTCGCGTACCCCCACTAACTACTGCTTAAAAGTGCTTACTCCCACTAACCCCCACACTAATTTCTTTTAAAGAAAAGAAAATGGGGAGATAGGAAAGTGGTGAAAAAGGGGGCACAAATAGGGAAAGACAGTAGGGAAACCAGCTTGGGGTGTGCAGGATGGGTGTAGGGAAGGTCCATAGCTGCCCATTTCTTTACCAGCAACAGCTGTGCATATGTTTGAAATTTGGTGTGAAATTTGAAACCTTCCACCCCTGAGAGAGGGGTGAGGACAACAAAACATGTTGTACTGCCAATTAGAATTGTCAGTTTACATGTCCAGCGGACATGTGTGCAAATTGGGCAGCTATGTATGGGGCGTAATTTTTTTGTGGAAACAGATTGCCCTTTTTTTAATTTTTTTTTTCAGGTGAGAGTGGAATGTGAGGTAGAGGAAGTAGGTATATTTGGGGAGGTAGGTTGGGGAGGTAAACAGACAAGACAAGCAAGATGCATACAGGGGTGGAGTTTGACACATGGGGCGGGTGAACACAATTGATGGGGAAGGATGTTTGGAAATCGCAAGCCCATGAGCCCACAGATGGTAACAGTGGAACTGAGATCTCCACACATGGGCAGTCACCACTGAACCTTCACAGCCCCGAGGGTGGCTGTGCTGAGGGCTGTGTAGGACGGGTGGGCTCACCTGAGAGACGCGCCACTCTTGCCTCGAGCTGGAGTAGGTGATCAGCGACTGAATGCTGGATCTCCCTACACACCACAGCCCGGACCCTAGCAAGGGTAACAGGTGGCCCTCCTCCACGCTTGCATGGGGGGGTGACGAGCCCCATCCCCTGCAGCGCTTCAACCCGAAGGTGGCACAGGACCAACGGAGGAGGGGTGCCCGGGCTGGGCACCAGAGCCATTGGTGCCAGGTGCACTCGTCAACTAAAGAGGGAAAGGTGGGTCCGCTGGGACCGGCCTTCCCATACATTCTGTGATTAGGTGTGTTTAATTACAACATAAACAGCAGCATTCCAGATTAGTTGTAACAGCATGCAGTAATATTCCCATTAACCCAACACAACAAGGTTCCAACAGTTGAACAGCAAGCATAACACATGCATATATTGAACAACAGTGGATATTCCAACAGCATCCAGGGATGTTTGGTAGCAACAGGCCACTATGAACATGGTGTTTGAACAGGGCACATGCATCAACATCAATGCAAATATTTATAAAACAATAGGACATATGTCCCAACAAATATTTAAGAATACACATACCCATTGAGGTGTGGAATTGCATGTTTAATGCACATACACTAGGGTGTAGAAAAAACAATGGTTAACATCTTATAATGACCTTTTAGTCTACACTACATTCCCAGTGACTGCAAATGTATATGCCCTACCTGTATTATTACACTTGCCACCATACATTAGGTTGTGTCATGGGTTTGGCTACTTCAATATATGCCTGACCTATATCTGACATACTAACTGTCCAGGATGCAGATGTTACTGCTACATATTTCTTGTTTGCATTTATATTTCTTTATCTACATATCTGGGATGTTTTCACATGACATTTTCACTTCGATTTGTACAGATCCCTGCATTTCTTGACACACACTCACATTTCTGGTGAATAATTACATGCTACATGTGTGCCAGGTTTACTTATTCATGCCAGCCAGTAACTGACTATTGTGGACTGTATATATGTTTCACAGCTACTAGCACTTCCATCACCCACTTTATATGGGACTGCATAACTCTGGGTTGCTAGCACATTTTCAAACAGTACTGTTTGTATAATGCAAGGGTACAACATTTCAGATTCTGTGACACAGACACACTCTGGGTTTTAGACCTTTATTAATGACATTGCACACTTTTCCACAGGCTCACTCCTTTATTTGTTTTAACGGTGTTTATGGCAGACATGTTCAAGACATATTATACCTTTATTAATAGGTTAGAACAATCTTTTTTCAGGCTCACTCACTTATGTTATATGACAGTGCCTGCAGAGATATTATTCCAGACATATGTTACCTTTCTTAATGGGTTACTAAACTCTTTATCTGCCTCTCTGATGTTTTTATCTGACAGTACATGCAGAGGACTTATTCAGGCAATTCTATGGCTGTTTTATTGGACTACAACACTTTCTTTCATGCTCTCTCCCATATTTTATATAAAAATACATGCAGAATAATCACTAACCTGCCTGGTGGAGCAGCCTTAGCAGCCTATCAGCATAGGCTTGCTGATTCATAGCATGGTCACCTGCAGCTGTAAAGTAAATGAAGGGATATTGAGACATACCTATTCATTATACATACTCCATTATCAATTCTTACATACTGCATTCCATGGCTACATACTCAGTTGTGGGGCATTCTGCATCCCATGGGCCTCCTGTATCCACTGGTTCAGGCGGTCCTGCTTTCGTCTCTTCAGGTCTGCATGGTGGTGACGGACCTGCTCACCAGACCGAGGAATGCCTGTGGCACTGGTGAGGTCATGAGCTAACCGGTTCCAAGCCTCTGCCTTGTACTCCGCCCCTTGGAAGTGGCCCTGCAGGAGTCTTGACTCGTGATGGTGGACAAGGAGCCAAACCATGTATTTGGACTCCTCGATGCCCCAATATTGAGCTCGGAAGTGTGAACCCTCTCTTGCACCTGCCATTCTGACTGCAAATGTGAGCTACAATCAGTTATGGCGAGTATTCCCACCTATGGGGCTTAAATATGCCGCATTTCCCACACTTTTTTGTGATTGGCCATTTTGTAAAATTCTAGGCTGACTGCAGACCTGCTTAGTAATGGTTAAACTACCATTCGTAAGTTTATGAATGTTAATAGTGGCTGCTTCCCCTATGTTGTCATGGCTTAGTGGTTCTGTACTTTGATTATGATGCACAGGGTCCTGGGTTCGAACCTTGTTGTTCTTTTATTTTAATACTGTCTAGACAGGCTAGGGTGTGTGGCTGCATTTAAGCAACTTAGCTCTACGTTGTTCCATGGTGCCCTACGGTGCCCTGGTTGGTGCGGCACGCACATCTGCGCAAACACATTGCGCTGTGTAAAGCTCTTTTAAACTTTGGGCAACTCTATTGCACTGGGTAAAGCACTATTAAACTATGGACAACTCTGTTTAGCTGGGTAAAGCGCTATTAAACTATGGGCAACTCTGTTTAGCTGAGTAAAGCGCTATCAGACTATGGGCACCTCTGTTTAGCTGGGTAAAGCGCTATTAAACTATGGGCACCTGTGTTTAGCTGTGTAAAGCTTTGCTTAACAGCAGGCTATTATATATCTGGGTCCTTTAAAAATATTTAGTTTGTTCACTGATACATTGGTCATGTCACTGCTTTTAATAAAATTTTAATCATATATGCCTGGTATTATTTCAAATACTGATTTAAAACATAAATAAGAAGGGGAGTGGTGGGACTCAAACCATGAATGCCTTCTCTTTGTGCATTTGCTCTACCATTATGCCATTGCAATTTGGTGTGAGTTGCATAAACATTCTTTCTTATGCTCTTCCATGTCTGAATTGCTAACTCTAGCTAAGCAATGGGCACACCTGTGCACACACGCGCAAATACGGGCAGCTATATCGTGGATTTAAAAAATATATATATAATTATTTACTTTATATAAGTGTGATGGGGGTTTACAGTGTCAGGGAGTGTGGTTTTGGGTGCAAGTACATTTGAGCGAACTCGCTCTTGTCTGTTGACATTATGCTTTTTAAAACCTTGCAGGGGCGTGCACATTTAGACTGCTCAGCAGTCGGACACGCCCCCTGCTTTCCTACTCAGTCCATATAAGAGTTACAGTTGAGTCAGCGTGCCCTCATGAATATTCCTGGCATGCTGACATCAAACCATTCAACTGCAGCCTCCGAGTAAGACTTATTAAGTCTTACACGGAGGATTAGTGAATCCCGGGGATAGTGAAATATATAAAGAATTTTATTAGCATTAAGCACTTTTGCCCAAAAAAATTCAGAACTTCATCAGAAATGTTTTTATTACATGTCAAAGGTTTAAATAACCCATTTAGTAGTCACATAACTAAACAATTACCTATGTTTAAAGTGTACTTGCCTACTAAGATAAAAAAAATAACTCAGTTATTTAAAATACAAATAAAACATTTCTTAAATTAATTATAAAGGTAACATTCTGACAGAAAAAAAATATTTTTATTTTTAACATCCCATCATTCCAGTTAAACAACAATTAAAACAGGTAAGTATTTATAGAAAACACACATAACATAGTAAAAGTTCCGTATTTGTTGAAGTTCATAATTTGGCAGCTCTTAACACTCTGTGTGCCCTGTTCAGTCACAGCCTTACCTCAGACTATGTCCCTAATGAATGGTGCACTGCTGCAGTCATCACGCTCCATAAAGGGTGAGCAACTACAGACCCTGGGAACTATCGCCCCATTAGCCTGATGAGTCTGGTATGCAAAGCTATGGAGAGCCTCATCATGGACCTGATTAACAAAGATATAGGCAATCTCCATCACCCCACACAGTTTGGCTTTGTCAAGGGGAGATCCTGCCTGCTGAACCTGGTTGACTTCTTTGAGGCAGTCACCAAAGCTGTGGATGAGGGTAAGGCAGTGCATACAGCCTACCTTGACCTGGCCAAGGCCTTGATACCATTCCCCACTCAGGTATTATTGATAAACTCACCAAACTAGGCATCAATCCTTACATCACTAGGTGGGTTGCAAATTGGCTCACAGACAGGACCTACAGAGTGAAAGTTGCAGATTCCAAGTCAGACTGTTGACCAGTCACAAGTGGAGTCACACAGAGCTCAGTCCTGGGCCCCCTCCTATTTGGCATCTACTTCTCAGATATCCAGGCCAATACAGAAGGACTCTGGCTGACCAGGTTCACTGATGACTGCAAGCTAGGAGTCATTATCTACTCCCCCAAGTGATACAGACATCCTACAAAAGGGCATCTCTGAGACTGATGACTGGTGTCAGAACCATGGCCTGAAGCTTAATGCCAAAAAATGTATTATCATCCCCTTTGGAAAAAACTCAGTTCCCATGAATTACCATGTTGATGGGAGCCTACTGAACACTGAAGGGGTGATAAGAGATCTGATCTGCGCACAGAGGTTGACAGCCACCTCACCTTCAACCACCACATTGCCACTGTGGTCAGAAAGTCCTTTTACATGGCACATCTTATAACCAAAGCTTTCACATCCAGGAAGAAATAGGTCATCATCCCTCTCTGCTCATCCCTTATTAGACCAATCATCGAATATAACACCCCGTTTGGCATGTACCTGAACAGACACCTACAACAACTGGAGAGGACACAAAATTACCTCACAAAAAGGATCCTAGGCCTTAAACACATGTCCTACATGGACAGATTCAAGAAACTTCAGCTGTTCTCAGTCTCTTATCATCTACTTAGAGGTGATCTCTGCTTGACATACAAAGCCATGTCCAACCCAGCCCTACTTGAAATGCTACACCTAATGAAATCCCAATCCCCCCATGCCACATCCTCCAGAGATCACAACCTCATTACCACAATTAACAGAACATGCTGGAGGGACAGGTCCATCTCCCAAAGACTGCTCATGCTCTGGAATAAGCTTCCCAATCATGTCAAGCAAGGCACCTCACTGGCCCTCTTCAAGAGAAATCTTGACGAGTGAATAGGTAACAGAAAGTTCACTCCAGGGATCATTCCAGTTGCCCTACTGGATAGGGGCACTGTGAACTAACATTGGGTGGCACGGTGCCTGGGCAATTTATTTTTTGGGCTAGGCTTGTAAAGGCTCCAGAGCCATTAGCCTAGTACACACCTATGAACCTATGAACACACTATTAATAGCTATGATGTCATTTAACCCAGTAAATTAGCCTACATTAAGCCACAACTGCCAATTCAGTTCTCTGTACTCTAATTTTATTTCCCTTGGGCCTCCCCTGAGTTTGATGGGAACATGTTCAAGAGCAACACACACAAACTTGGAGTACTGTTTATTCTACGGAGTATGTCTAAAAAGTGCATTATTGTCAATTTTATTTTCTGTATTGTAATTGTGTTCATAAATATGCTTGTGTATGGTTCTCTCCATTTTACACACATAAAATAGTGAAAGTAAACAAAGAAGCATAAATAGATCACTCTTTTTGTATGATGTATATTTTCTATTAAATATTACTGCATTTTTGACATGTTATGCTTCAGTTTTGGCTCTGCATAGATGAACTACAATGGTCACATTTTACTAGTCCCTTTGTATTGCTTGTACTACCATTTCTTATTGGTGCCTGCAATTCTAATTCTTCCTTTATGTTTGCATGCCTTTTATATGTAAAATCTTGTCCTTCCCCACTGAATTCTAGTAGCTGAATGACATGCTAGTAAACCAATATGAAATGGTGGAATTATCCATGAAGCTATAAAGCAATCAGGTACACTCAGTAAGCCATTTCCCTGAAATCCAAAAACTCTTTGGATTACAGCCACAATTACACTTAGAAAAAAAATTATTAGCATTTGCTGCTGCCATTAGAAAGTTGTATGTGCAGCAGGCTTTAAAAGTTACTGCTGCTTCTGTTACCACACCTTTGCCAAGAAGAAGACTGTTTTTTATATCCTGTTTTACTTAGTAGGGACTGTATGGCACAGAAAATTGTACACCAAAACTGGGTAGACAGCGAAACATTATAGCAAATATGCAACCTCTTCTGCCATCATCCGAGGTTCAAGGTAAGGGTGGAACTTGTTTGCAAAAAAAAAAAAAAAAGCCTAACTATTTAGTTCCATATGCGTGTAGTTATATATCCATAAAATGAGATATCTGTCCTGTGTACAATAATGTTAGTAATACTGAATGACTGTGATGTCTGCAATATTCACCTGCTGACTGTGCTTAATAATGTACATCAGGAAGTTTATTTTCCCACACACATATAAGCAACAGTAAGTACATTAAAATATGCAAAGACCAGTGTACAGTCATCCATCTTTGTCTCAGGGCCGTGGTGGTGGGAGAGAATACATGAGGGCAAGCATATGCCAAAGAAATGAGTGGGAACTATAGAACTGTATTCCATGGTATACACTGGTCTTGTCCTACATTTCAGAACCAACATCAATGTACAAAATAATTAAATAAAATTGAAGCCCCATATTAGTATGCACATGTAAATAAAGCTCACCTCCCCCCAAACTTAAAGGAAATGAAAAGCAAGTGTACAGGTCTTGTAAGGAGGACAATAGCTGTGCAACTGTGTACATTTCAGTATTAACCAAAGCAATGTATACTTTTCCAGCACAAATGGGGAAAAATATTTTTGGATGTCCATTTGTGTGGAGGATGGTCAGTTTTATATCATAGGCTTAACAGATTTGTGGGCTACAAACGTCAAACTCCTGACCTTGCTAGAAGGTATACAAAACTCTGCTGCAATAACTTGCTAGATGGGTATAGAAGATATTCCATAATACCATATTACATTTGTCACAAATTTTTGTAATGCAAGAAATGACTGATATATATGCCTATGCCACCAGCAACAAACAATGCATACAATAAGCTATGGATGTATTGTGTAATGAAAACCATCACTAAGGTTGAAATACAGCATTCTGAGAAAAAAAACAGCAACTTACCTATGAATCAAGTTTGCTGTGACACTAGAAACATGTTTTGTAAACAGTTAGCAACATTCAGATCCCTGGATAAACAGTCTCCCCACCACAATACACATTTTTTGCCTTCATGATTATCTTTACATAGTGCAGATTCAGCCCTGTAAGCACTGTGAATATACAAATGAGGTATGAATGCATCAGCATTTATGAATTCAAAAATCTGCACTAAGTGCAGGGCATGTAAACATGGTTTAAGGAACTAAAAAATTGCATGCACATGCCCTACCTCTTTAAGCAAGAGCATTAAAAAATGTCATCTGCTAAGTGCTCGCAAGTGAGAATGATTACTTTGACTGCAGTATCAATCAGGGTATGTCAGGTAGAAGACACTGAGAAGAAATTTTGTGACTACCATTTATTGACTTAGGAGAGAATCATCCCAAATTTTGATAAGAAAGTACGTATGACAACACTACTTGACTCCCCATTACTTTGTGTCTGCAATTCTAAGGAAGTAGATTACTCAATGAAACATATATCAACTACAAGGCAAAGCACATGGCAATCTTTTTAGAGAAGCATAGATCTTTAAATGATGTTTACTAAATAAAGAGAAGCAAAGAGGTGCAGTGTTCAAATGTTTTATTTTATATTGTATGAGGAAAGATTATCTGCCCTGCTGTCACTGTCACAACCATCAACATATCTAACTGCAAATTACACTGGACAAAAGCCATGATTTTTTTCTGTTGCACGTGTAATGTTGACTGGTACTATGTCACATATTGAGTGTGGGTAGCCTCTCTTTTTATCTTCACTATATAATGTGTATGGTACATAGTAATAAGAATCTGAACTGTGGCTTGGGAATACCCAAGTGTCCTGAGGTATTAATCCAGACATGGCCATGTTTGTGTGAATATAATGATGTTTAATGAGCATATGATCATACTGAAACACAGCCAAGTTAAGGAAATATCAAATATAAAAATATCAATATAAAATAAAACATTAATATTATGTCTGACAGTGAATGTTTTTATCTTAACTTCTGCTAGCATCTCTGCCTTGCTACCTGTGCTAACTGTGCTCTCTCCTCTTCATTTATCTCCTTTTTCTCCCAAAGAACCCAGCTCTGCTTTGTCCTGAACTCGTCCAAACCAAATCCTACCAGGAGATATAAGAACCCCTACAATCTCCAGTGGCCTCTTCTACTTGACTCTTTCACACTGCACCTACCTCCAAGGAAGGAAGAAAGTATGTTATGGACTCAGTTACAAGTGCATAATTGACCCCTATCTACTATTTTTATCAGGGCCCTTTAGTTAGCTACTAGCTTGAGTACACAGCAGCCTTGCCCTTACCCCTCAAGCTGCCCTATAGCCAACACTCCTTGTTAATTACACTAACTTACTTCTTACCTTGCATCTCACCATCTATACTTCTTTTCTAAACAGCTCTCTCACTCACTTTCCTACACTTACCAGATCTGCCCACTAGGTGGCACCCTTATCCTACTCCTTCTTTACCCCTCTACTCTGTCCTACCTCTGTATATGTAATATATTTCCTCCACTTTCTATCTTCATCCTCATTCCATCCTCCCGACGCACCGCCTCCGCCTTCCTACCCCAGCAAATTGTTCTATACTGTACTATTCTTGATCTGTTTATCCTCCTACTTCTACTCTGTGTTTAAACACTATTTTTCCCTACTCTACCACTCATTCCTTTGCTTCTGTACCATACTAAACTTCTCATACTCACGTCTTACCTCTCTTACCTACAGTTACCTATATCTCTGATTGTTTTCTCCTCCTGCTTCTCCTCCTGTTAGTTTATCTGCGCCCGCCTCGCCTCATGCTCACCTCCCTCCCTCCCACCCCAATTCCCACCCCAGGGTCCTACCTTTATACTTCCTAGACACACCCCCAATTAACCAGCAACCTATAACCTCTCTCCTACAAGTCCACCAATTAATTCCTCACTCCTTCTACCACACTCTCTTGAAACCACCCTCCTAATCCCTATAAACCTATAATCTCTAACCTCATACTCTATAAAAACATGCCCTTAACCCTTAAATCTCTCTTTCCTCTTCTTCTCCTTAACATCCTGATTTACTACTACACCCTTACCTCCTATGAAAATCTCAAACTTAACCAAACTCCTACTCCAAACAAACATACTACAACTACACTTCCCCTACCCAAACAATCACATATTAATATACTAGCTACCTGTCCCTACCTCCTCTCTACCATAAAGCTCACCACTACAAACTCACAACCTCCAAAAGACTCATTCTAATACCAGTCAAATACACAAAACCCCTGCAACCACCCCAAACTCTTTTACTTATATATGGAGATATTCACCCCAACCCTGGCCCCAATACCCTCCAAAATCAAAGCCCTGCAAAACAAACTAACAACTATTCTAACCCACCCTTTTCCTCTGACTCCCTCTCTATTGCACACCTTAATATTCGTAGCATTAACAACAAAGTCACTCAACTCCATGCCTTAATTGATTTTCGCCTACCTTTGATATCCTCTGTCTCACAGAAACCTGGCTTAAACCCAGTACCAAAGACAATGAATTCACCCCCCCAGGCTATAGTACCTTGAGACAAGACCGTCCTAATAAAAAAGGTGGAGGAGTAGCCCTCCTGTTCAAATCCCAACTTCAGGTGGCTTTAATTAACTCCTTCCCCCCCACACCAGGAAATGCTGAAATTCTTTCTACCAAACTCCAAATTAACAAAACCAAAGCTATAAACATAATATGCTCCTACATCCCCCCAGGCAAGAACATCCACACCCTGGAAAATATCTTAAGCTGGATTTCTACCACCTTCCCCCAGGAAACCATAATCTTAGGTGATTTTAATATCGACTGGAACTCCTGCATATCCCCCAAACCCACCACACACCTTAACCTCTTTAACTTTCACCAAACCATTAACTCCCCTACTAGAATACATAAATCCACCCACAAACAAACGATCCTAGACTGGATACTGACCAACAACAATCCCCTCTCCTATAAAACAGGTATACTCCCTGACAATATCAGTGACCACCTCCTTACCTTTATCACCAAACAAAAATGCAACATTCCTAAACAAACTACTTATCGAACTAAATACAACAAAACAGCTTTCAATCTCACATCCTTTCAAACTGAACTCAAAGAATATAACTGGTCAACTCTAAAATACCTCCCAATAGATGAAGCAGCAACGCATTTCAACAACACCTTCTTACAAATTCTAAACCAACATGCCCCATCCCGGTTAGTCAGAATCAGATCCAAAGCAGCTCCTTGGCTCTCTGTTATAACTAAACAAACTATGAGAGCGTAGAAATAAATCATGGTCAAATGGAGATCCACTAAAAGCCCTACTGACCACCAAACCTTCAAACATCTAAGAAACAAAACAAAGAAACTTGTCATCCTAGACAAAAAAATCTACAACTTTCAATACCAACAAAACCAAAACCAAAATCCTAAAAATTCTGGTCAGGAATCAATAAACTACTCCACCCAGGCAACACCAAAACACCTACCCAGCTAGCTTAGCACAAAACAACCTAACATCATAGCCAACACCTTTAACAATTTCTTCTCTCAAACTGTAAACTCACCTGCAACCACCATGACTCCACCCCTCCTCCAAACTACCCCATCCCCAACAATACCTATACACTAAAACTTGAAACCGTCTCAACAACCTATATACAGAAACTACTTTCTAAACTAAACCCTGCACCCTCGCAGATAAACTTCCAGCTGAATACCTTTAATTAGCTGCAAGAGAAATAGCCTACCCAGTATCCATCTTAATAAACAGAACCATAACAGAATCCAAAATTCCATCCTGCTGGAAAATCCCATATTATTCCACTCCATAAAGGAGGAAACTCTAATGAACTATCCAATTTTAGACCTATTGCCCTTCTATCGCTATCCAAAATAATGGAACGCTGTATTCACCATCAACTTCTAAACTATCTCTTAAATAACAACTTGCTTGTAGACTCTCAACATGGTTTTAGACCCTACCACAGCACTACTACTGCCCTTCTCTCCTTCTCTGACACCATAAATAAAAATCGAAATAGAAACCTATTCTCATCTGCACTATTTCTGGACCTCTCAAAAGCATTTGATATGGTCAACCATCAACTTCTCCTCAATACCTTAAAATCTCTATCACTGGATTCTCAAGCATTACAGTGGTTCAACTCGTATTTGACTAATAGAAAACAAGCTGTCCTTTGGGACAGCCATCTATCCACTCAACTCCCTGTTACTATTGGTGTCCCACAAGGATCTATCCTAGGCCCCCTACTTTTCTCCATTTTCATCAATAATTTGCCCAATTCCCTACCGACATCCACATGTATACAATATGCAGATGATTCCACTCTCATCTGCTCTGCCTCTACCCCAGCAGAACTCCACTCCACTACCCAAGTAGTCTTTACTGCAGCAGAAAATTGGTTTCAACACATCTGTCTCCTCCTTAATCCCAAAAAAACCAAACTACTACTCTTCACCCCTACCTCTAAATCCACCCCTATTTCTTTTTCTATAACATCATGTAATGGCACTATCATCAAACCTGACAACTGCACTAAACTCCTAGGCGTCACCATAGATAACCAGCTAAATTTTGACTGTCACATTGATTTAACTATCAAAACTGTCAATAAAAAGATTGGTGCCCTATACAGGCTAAAGCCCTATCTCACTTCAACCTCCCGAGTAGCCCTTGCCCAAACTCACCTTATCTCTACACTAACTTACGCCTCCCCCTCCTTTGTCAACTTATCTAAAGGCAATCTTCAGAAACTGAATACTGCCTACCACAGTATAGCCAGATTTGCCACTGGCTCACCTTTCCAAACTCACCACTGTCTTAACTTAAAGAAACTCAACTGGCTTGAACTCCCAAACCTTATACTCCTACAACAACTAATCATCACTTTCAAAATTCTTCATTACCCCTCCAGTATACCTGTACTAAATAAACTCATCACACCTTATAAAAATCTCAAGACACTCAGATCGGCCAACAAGCTACTAGTTACTACCTTGAAATCTCATAACAAATCAGGTGATTCCCTATTTGCAAACACTATCGGTTCTTACTGGAATAAACTTCCCATTGAACTGACCTCCCTAACATCATGTCACCTTTTCAAAAAACAGATAAAAAACCACCTACTAATTCACTGGCTATGCCCCTGCTCCAATCCTGACTGAGTATAGTACTGTTCATTACTCTATCCAGTCTGCTACTTGCAATTCTTTCCACTCCCTTTCTTACCTAGACTAACATCCTCAGCCCCCTTCACTGGACCTTCACTCTTTTCTCCAACTTTGCCTACTTCACCATATAGCCATCCTCTCTCTATTTTTCTTTCCAGCCATACCTAGACCATCTTTATCCTACTACCATAGCATCTCATCTCTAACCTGCTTCCTCTCTCCTTTTCAACTAGACTTTCATAACATTTAACTATGCTAAAATACTTATACCCTACTTAACCATATTCTATCTACAATTTCTAGCTATCTTTCTTCCCCTTTTCCCATAGCTTTACTACCAATCTACCTGTTTACCTTCTAACTTGCTCTTTTAACACTACTACCATCAGTTTCTTTCCCTCTGCTAACTACCGAATGTGTCTTCTAGCCTACTGACCGATGATCAAATTATTTAGCTTGACTACAGATATCCTTTAACTCAACTTTGTATTTTTGTTCCTGAGCTTAACTCCTCAGCCACATAATGTGAACTCTGTTTGTTACCTACTTAAATTAGTCCAGGCAAATTGTATTTTGTCTCTGTACATTTTGTTTTTTGTTTTTTAAAAATTGATTTATTTAGTAAAGTCTTCAAAATGTATTGTCTTAGTCTGATAGTGGAGCTTTTCTCCTCGGGCCTCTGCTGAAAATGGACATGTATCCAGCCAGACTAGCCCGGTTAACAAATGTAAAATAAAAATAAATAAAATAAATAAATTCTTTTTAACTAATTGTTTCAGAATGTCTCCTCTATTCTAGCACCATTTTATTTTTTTTTTCTCTTCCTCATTTGCACATCGTCATTTGGCATTGCTCAACCTGGACTAGCAGCAGACAACAATAGTGAACTGCAGTTCATTGCCTAAGGAAAAAAGTGAAAAGTTTAATGTAGGCTGCCTTCTGTGGCAAAAACACACCTGGTGGTGGTGGTCTGCAAACATCAACACTCTGGATCATAGTTAGTGAAGAAAATGTAATGTCAGGTAACTTTCCCTGAGGCAGATGGTACTTTTTTCTCTCTTTGTCAATTATTTATTTATTTATTTACTTATTGTTTGTTTGTTTTTCTCTAATGCTGTTCAGCAGCACACAGATTAGTTTCATTCTGTAAAGAAAAATTAAACATTTTAATTTAGACTGCCTTCTGTAGTGCAAAGAAGCCTTGAACCAGTGTGTGACCATCACAACTGTGTATAGTACTCTGGATACTACCCAGTGGATAAATTCAACCTGTCAAGTAACTTTCCCTGTAGCACAAGGTGTAAATGAATTGGTCCTAGAGAAACAAAACAGCTAATGCTGGTTTCAAATCCAGAGATGTGGTAATTTTAAAGGGAGGTGTCTGAATACATAATTACATCCATTTTGATATAATTGTGTTTCTGTCTGAAAATCAACTATTCCTAGTCTTGCTAACAGCATGTGAGCTGTTGTATGTCCCCTTTAAGATTATTTGACAGCATATAAAGTCCTGATAATATGTGCCAGAAATTAAAGTTCATATGTGTCAAGGAGATGTGAGAAGGATGAATGTGTCACTGAAATTCATTTCTGTCTCTGGCTAGTGCTAGGTATACCCAGTGCTTGAATTAAGTTTTCCTTTCAGCTTATTTTATCTTTCATTTTTTTTATTTTATGTATTTATTTATTTCTCTAATGCCTTTGCATTTGCTCTCTGCTTGGCAGTACACAAACAGTGTTCACTGTCTAAGGAAAAGAGTGAACATTTTAATTTAGACTGCCTTCTGTAGTACAAACATGCCTCGTGCTGGTGCACATCCATCAGCACTCTGGATAGCACTCAGTGAATAAATTCAACCTGTTAGGTAACTTTCCCTGTGGCACAAGGTGTAAGTGTAGTGACCATAAAGATCAAAGACAACAGCTGCATGGTTTGAATCCATTTGACAAATATGTTTGCAAAGGGGGTCAGCATAACATTTGTCATGACATTTTGATCTGGAATATCACAGGAAATGCACATCATTATCAGAATTCTGTTTATTGCAAGAAATGTGTCATTCTTGCTATGGAAGCCCAATATGATGTTTATAAATAAAGTAAAACATGACACTGATGATATTTAATTTAGAATGCACATACATATGTATGATTTGCACAATATTTTTGTAATTATTGAGTTATCACATATCATAACTATGTGTTTATAACAGTATCTGATATGAAGTATGTATGTAAGTAACCTAACCAGTCATGCAATAAAAACTCAAAAATGAGGACCGAAGTGACCAAAATAAGACCCAGACACAACTAAACTTTAGCTCTTTCATTCTTTTTAATTTAAATTAGAACTTCTCCAGAAATAAACCACTCTTCCATCACACAGTGTAAATATAATACAAAACCATCACATCTAACCATTCATGTCTTACTCAGGTCATGCAAATGCACACCTCTGAGATGTATTTACAAACACAATCCATGCCTGTCAGAGAAATGCAGTCTCATGACTGAGTAAAGTTAGACATATAGGTTTCTCTTAAGTATGTGTACAGTCAGTCTTAAATTGGTATACCTGTAAATAGCAAAAAATAAGAAAATGTTCCTGTAGTACTGATTGTTACTCAGCAAAGGTTAACATTTTGTCCTTTATTTTCTCTTAGGGTTGATTCCCAGGTGGTACTGCACAGTTTTAACAATGTGTAACTTTCAACATGCCAATATGTCACAAGTCATACCACTTTCTTCAAACAAACCATGATTGCAACCAATACCATAAAGTATATTGGGGTTTAACATCAGAGTATTTCTCATGATTTTGATCCTTGAACATGGCCAAATCTCAATGCAATTTCAATGCTTTCTGTGCTTCTTTATGTACTCATTGCAAATGTGTCTGTCAAGCCATTCCTTGTCTTCCAATTGTACAAATGCATTTAGCAAGGCTGTGCATCTTTGTGTGCAAGCTGTTAAAGTTCTGAATTGGGTGCTAATTCAAATCAAATCCTTATTTCTGGCTTCTCTGGGGCAGACATGGCTGGAGAAGGTTGAGATGCTGTGCCATTTAGAGTGCAAAGGTGGGGTATTAGGGAGTCCAAGATTTTTGTGGCACTCCTCATATAGCACTATAGCAGAAGCTACAGCAGGGGGAATATACCGGGTCTTAGTATAAGGCTGAGGCTTGGAATAGCTTGGCCAAGGGTCTTTCCAGTGCAACTGGCATCCCACTCACTGGCAGCAGTGTTGTCACCACTAATGTAACATGAAGAAGTGCAAGAGGAACTGCCTTAGCTGATGGGAGGATGTATATAGGAAAACAAACACTCCTCAGCTATGTATATTTACTGACCTATAACTTGTCTATGATATGACATTAATTATCTAGCCATCCAATAAAGATGCCTTCTTGAAGTTTCAAGCCGTGTATTCAATTAAGTCCTGAGGTCTACCTTGATCCATCTACCTACTTAACTAAATAAACTACTTGAAACTTCAACAAGGCACCGTTATTCCTCACACAGGGGGGGGTATCAGAAAAAGAGCCTCCTACATCTGCAAGCTAAACTGATTTTATCTGGATTAATCCTTTGTACTCTGTCCAATATTAAAGGTACTGTTGATCACCTATTGGTATATGAAATATTTGCTCCTCTTCCAGATAGTAACAGGAAAAAGACCTTATTGACCCCCTCCTTTCTGTTCCTATCCTTAATCTTCTCCGAACTGTAACGCTGCATTCGCTCCATTAGTTGTTCTGACGTGTTCAGAAATGCCTTGTAATTCATTATTACCAGTTTCCTCGGCCAATAGTTGTTTTTAGCTGCTTCTGGAACTACTTCCCTAGTCACTTTGAGAAACTTTAAATATGGTGCCTTTTGCATGTGTCTTCTTTTTTTTTTTTTTTTTTTTTTTTTTAAACAAGTTTATTGTTTTTAACATACAAAATAAATATCATAACAATTTTATACAAGCAATTAAAATATAAATAGTTATAACATTCAATAAAATAACCAAAGTATTTACAGAGACATCCACTACAAATCAAATCAATTGATTAAACTATAATGACATGCTAATGAAATTAAGATTTTTAACAGGTTTTGTAAAGTATCCCATATAATATAATAAGATGTTTTTCCTAGTAGTTCTTGATTTTATTGTCATCAATTCCATATGGCACACTTCAGTCATAACATTTTTAAATTCATTAAATGAAGGAGGGGTATCTGAAATCCAATTTCTGGTTATTATTTTTCTAGCCACTGCTAGAATAGACCATAGTAAGGGAAGTTTAACTTTTTTAACACTTTTAGGAACAGGAGTGTTAAATAATATAAGTGATTTAGAAATAATAAAATTATCTGTGAAAAGGGCCTGCAAAAAATCATTGATTAACTTCCAGTATTCCTTCAATTTTATACAGTCATAAAACATATGTGCCCAGTCAGCATTTATTTCTACATTACATCTTTTACATAAGCTGTCTTTATTATTTATTTTATTCATCATTATTCATCATTAAAGGTGTATAGAAGGATCTATGTAAAAATTTCCAAGTAAAAAGTCTTCAATTAATGGAAGAAGTAGTTTTATAAGCAGATTCCAATATATATTGTTTATCTTGTTGTTTTGGTGATTCACCATTAATGGAAATGAAATAATTCCAATAGGTATCTGAACTGTAATGAGTTTCTTCTCTGATAATTTTATGTATGTATGAGAGTTTACCTTTATCAGAAACTCTATGTTGTAAATTTAATATCAAGTAATCAATCAGTATTGGAACAGATTCTTTAACTGTTAAAGACATTAAATCAATTTTATTAATAAGATGTTGTCTAAAAGTCTGAATTTCTAACCAACATGTTTCTCTCAAATCAAATTCTTGCTTTAAGAAGTCTATTTTTTTTACTTTATTATCAGACAGCAACTGATACCAATACTTTAGATCATTCTCTGTGACTAAAAGAGTTCTTTCAGAGGTGGTTGACAAAAGCATACCTTGTGTATACATTATAGGGAATAGAATAAAATTCCATTCCTTATACTTAGGATGCATGAATATAAAATTACGATAACTGATAATAATGTTTAATGGGTAACTAACTATATATCTTGGTGTAATAGATGAAGTACAAAATTCTTTTAATAACCATAACATGGGGTTATTTACAATAATATTTTTATGTATTAAAGAGATTTTCATGAAGTGAATGCTAATTAGTTCCCAGTAATCTTTCCATCTTGCAACATATGACTGATCTATTAACAAAGTAATAACTTTTATAATAGAAGATATAGTGTATAAATTAAAGTCTGGAAATGAAATGCCCCCTTGAGACCAGCTATTAGTATGTTTCTTTAATGCAATCCTAGGTCTATTAGGTGCCCATAAGAAATTTAACATTAGTGAATTAAATTTCTTAATAATTATTCTTGTAGGTGGAGTATTATTGATTGTATTAAGTAAAATATCTTAGGGAAAACTATCATTTTAATAATTGTGAGTCTCTTCCATGGTAAAAAACATATTGTTCCAGCTATTGAAAAGATTTTGTATATTAAGAAGACAGTTACTATAATTATTATGTATAATAGATTTGATATCTTTAGTTAATATTATACCTAAGTGTTATCTGACCTGAGATGGGTATATATTTGTTAAAATCATTAATGAGGACATTTTTATATTGGTAATATTTAGTTTTTCTTCATTGAATATTAAACCAGAGATATTTTTAAAATCCATCATTTTATCAAATAAGGACTGCATAGAAGAGTTAGAACCTGCTGATGTAATTAGAACATCATCTGCAAAAAGTTGAATTTTAGATATTGTATTTTCATCTATACCAAATCCTTCTATATCAGTACTGTTTCTGATCAAATTAGCCCAAGGCTCCATTATTAAAGTAAATAATAGTGGAGAGAGTGGACACCCTTGTTTTGTTCCTTTTAAAATGGGTATTTTTTGTGAAACATATGTTCCTTTCTTAATGTAAGCCAATGCTCCTTTATATAGATGTTCAATTAGATTTACAAATGCATCAGAGAAATTTGTGCACTTCAGTAAGATAAACAAATAGTCCCAACTTACTGAATCAAATGCTGAACTTATATCGAGACTAATAAGTGTTAAATCTTTCTTTTTCCTATTTGCAAAATCAATTAACGTTAAGGTTCTCCTTATATTATCAAAAGTATTTCTATTTACAATAAAGCCTGTTTGATCTATATCTATTAAGCCTGGGATGATTGTCTTTAATCTATCAGCAAAAATACTCATAAACATTTTATAGTCAACATTAAGTAATGAAATAGGTCTATATGAAGTGCATCTGGTTGGGTCTTTATTGGGTTTTAAAATTGGTGAAATAAATGTGTATTGCCAAGATGGGGGAGTTGTTAACTCATTTTGAGCCGAAATAAAAACCTTATGTATTAATGAATAAGTACTTTTGGGAAGAATTTTATAGATCTCTGGTATAATACCATCATTACCTGGTGCTTTGTTTGATTTAAGCTTGTTTATTTGTGTAATAACCTCTGTATATGAAATATTTTTATACATTAGTTTAGTCTGCTGTTTATTAAATTTTTTGTTCATGTTTGTAGTTATAAATTTCTTTATTTTATCTTTAGGCTCCATGTTAATGTTATTATGATTAATTTTGTGAAAGTGATTTCTAAATTCATCTAATATTTCTGGTAAACTTGAAACATTCTTTTTTTTCTTTGGAGAGAAAATTTCTTTGATATGATTTTGTTTATTCAACCTTTTTGTTTTATTTTTAAGTCTATGTAAGTATTTGGGACTTATTGAGTAAGACAAAAACTTATATTTCTCTAATGTTATTTTAACTTTATGAGTTAAGATTTCTTTGTACTTCTCATTTAATTTATTTATTTCTTCAATGACTTTTTTGTCCATAATATTATCTTTATTATTATGTTTGTATGAGTCTAATTTGCTTTGAATATCTAGTAATTCCTTGTCCCAAGATTTCCTTTTATTATTATACCATCTGATACTTTGTCCATATAAATATGATTTTAAAGCATCCCAAACATAAACAATGGAGACTTCAGGTGTATTGTTTAAATCTAAGAAATGTTGCACTTCTGAAAGTATATAATCTTTATAGTATTTTAGTTGAGTTAAGTATGCTGGTATTCTTTTGATCTGAACATTGTAAGTACTTTTTATCATAAACTTAAGACAATTGAATTATGATCTGATATAGGACACAAAATGATTTTAGAATTAATTAAGTCTGTTACCATCTGGTTAGAAATAAAGACTCTATCTATTTTTGAATAAGTTTTATATCTGTTAGAAAAAAAAGTGTATGGTAATGATTTTGAATCAATCTGATTATTAATATCATTCAAATGATATAAATTAACAAAATCCTTTAAATGTTTTGCATTAGATGTAATTTTCCTTTTTCCTATAGTAGTAGTATCTTTTTCATGTAGGATACAATTAAAGTCACCTGCTAAAATAATATCTCCTATAGAAAATGATATAATCTTATTAAGATGGTGTTTCACTGTATTAATGCCAATTCCTGGTATCCAATATACATTGATTAATGTATATATCTTTCCATTAATCTGAATTGTAACCATACAAAACATTCCTTTATCATCTTTATAAGACTTAATAGTTTTAGGTATGGGCATACTTTTATTCCATAAAATAGCCACTCCTCTTTTTTTCTGTGTGGGTTCTGAACTAACCAAGACTGTATATTTATTAGTGGCTAATTTATCAATATCCTTTTTCAGGAGGTGTGTTTCTTGAAGGAATACTAAGTTGGCCCTATGCAAATTAATGTATCTCATTAAACTTGCCCTTTTACATGGGTTATTCAATCCATTAATGTTTAAAGAAATTCCTTTTAGAGAAATCATTTAGCTTTTATAAACATATAAAACCTATAATCAGAATAATAATTAACAAAATAAGTGATATTATGTCTCCTCCTTTATGTGTACCATTAATTATAGCTGTATTTATTGAAAATCTTATGGGATTTTGTATACGTTTCACTTTTATTTGTAGTGACAATGAGTTTATAAAATGTGATGTGGATGTCAGAACTATATACAAACAACAATAAACAGGTGAAAATAATATTAGGATTAAACATTGCACCCAGCCTGGAGTTAAGAACTCCAACTTTGAGTAGCACATACCACTCAAGTTATCCCCCTATCCTAAGCAGCAGTACCTCAGCTGCCACCAAATCAATTCAATACTAACTATTATTAACTAAAATTAACCTCATTTAATTAGATTATCTAGTAAGACAAAGCTAAACAATTTATAAATCAGCTTCATATAGACAAATAAGAACATTTAGAAACAGCTCATATTACTATGTACATCTATTTTGTATAATACACTCATAATCAGAATAGCATTCTAACAAACTTGATAATGGGAACAGAGAAGAGAGAGAGAGAGAGAAAAAAAAGGGGCATATCTATATATTAGTTTATTAAAAGATTGTAAGAATCAGTTCTTATGTTCATTCGGATTCAATAACTTAGGCTATTATTTTTCAGGCATTACATATATAGGGCATTCATACTTTCTGCCATAGAGATACAGTTAACAGTTTTAAAAACTTTAAATTACTTGCACCAAAGCTTTCTTTTCTTACTTATTATTGTCAATTAAATAAAATATCTGTACTCATACATATGTTTACAAATCATACTGCACAGCAATGTTAATTCCTAGTTATACATAAATCATTATGATGAGAGCCATCTGTATTTTATATATCTGAACTGCATCTTTAAAATATGTCACATGACAGTTTCTTCTAAGATATAATCATAATGATACTTGTGCTTGTCAATTAGTTAAGTCAAATGATTTATAACATTATATATGTTTAAATCATAAGTATTTATATACATTAATATGTTGCAGTCATGTAAGCTTTCAAAAACATGTATATATATATATGTTTTACCTTCTATGCCTTCTAAAATATCTCACTTGCTTACTATGGCATACTGAATCATTTAAAATCATTATAACTTTCATATTTTATAAATTACATCTTAAATAAGTAAGTTGTTATAAAGAATAACTAACATTTAGATGTCATAAAGTTCGTTTTTCATCACAAAGTCGCATTTACAGCAGTTCTACTTCCTGAAACAGTGTTCTTCTTGAATCTGCGATGTGTCAGTGTGAAATCAGGGGTCAAAGTTCAAAATGACTGCATTCAGCTTCTCTGTGTGTATTCTGAGTGTTAAAACTTTTAAAACAACTCGAGGACACTATTCACGAGGTAACCCACATCCCAAATTGTCTCCCTTAACATTCTGGTGGGAAATTTAGTAAAAGCAAGTGACTGACATTCATTTAGTAATACAAATGAATCTAAACAGTGCAAAACCTTCGCAAAGTATTTTACAGGTCATTACAGTCTCTATGACAGTGAAACCAAGCCTACAGTTATTTAACCTATTATACAACTAATTTTTTATGCCCCATTTCATTTTCTCATATAAATCTTATTATATACATATATCAGTATTATCAGAGACATATAACTGTACATATAAGAAAGAAAGAGAGAAGGAGAGAAAAAAAAAGAAAGAAAGAAAGAGAGAAGAAAGAAAAAATGGAAGCTACAAAGAGTATCTACAAAGATATATTACTTGCTGTTTATATTAATAAAGTTAAACATGAGACATATTACTTACAGCTATTTTAGTTCTAATTATTTGCAATTATATCATGACAAATTATTTGAAATCATATATAAGCAATTAAGTCATGGTATAATATTTAGCAACAGTGTTTAAACAGCATATATAATTTTAAAGAACTAATAAGTTATTATTTCACTTTTTCCATATTTTTCATCATACTTTTCTCCCTATCCTCCCCCACCCCTCACTAAATGTATAGTTTAGAAAGAATGCCATTATTTAAAACAAGAAGAGAAAGAAAATGTATCAAATTACTAACCTTAGGTCTCTTTATCACAAAGGGAAACAAGTTGATTCATGGCATGTTATTTGTTCCTCAGAGAGTTTGACTATTTGTGAAACAAAACAGTTCTTTGCACACAGAAAAATAACTCTGAATAAATCTTTAAAATATTTGTGGTTTTCTGGTGATGCAGTAACTGTATTTGAAGAGTTTAAGAGAGAAGAATAGAAAAAAAAATATAGAACATGTCATTTGTTTTTTAGTCTTTTTTGCTTCTCTGAAGTCTTCCAAGAAGTTCCTGTTGCCATCCTCTTTAACGAAGGAATTGCCCATTCCATTTCTTCTATTTTATCTAATATCTTATTTTTTTTAATATACAACAAAGCAGAGTCCAAGTCTTCAAAAATTCTAGGGCCATCAGGTAAAAAGATTTTTAGTTTGGCAGGAAACAAAAGGTAAGTTTTGAACTGTGCTTTCTTAAGCTCTCTTATTAATGGCAAAAAAAAATTTTCTTTTAGTTATTACCAAGGAAGAATAGTCATTGTCAAAATGCACAGTTGCCTCATTTATTTTTATAGGTGCTTTAGCCCATGCAGATTTTAATACCATCTCCTTGTCATAAGATGATAAAAATCTTACTATAACTGATCTAGGATACTTTTTGTTAGAGTTAAAATTAGATAAGGACCTATGGGCTCTTTCAATACCAAAAGAAAATGCTTCCGACAAGTCTAAAGTTTTGGGAAGCCAAGTATTTAAAAAGGAAGTAATGTTGTTACCTTCTATATTTTCTGGCAGTCCAAAAATCCTAATATTATTGCGTCTAGATCTGTTTTCCAGGTCATCAAGTTTGGATTGTAGGTGTGTGCTCTGCTTCAGCAAAAACTCAATGTTAATTTCTTCTTCCTGGATTCCGTTCTCCATATCATTAACAGTCTCTTCTATACCTGTAATCTGAGTCTTCTGATGTTGCAAGTCTTGATGTAACAAATCCATTTGTTTTGTAGTTTTTTCTATGAAGTTATCAATTTTAGTATCAAGTTTGTCCATTTTGGTTGTTAATTGCTGAATAGTTGATATCAAAGACTGAAGCTCTTTCCTGGTGTTGGAATCCTGACTGTTTGCCTTACTGGTACTCATTTTGAACAGAGTTGATGAAAGAGAAATTTCCAAGGTGATTTCTGACAGGAAAATTATTTAAATTTTCTTTCTTTTTTAGATATTATTCAAGAAACAGATATTACAAACGTATTTAGAAAGAAAATTATTTCATTAGTTGAATTTTAAAGTAATTATTTCCTGTCAGTGCAGTTAAGTTGGTGGAGCTGAAGACATCTGCTGCTATCCTGTGTTCATCCTTGGCCACGCCCCCCCTTGCATGTGTCTTCTGATTTCACTTCAGTTTTGTAAGCTTCTTATGCTTGACAGTCTGTTCCATTTTTGGTGTTTTAATTAAAAGTAGGCCCTCTCTGAAAGGGGAAATACAGTGTAGCTTGGATGTTGACAAAGCTTAATGGTCGCAAGACCCAGTAGCCTTAGTCAAGTTGTAATGTAAACCAGAAGAGTAAAGAATAAAAAAGACTTAATTTCATTGTCAGTACATTCAGTTTCAAATTTCAATGTGGCTAATTTAGAATCATTATGTTTCATAACAATTTCAATCATTTCAATGTCTGTTATATTCAATAAATATACCAATTCATCAAATAAATGTTCACTCTAGTAATCACTAATAGTGATCTTGAATAACCTTAAACTCAATGGAAGTTCTCCAGTGTTTAATACACTCCACCAAGAATGACTGCCCAAAACCAGTGCCTTATATTTAAATATTTTTTTTTTTGCAAAATCATTAGTGTAATCCACATGCATATATTGGAGAACAAAGGCATAGATATTTCATAAGTTTGTATTGTATGTTTTGTGTTTTAATTTTTAATGTGCACAGTGTTTTGTATGTTTTTGCACTTTTATACATTGTCTTTTAAAGCTCTGTGCAATAGATGCATTTAAATCTATTCACTGCAATGGCATTTGTCTGGTTTATTCAGTGTAATACATTTTATAGTATTTTATACAATGATGCATGAGATAATATTTGTCTTTTATGTTAAATAGAATTGTGAATACCTATTTGTGACATACCTCTCATCCTCTTAGAGCAAGAAATCTGGACAAAGCCATAAATAACGGGGAGACAAAGGCCCAAAAAGAGGGGCAATTTTTAAATATTGCTCTTACAAACTTAGAAAGTTGATAGAATAACAGGTTTTGCTTTAGCATGAATATTCTGAAAGGTATGAAGTCTGAAACTCAAATGTCTGTCATTATTTTCTGTCTTCTGACTTTAATGACTTGCCATTAATTTGTCAAAAAAAGCACAATTTTATGAAAAAAACAGATCAAAACTATATGGCAAAAATCTGGACATTCTGTGAAAATCTGTACAGAAGAGAGGTATGCTGTTAAAACCACTGTTTTATGTATAAACACTGTGTTTCTTTCCTACTTTTTAATTTCTGTAAATGTTTTGGGTTTCTAATATCATGAAAACAGTGGACCCCATTGCTGAGTCAGAACTAGAAATTAGCTTTGCTTCAGTCTTTGATGTTAACCCAAATTGCTCTTCTGAACAGCAATAATGTACCCAAAATTGCCTCCTTCATTTCATATGGAGATACATGTATAGCTAGCATAAACATTCTTTATTAGGTCTGTTGATTCTACTACTGTTAAATTATTCGAGTGCTTTTATCCCACTTTGTTTTAGCTTCTGCTTGTAAACCATGGTGTTTTGTAACTTTGTTTCTGTCAGTACATATGATATTATAATCACTGGCTGTTATTTCATTGATTAGCAACACATTTGTTCTATTTTCCTTTACAATGTATCTGTTTTCTTTCCTTTTCTTTCTTAAGGTTTGTTATTGGATGATCCTATGTATCAAAACTTCTCTTCATTTTCAGTATGGTTCACATTTCCCATGCTTGTCAGCTACATGTTTGTTGTGGTGCTTACACAATCCCCAATGCAACAGTCTTGCAACATTGTTGTGCCTTTCAGTATACAGGCCCTCAGCCATGAGTAATTGAAGTCAGCAACAATATGTATAACTGTTTCTAGTTTTGTATTACAGAAGCTGTATTTGTCTGTATCTCCCACTTTTTCTATAGACATTGTAATCCAATGTGTATCTAGCACACCATCTTGATATGGCACTATTAGCTTTTTATCTTTGGGTTTAAAATCTCCTTTCCTTAACCACCACACATCAAATCTTAATCAACATGTGGCCATTCCAGGAGTTCTCCATACTTGTGACTTTAATTGTGGATTTTCTAAACCTTTTTTTCTGCTCCTGCTCTTTATATTCTTTATTTGTTTTTGTTAGGATTTACTGTTGCTGACATATTTTTGACTACTTCTGGTTTCATTTCTATTCCCAATGCTTTTCAGAAAGTTTGTGCTAATTTGAGCAATCTGGGGCTTGGATTTATTGGCCTTAATGCACCAGTAAAAATTTATAAAAGAAAAGTTATAGGCATTCAGAAGCCATTTATCTGAAACACTGGTATGCCTGTCAGGGGTCATTTGCATCTGTCCAATGGGCCTTCACTCCAGGAGATTTAGGGTATTATTCATTAAAGATTGTAGCTTAGCTGGACCTTTCTTATTTATATTTATTTATTTACATGGTTTGTTCACTGGGGTAGAGCACCTATCCCACTGGACCAATTTCAGTCTCAGACCAGTTTTTTTTTCTTTTTTTGTTAAAGTGGATTGAATATTCTTAATTGTGTGGGTTAAACACTACTACTTTTTGTGTAAAATATTGCATTTCCTACATGGCCAGATCATGGTTGAAAAAGGTCCAAGGTCCAGTTTGCTTACTTGATTAAGAAATGTGAATGAATGAATGATTGAATGAATGAATACATAAATAAATTAAAGGGCAGTATTGGCCAGGGAGAAAAGTGGAAAGATTTCATTTCTATATGGCACAGTCATCTGCAAACCAGGCATCAGCAATGTTTTAGGTCTTTCAGTCAGTGAAAGGTAGAAGTCTCTCAATTTTCATCAAAACAAACACGTCAAGACTATTCAAACAGAATGATGTGCATAAGATTCTTCCATGTTCAAAGTACAATAGGGAAAGTCCCATTTCAAGCTACAGTCACCCCCACTATGACCCAGGAAACCTATAGCTCTTTCTTAAATTTTCTGGAGACACTCCTATTCAACCCAATACCATATTTGTGAATCACATTAATTATCCCACTATAAAATGGGAATCATACAAAACCACAAACATGCTAGTCCAAAGATTACTGGATATTGTTAACACAAACACCCTGGACTAGATAGTCTGTACACCCACGAGAGGCACAGACATCCTTGACTGGGTCCTTACAAACATAGGAGAATGCTGTAATCCCAATGTAATCTCCTCACTGGTCAGGTTAGACCATAAAGATGTTTCTTTTGAAATAAAAATAAAATTTGGGACCCCGGCAAACTATAGCACTGTTAGGAATTATTCTAAGTCAAAATTCTATCATTATGTGACAGAATGGAACAATTTCAAGACCCCCCCGAAACCCTGAGAACACCACTGTCTATGCAGAATTGTTCACAGGAACCCTATACAATTAGATTAATAGCTGCAATGAGCATGAGCAGCTGAACCTACCCAGAAAAAGCACATGACAAACTTAAAAAACAAGCCACCCTGGTGGAATTCCAACATCAGTAGGATGTATAACAAAAGAAAGGAAATTCTGGCAAAAAATAGGGAGAACAATGCCCAACAAGGTGGAATATCTCTCATCAATCTAAACAAGCAACTTAGGGGCTAATCAAGTCTACCAAAGCTCTTTTGAGGTACAAACAGCCTCCCAGGACAATCACAATGATTTCTTCAGTTATATCTTCAACATCAAGGACAATACACAGCAATGTGCTGAACTAATTGTAAATGGAGCTACCTATAATGAGCTGGAAGACATAGCAGCTACTGGCCGACAAATTTAGGGACAACTTTCCCCCCTTTCCCCCAGGCATCTTTCAGAAAATACCCCAACAATAACTCCCAAAATATCACTAGGGGTGGGTCCTTAATGCATTCTTCAAGGCCAAGAACACTGCATCAATGGGCCCTGATAATGTCCCAGCATTCATCCTTAATAGCAAGAAACATAACTTACCAGAACAACCAAAATCATTATTGAACTGTAGTCTCCAGACAGGCTTTGTGCCATGTGAATAGAAGACTGCAACTATCATCTCCCTATGCTAGGGCAGGCTGTCTAATGACCTGGGAAACTACAGACACGTAAGTCTGACTAGTTTCAAATGCAAAGCCATGGAAATAGTTATCATGGAGATTCTAAACAATGACATAGGAAATCTTCAGACACTGGATGCAACCCAGTTTGGTTTCATCGAGGTCAGGTCATGCATACTCAGCCTGGTGGACGTTTTCGAGAAGGTCACCAAGGCAATGGGTAAGGGAAAAACAGTGCATAGTGCCTACCTTGACCTGGTCAAAGCGTTCAACACAAAATCCCACGTAGGTCTTGTTGACAAACTCATAAAATTAGGTATAAACCCATATGTCACCCACTGGTTAGCCAGCTGGCTCACAGATACGGCCCAAGAAGTTATGATAGTGGAGTCTACCTCCACAAAGAAGCCAATCACTAGTGGACTCTCTCAGGGCTTGGTTATGGAGCTTCTTGTCAAAGGCTTCTGGCTAACCAGGTTTGTGGATGACTGCAAACTAGTTGTAATCAAAGAATTCTCACAAATTTCTTCCAAGAAACCCATAGTTTAAAACTCAAAATCAGTAAAAGCATAATGATATCCTTTAGGAAGACTGCTATCCTTAGAAACTGACACATTGGTAATATAACCCAAAGAGAAAACCCAGTCATCAGGGATCTGGGAATACATGTAGAGAGCAACCTGGCCACCAACCATCATGTATGTATGGTGGTAAGGAAATCATTCTATGTTGCTCAACTTCCAAGCAAGGGTATTGCATCTTGGTCTGATGATGTCATTATTCTGTTGTACACAGCCCTCATCAGGCCAATCATGAAGTACAGCACCCCCTTCAGTGTATGCCTGACCTGGCATATGCAACAAATGGATTATCCAAGGAGGTTCCTCACAAAATTAATATAGGGCATAAACAGCATGTCCTATGTGGACTGCCTCAAAGCAATGTCCCTGTATTGAGTATCATACAGACTGTGCTGAGTGGTTGCCTATGGCTGGCCTGCAAAGCATCCTTTGATCCCACTTAGATGGAACTGCTGCACATCCACAAAATAAATAACATCAGAATTATCTGATCTAATGAGCTAAGCCTCACAGGCAACATAAATAAGACACGATGGAGGAACAGGTATGTGTCCCAGATTCTACCTGTTCTCAGGAACAGGCATACTATCCAAGTAAAGCAGAACTCTTCCTTAACCCAAGTTAAGAGTAAGCTGGGCCTGTGGATGGGAAATCTAAAATGTATTCCTGGTCTAACACCTTTGACTCAAACAGATAGAGCAGTCTGTACATCTTTAATCACCCATGACCAAGTCTACATATACCCCATAAAACAAATCCTGCATATCAACCTACTAGATAAATTTGGGAAGCAAGGCCAAGCTTAAAACAGTTGCCCTAGGGGTCCTTAGCCTAGAGGTCACCTACAAACACATTAACATAAGAAAGCACAGTTTCAGTGGTGCTGTTTCATGTAATTGTTATGAATTTCTATGGCTATAAACAGTAAAATGGTAATAACAAAAAGCCTCGAATGGTATCCCTGGAGGGAACTAGCACTGACGGCTCACTGGTAAAATTCTTACTAGCCATACAGGAGGGCATTTCATTCGCAGCAACACCCCTACTTGAAGTATGAATATTCTAAATCTGGTACTCACAACTATGGGTGAGTGCTGCACTCTCCCAAGTGTGATGTCTTCACTGGTATGATCAGATCACAAATAAAGGTAACATTAGACTGTCCCTCCACCTAATTCCAAAACTTTAAGAATTTTTCTAAGGCAAACTACCACCTATTAAGTGAAGGCATAGCTAGTTTTCAAGCTCCCCCAAACCCAAAAAATACAAAGACCTATGCAGAGTCATACATAAATGCCCTGTATGACCATATAAACAACTGCATAGAAACATCAGTACCAGACTGAAATAAGCCCAGGTCAAACCGCAAAAACAAGCCACCCTGCTGGGCCCCTGGTATTAATAGGTTGTACAACAAAGGAAAGAATATCCTGGTGAAAAGTAAGAGGAATATGCCCAATAGAACAAAAGGTCCCTCATTAGTCTAAACAACTGAATCAGAGTACGAGTCAAGACTCTGAAAGCAGACTTGGAGACAAAATAGCCTCCAAAGCTATGGATAACCCTAAGGCATTTTTCAGTTATGTTCACAGTCTTAAGGGCAACACCCAACAATGTGCGGAATTAGTTCTGGATGGCATCAGCTATACTCAGCAAGAAGATATAGCAAATTTGCTGGCTGATAAATTCAGATCAAATTTCATCTCCCCATTACTCCCAGTTCTCCCCCAAGAAATACCCTCTACCACTACCCTGCCAATTATCACTAAAAACAGTATGCCACTACACTCTCTAAAGCTAAAGACTCACCTACCAGGCCCATTGGGATTTCTATTTAACCACAACCTCCAGGCTGGCTTTGCCCTGATAGAATGCAGGACGGCAACAGTCATTGCTCTGCACAAAGGAGGACCATCAACTGACCTGGGTAATTGCAGATCCATACGCTTGACTGGTCGTATATAAGGCCATGGAAATAATAATCATGGACCTGATAAATAATGACATAGGAAACCTCCAAAGACTGGACTCAGCCCAATTTGGCTTTGTCAAAGGCCGGTTGTACCTACTAAATCTGGTGGAATTTTTTGAAAAAGTCACTAGGACCATGGATTAGGGCAAAACAGTACAAAGTTTGCTGATGACTGCAAACTGGGGGAAATTATCAAATCCTTCAACAATCCAGATATCCTTCAGGAGGTTCTAAATCAGATAAATGATTGGTGCCAAAACAATGGCCTAAAGCTAAATGTGAAAAAATGCCTTATCATACTCTTTGAGAAACCAAACACGCTTAAAACTTACCCAGGTGGGGGCTTTGCCCTCCACTCCCCTATGTAGGGGGCTTTGTTCCCCACACCACCCTAACTAAATATACCAACTCTGAGATTGCACTACAGTGGGGAAAAGGATGCATTCCAGATGGTGGCCAACCTCTAGTTTGCCTTAGGAAAAAAATGTGAATTAAAGTCTGTTGGCTTATTTGTGACTTTGACTAAAAGGTGTTTGATGAATAGGCGTTTGACTATCTGGGTTTCAATTAAGTTATATAGATCTCTCCCTCTCTCTCTCTCTCTCTCTATATATATATATATATATATATATATATATATATATAGATATATAGATATAGATATATATTTATAGATATAGGTATATATCACATATATACATATATATGTGTGTATTTATACACTAATAGAAAAAAACATATTTGCATTTTCACATAATTTTATATACTGCAATTTTTACCTTATCATTTAGTTGTACTACAATCAGGCAGTTTTCAGAAACAAAAGATTTTGTTTGTGTAGGCCACAAACTATTTATTAATGTAAAAAAACAGCAGATGGATGCAGAAATGACAGCAAGGCTTGTAGATGAACCCGTCTTTAATTCACCAAACATAAGGACATAAACGCTTTCGTAGTATCAGTACTTTATCAGATGTAAATCATGTTAACAAAACCCCTCCTTAAATATCATTAGAATAAGTCACATGTATCACATGATTTGTAAATTAAAGAAATAAGCACTCTAGGCAACAACACTTATAAAAACATGAAAAACTGTTAAAAAACATTATTTCATACCATGATGAATACATCAATATCTAAAATAATTCATTAAAACAATGACATTCACAGAAGCACACATAAGAACATGTGCAGAAAGCACTTTAAAGCACTAATACATAACATACTACCTAAAACAATTAATTTCCTCTTTAGGGCTCTAGCCTTAAGTTTATGTCTCAATGGAACTCTGTCATTCAGGCCATGCCCAAAATCACCTCTCATCCTAATTATCCATTTCGACTCCAACTGCTTTGTTTGATTCCTAATATCTCCCTTTCTATTACTTTCTATAACTTGTCCAATTACTAAAAATGTAAAATAATGTGTTATATCAGTCTCAAAGACATGCTAGGAGAGAGCACTCACTGTGTCATTCTTACCTATATGGTAATAATGTTCCCAAATCTTGTCCTTTAATGCTCTATCCATCTTACCAATATAGAATGTTTTACATGTGATACAGTGTGCCAGATAGACAACATGGAAAGTATTGCATGAGGCTTGAACACTGAACCTATAAATTCTACCCTGATCAGGGTGACTAAACACCCCACTACTATCTATATATTTACAAGCCTGGCAATGTCCACACGCTGAGGTACACCCCTCATGTACACTTAACTGTTTCTGTTTGGAGTAGCATAACCGTCTCTTAAGTGAACACATATTTTTATAAACAAATGATGGTCTTACACCAACTATGTCAGTGATATCACTATCTGTTGTCAAAACTCTCCAATGTTTCTCTATAACTTCCTTGTAAAGTCTGACATCTCTGGAGTAGGACAGGCAGACTTTCAGTCCACTGTTCCTACCCAATTCTTTTCCAATTCTCTTCTCATACTTCTCTCCAAAGTAAGGCCTGGCTCTAGTATCTCTTAGCCTAACTACCTGTTCAATGTTTTCATTGATCTCATGATGTTTGTATCCCCTTGATACTAGTGCATCTTTCAGTATCCCAATCTGTGTGTTAAAGTCAGATTCTCTCACACTCAATCTAGAAGCCCCGAAAGTCTGACTCCTGATAACACTTCTAAAGACACGTGGTGGGTGCATACTTTCTTTATACAAAAGGTGATTACAGTGACATGGCTTCTTGTGTAATTCTGTATAAATATGTCCATCAGTATCACAGATTACTCTAACATCTAAAAAATCCACAAAACAAGTGGATATATTACATGAAAACCTCACGTAAGAAGTAGTTTCATTCAAATAATTAATAAAATCATGCAACATAGATTCAGTACCATCCCAAATGAGGAAGTGCTCATCCACAAACCTATGGTAGAATATCACCTGAGCTTTAAATGGTCCCTCACATATAAACCTTTGTTCCCAGACATTCATCACAACATTGGCATAGCTATTGGCACTTGAAGTGCCCATAGCTACTCCATGTCTTTGGCAATAGTAATGCCCATTAAACAAAAACAAATTGTTGTTCAAAATACACTCCAATAATTGACATATTAATCTTTTCTTGATACTGCCAAAATCTGTATATTGGGACAAAAATTGCTTAGTGCTGGATAAACCCTCCTCATTTGGGATGACAGTGAATAAAGAGATGACGTCAAGTGTCACTAACATTGGCCTTTCTCCATACAACATCAAAAAGGAATACAGATCATTTAAAACAATGTTGCGCATCACATAAGATATTAGGACATGTATTCAATACATAGAACAAGTAGCTAGGCTAAGAGATACTAGAGCCAGGCCTTACTTTGGAGAGAAGTATGAGAAGAAAACTGGAAAAGAACTGGGCAGGAACAGTGGACTGAAAGTCTGCCTGTCCTACTCCAGAGATGTCAGACTTTACAAGGAAGTTATAGAGAAACATTGGAGAGTTTTGACAACAGATAGTGATATCACTGACATAGTTGGTGTAAGACTAGCATTGTTTATAAAAATATGTGTTGACTTAAGAGACGGTTATGCTACTCCAAACAGAAACAGTTAAGTGCACATGAGGGGTGTACCTCAGCGTGTGGATATTGCCAGGCTTGTAAATATATAGATAGTAGTGGGGTGTTCAGTCACCCTGATCAGGGTAGAATTTATAGGTTCAGTGTTCAAGCCTCATGCAATACTTTCCATGTTGTCTATCTGGCACACTGTATCACATGTAAAACATTCTATATTGGTAAGACGGATAGAGCATTAAAGGACAGGATTAGGGAACATTACTACCATATAGGTAAGAATGACACAATGAGTGCTCTCTCTAAGCATGTCTTTGAGACTGATATAACACATTATTTTACATTTTTAGTAATTGGACAAGTTATAGAAAGTAATAGAAAGGGAGATATTAGGAATCAAACAGAGCAGTTGGAGTCGAAATGGATAATTAGGATGAGAGGGGATTTTGGGCATGGCCTGAATGACAGAGTTCCATTGAGACCTAAACTTAAGGCTAGAGCCCTTAAGAGGAAATTAATTGTTTTAGGTAGTATGTGATTTAAAGTGCTTTCTGCACATGTTCTTATGTGTGCTTCTGTGAATGTCATTGTTTTAATGAATTATTTTAGATATTGATGTATTAATTGTGGTATGAAATAACGTTTTTTAAAAGTTTTTCATGTTTTTATAAGTGTTGTTGCCTAGAGTGCTTATTTCTTTAATTTACAAATGATGTGATACATGTGACTTATTCTAATGGTATTTAAGGAGGGGTTTTGTTAATGTGATTTACATCTGATGAAGTAGTGATACTATGAAAGCGCTTATGTCCTTATTTTTTGTGAATTAAAGATGGGTTCATCTACAAGCCTTGCTGTCGTTTCTGGGTCCATCTGCTGTTTTTTGTATGTGTTGAACATTTGTTTGGAAGGACCTTGGTGCTCAATGTGGTTGGTGGTCGTTTTTATTTATTTATTAATGTAATTGTATAAGACATTCATTTCTTTCCAAAATATTAACATAATGGCTGAATTCAGTGACTTCACCCTAGTCAGAGTACAGGTGGGAGTGGGGTGGGGTAGGAGTTAAAGTAGCAAATGAATGCCCAGCACCGAGGATATAGAGAAAGGAACTGTTTGATTAATTATTTATGCATTTCTATGCAGAGGATATAGAGAAAGGAACTGTTTGATTACTTATTTATGCATTTCTATATAATCATCGTTATATGCTTACGTTTATTAAGCAACAGATTATGAAAGCAAGTTGACATAAAATATTTCTAGTTCATCCATATATAAAAGTAAATATATTTTGTTTAATACACGAACTGGAAGGATATCATAACTTCCTTTCAATTGCTACATTTTTATGTGCGTGTGTGTGTGTGTGTGTGTGTGTGTGTGTGTGTGTGTGTGTGTGTGTGTGTGTGTGTGTGTGTAGACCTCCTGTACAGCTTGTCTCTTTGAAGGGAAGGTAAATAATTTTGCTTAGATCAAATTCACATGATATTACTTAAAACTGCAACTATAGTATGTAAGGCATAGTAGAAAGCAGAAACTACAAATGAGTTGTATAAATAGCTTGCACAAAGTGCCCATCAACTAAATCAACAAGTTGTACAGAGATATAAAAATGTAACAAGGTGAAGGAAATCATGCTTCCCTTCTAGTTCAACTCACATTGAGGAAGAAATGCTTATTAGCACAGATAGACTAGATAAAATAAAAGTAAGGAAATATGTGCTTTGCTGTTTTCCTGCTTAGTAAGTGAATGCATGTGGCAAGTCTCAATGGAAATGTGTAGAGAAATAAGCATACATATTAAGCAAGTATATTAAGCAAGTACAAGAATCACTTCAGTGTCTCGCTGAATGGTACAATTAATCATGTCAGAAATATTGTAAAACACACATCTGAGATAGTTAAACAACTATCCTCTATGTGCTCTCTATGCAGCAGAAGAAATATCCTACAAGTAATGATTCTTGTAGTTTGATTCTTACATGGGGTAAATGGCTGGGCTTAAAATGGCTCATTTGGGCATTTAGCCTAGTACTAATCTATGAACCTATGAACCTATAAACCTAATCCTAGGAGAACAGAAGACTAAAGTGACTTACTGACGGTGCTTGTCAGTATGCAAAAAAAATGCATTTAGGAAAGAAATTGTCAGCAATAAATGAAGTTTTTTTCACTTATTTTTATTTATTTTTTAAATATCACTGCAGACGTAATTCATACACAAAGACAGCAGAAGTAGGATACTTTTAGTACCCTCTTGCAGACAACCCATACCAGCCCAGAACTGCAAATGTATTATTTTTTGTTACACTAGCATATGACATTAGTATGAGTCCAACTGCAAATGTAAAACAATCACCACCACTTGATAACAAGATGGTGATTGTTCCCATGCTTCCAGAACCATTTCCCAGAATTTCCATTATTTGGATAAAGTTTTCATAAAATAACTGTTAATAAAGATTGCACTGATATTTAACATTCTTAGTGTATTTATTGTCTCCATTTCTTGCCTTTCTCTACCCTGCCTTTCTCTCTGTCTCTCTGTCTCTCTTTTTTAATTATGCATTAATTTGTCTTTATTATCTTTCTCTCATTTTTTCCACAGGTCCAGAAACCTTAAGACCAACCCAATCATATTCCTCCATGTTCAAGGAGTGTCCACCCTCTGCCAGTCCAGAGATGTCCTCACAGAGTTGAGACAGTAACACTGTTCTTGTAGGCACCCTGGCATGTGGCAGCCTGACAAGCCTCACAGACTATGGGCTCCAGGACGTGGCTGAGGATGTGGTGAAGCAGGTAGTGTAGAGCCATCTTCAGTCTGCCCAGGATGTACTTCAGCTGATTGATGACTCACTGCCCCAGTCAGTGCCAACCACCAATCAACCACAGGCCCCACCCCCTTATCACCAGCATCCTTCACTGCAACACTATCAGGCAGTGGAAACATTTATGGTCTTGTAGACTGGAGGTTCCTCTTAAGCTCAACTCCTCTTCATCCCCCTCCATGCCTAATTCTCTGTTCTGCACCCTCTAACATCCTTCCTTAACTGCCCTCTTACATAAAAAAATTGAAAAATGGGTGTTCTGCCCCCCGCCAAAAATGCAGTCTCCTCATCTCCCACCTCCTCCTGCACCACATTCTTGATGTTTTCCTTCTGTTTCCGTCATTGCTATTCCCCCTTTTTTCAATATTTCCAATTTCTCCCTTTGCAGTCAGAATGTTTAACTCAGACCTCTGCCTCTTAGACACAGCAAGGGTTTTATATTATATTGAAAACATAGACAATCCTGTAACACAGATGAAATACGTACATTAAAATAAAGCTTCACAGGTCTTACCCCACCTATTCTTGTATGAACATACACACACACACACACACACACACACACACACACACACACACACACACACACACACACACACACACACACACACACACACACACACACACACACACACACACACACACACACACACACACACACACACACACACACACACACACATCCCAAACCACCTTTAACCTGCTGTGCTGTGTCTGGGGATGGTGTAAGCGTAAAACAACAAATGTATATGAAATGTCAGTCATGAGCCAGAAAATGAATCATCTCTATTAGCTTTTTTGCTTTGTCTTTGCAGGTATAATACAAGGAATGTATATGAGCAGATTTATCCCTGATATGCAGAATGAAATGCCTTGGTTACCTGCTGAGCTTTGCCTATAATGGTGTGATAGTAAAATGACAGATGTATATGGAGGGGGAGTCCCCCATGGAATACAGAAGGCATCATCTCTCTTCAGTCTTCTGCTTTTCCTGAGATGTTTGAGGATAAAATAAATGATATACATGAAAAGCCAATCTTTGCTCAAAAAGGAACCATATCCATTAACCAGCTCTGCCTGGGATAGAGTAATAGGAAAATCAAAGATGTAACGTAAGTCCAATGACATCCAAAAGGACTAACAGTACTAAAATCTATATCAGGCTGCAAGGCAAAGACAGAAAGATAAAGAAGATAGTCAGACACCCTTCATAAGGGATGCCAGCAACAACCTGCTTATCAGCCCACAGAACATTAAAGGCAGATGGAATAAGTATTTCCAGCAGCTTCTGAATGAAGAAACCCCCAAAGAATCTGTAGTGCCCAGACACAGCCTATGATGTCGAAGACGTGGAGCCCACCCTAACAGATTTAAGAATAGCACTAAGGAAAATGAAGTCAGGGAATGCAGTAGGCTCAAATGTGGTCAGAGCAGATATGATAAATATGCTGGGTGAGATGGGGAGAAATGGTAGTGTGAAGAAAAAGCTATAGCCCAGATGACTGGAGAATAAGCATACTCATGCCAGTGTACAAGAACAAACGGGAGATCCACAACTGTGAGTACAGAGGCATCAAACTCCTGTCACATTGCATGAAAGTTCTGGAGAGGTTGACTGATAAGTGAATATACAGAGTAGTAGAAAGTAAAATGGGAGATGAGCAGTTCAGATACAGATCAGGATGCAGCACAAGTAACCTGATGTTTGCAGTGAGAAGAGGTTAGACATGAGGAAAGAATCTAACCGGGCATTCCTAGACTTGGAGAAAGCATACGACAAGGTCCCAAGAAAGCTGATTTGGGCAGTACTGTTTTGCTTCTAAGATATAGAAACTTTGGTAGAATTAGTGCAAGCTATGTACAAGGACCCAATCACTCAAGTATGAACAATGTTCAGTCTCACAGAGGAGTTCCCAGTGAGAGTGGATGTGCATAGGGTTCAGCTCTCAGCCCACTGCTGTTGATACTGATGATGGACTACATTAACAAACAGGTCAGAGGGGATAGATCAACAAAGCTGCTGTATGCAGATGATGTGGCATTACAGACAGACTCTGAGCAAGAACTTCAGCAAAGGATAGGGGAATGGAATGCAAAACTGAAGGCACATGGGATGAAACTAAGCACAGATAAGACAGTGGTAATGGCAGCAAATTGAGGAAATCAGAAGACTCTGAGAATTGAGACAGAAGGGAAGATAATGGAACAGGTTAATAGCCTCAAGTATCTGGGAAAGGTGGTTGAGGAAAAGAGAAGTCTGAATGAAGAGGTCAAAGCTAAAAATCAGTGAGGCTGCAGCCAACTGGCATAGAGTGTCAGGCATAATGTTTGTCAGTAGATTGGCAAAGAAGCTGAAAAGTAAGGTATACAAGACAGTAGTGTGACCAGTACTACTGTATGGTAGAGAAACCTGGGCAGTACAGGCAGGGCAGATGAGGAAGCTAGAGGTGATGGAAATTAAGTGCCTGAGAAGGATGGTAGGATGCACACTGTGGGACAGTTGAAGAAATGTCATAAGAGCAGAAGACAAAGTAGCTCCAATTGCAGAAAAGATCAAAGAGAACAGATTACAATGCCTCGGACATGTACAGAAAAGCATTAGGCAATCTGGTGAAGAAGATTGCGACAGACAGGAAGAAAGTAAGAGGAAATGAGGATGTCTATGAAAGAGGTGGATGGATTGTGTTTGTGTAACATAAGATCTGTGACAGGCATGAGTGTTGAAGAAACTAGGAGTGTGGAATTGAATCAAGAGAGATAGCAACAGTTAATACAGTATCCCAACCCCATATAGAGAAATGTGAAAAAGGGGGCTGATGATGATGATGATGATGATGATGATGGTGATGTCTAACCTGTCCTCCTGAGTAGTAGACTCTGAATCCCAAACCAAGTGGCTGTACTACCCTTCCATCTTGTCTCCTGGATACATAGCATGCCAGCCTCCTCCTCACCATCATGTCATCCTCTTCCAAGCTGCATCCCGTCAGTGAACGTACACTGAGTCTAGCAGATTGATTGGTTTTACACCCAGCTTTCACTCAACAAAGCACCAGGTAATCCAAACTGGGCTGGGAACAAAGCAGCCTGTAGCTTTATATGCTAGCTAATAAGGGCATATATGCTCCCTCCCACCCTGGCAAAGGTAGGAGTAGGCCAGGTCCTCAACCACCCAGGATATATCCATGCCCATTTTGTGACATTAGTCATTATGTCCAAATCACCTAGAACCATATTTTACACTATCAAGTGGCTATCCCTGCCATGGCAGACAGTCTGTGATCCATGTTTTCCTCTCATGAAGATACTGTCTACCACAGTAGATGACCAAAACAGTTGGTTTGCACATCTCTTCCCCCTTTAAGGCACCAAGTCTGTGCTTCTGCCCATAACTCCATTCTTTTTGAGTTTGAGATGGAAACACTCAGTATGTTTTTTGGAGCCAAAGAGACACACGGAGAACATGCAAACTCCAAACAGGAGTTGACTGGAGGTCAGGCTCGAACCTTGTACTTTGCACGTGGGATGGAAAGACCTTAGCCATTATGCTAACTGGTCTACAAGTCACTATAGATGTTACTGAGTCAGAAGAGACAATACCCCTGATCCACCTTGGGAAGAGGAGGCATTATCCCATTGTCCCCCCAAAAAAAATATAGCATTGAAATGAACCATTGACCCAACTCCAGTTTCAGCAGGTGAAAGATCCTGATGTGATCCCAGCTGCTCATGTAGATCCACCTCTACTCTATCTACAAATGGGAGACACAATGGGAAAACTGTTATTAGAGTTACATATGATATGGATAGCATAACAGATCTTTACACAACTGTATTCAGGCACATTCTTACTCTACCTGATGTCTGAATGCACTTTTTCTCTCACTAGACATTAGACACTGCTGCTCTGTAGCTGTAAGGAAAATCAAGATTTGATAAGTAAGATGGGCAACAAACAGGACACTAACACAGTCTGCAATGAAAAAACACATTTGCAGTGAATCCCTGTCACTTTTCCTGAATTCTCTTATCACTGACCACCCTCCATCCTTACCTAATACCAGTCAACAACAGCCATATTAATTCTGAAGGCTATATCTTCTCTCATCCACAGCAATCTGTTAACATCACTTCATCTGTCCTCCCTCTAAATATTCCTCTTTCCAGAATCAGAATTCCTCCCTCCTGCACTATCCATTCTAAAATTAAAACAAAATATCTCTCCAGCTATCCATATAAACATAAGTTTCACTCTCCCCTGCTACTCTACTTCTATCAGGTGACATTCATCCAAACCCAGGACCTACCTCAGCCTCACCCTCAAAAAATGCTATCCCACCAAACCAACATGTTCTAACCCTGGCCAAAAAACACTTCTCATTCTGCTCAATGAATATTAGAAGTATACTTAATAAAACTAGTGAATTCCATGCTTGGGGTGCTAACCATAACCCTGATGTAATCATCCTAACTGAAACTTGGCTGACCACATGTCCCAGATAGAGACATTCTCCCCCATGGTATAATATACTTCATCTTGATCGCCAGAAGAAAAAAGGGGGTGGAGTTATCATCATCTACTCGAACCGTCTAACCCTCACTATCCAGTACTCTACTCGAGTGGATGCTGGTATCCAATCCTACCTCATATCATAACCCAGAAACCCTTCCAAATTCCCTTAGTGATCACTGTCCAATAAAAGTTACTAGATTTACTCCACACTTCACCAGATCACACAAATACATAACTTATCACAATCTATCCAACTTCTCCCCTGACACCTTTAACCCTCTCCTTTCCAGAACAAACTGGAATCACCTTAATGAACTTACTCTTGAAGAAGCTGTCCAATCACTTAATTCCATCTTTCTTAATATACTAAACTCTCTTGCACCTCTCCGTACTCTTGGAATAAAATCTAAAATATCCCCATGGCTCTCTAAGGTAACCTACACTCTAATGAGAAACAGGGACAGGTTGTGGAAAACCTGGACAAGAAATAAACCCCCTTCAGACTTGCAAAAGTACAAAGAACTCAGAAACCTGACCAAAAAAATAAACACATTGCTAAAGATAAAAAGGAATTCTACCATAACCCTCCCAAAGCACTGAAATCTAACCCCAATACGTTTTGGAACTCAGTCAACTAAATACTGCATCTTGGAAATCCCCCCTCCCCAAATCCTTTCCCAAATAAGACACCTGAACACCTGAACATCTGCCCAACACCTTCTATATTTATATATTGAAAATGAATTGATATGACCCCCCCCCCAGTTTCAAATCCCTCTAATCAACCCAACCTCCCTACTTCTTTAACTTTACACCCTTTTCTTTTCAACCTGTATCAACTACCTTTAGCAAACTACTGCTCTCCAAACTAAAACCTTTGCTCTACTTCTGCTAATATTCCTTCCTACTTTCTCCAGATAGCAACTGATGCTCTGGCCTTTCCTGTATCTATCTTAATCTACCGCTCAATCTCTGAGTCCAAAGTTCCATCCATCTGGAAAGAATTTTATACTTTACCTATCCACAAAGGAGGTAACTCCCAACAAATCTCTAATTTTAGACCTATAGTCATTCTGTCACCCCTCTCTAAACTACTTAAAAAATGCATACACAGGTAAATCCTGCAATACAGGAAAACCTACTACTCTTACACAGTATGTTTTCTGCCCAAAACTCAGTACACAGACTGCCCGCATCTCCTTTACAAACACTATTTCTCAGGCTTGTGATAGCAACAAACTTTATTCCTTGACCTTTCTAAAGCCTTTGATACCATCTCTCACGCTCTACTTCTGGCTAAGCTGACAAATCTAAATGTCTCCCCTGCTACTATCACTTGTTTTTCTAGCTATCTCTCTGATCACCTATAAACAGTGAAATTGTTTTCCACACTCTCCCCCTCCCACCCTGTAAAAATGGGTGTTCCCTAAGGAACTATTTTGGGTCCACTACTATTTAATATTTTCATCAATCTGCTTTATACTTCTTGCTCTTGGTTATCTCTTGTACAATATGCAGATGATTCTACTGTGATCACAATATCCAACTCTCCCTCTAGTCTCATCTCCCCTACTCAGGCTGCCTTCACATCAGTGGAAACCTGGCTCACCAACAAACAATTAATCCTGAATCTCAAAAAAAAAAAAAAAAAACCTCTTACTCTTTCTTCCAAAAACTCTTAACCATCTCAAATCTGCTTTCACCTTACTGTCTGCCAATAACACTCCAACAGTACCGGACTCAAGCACCTAACTCTTTGGCGTCACTATAGATTATCAACTTAAATTTGACCTGCAAACTACATCAAAAAGACTCATCAGAAACTAGGCCTGCTATAAGAAATAGAAAGTTTCTCACTCCCAATGCTAAACGAACCCTCTCTCATACTTACCTCCTACCCAGTCTGTTATATGGTTCTTAAATACTTGCAAACCTTAATGTCACACTCCTAGCAAAACTTAACTCTACTTATAACAAGGTAGCCAGATTCGCTGCCCAACATACTTATAAAACCCACCACTGTATCACATAAACACTTAAACTGGCTGGAACTTCCTAACATGCTTCTTCTCTCTCAGTTCCAGATTATACACTCTATACTATACCAACCTTACTATTGTCCTAGCATATCCTCCCTTATATCCTATATACTATACCAACCTTACTATTGTCCTAGCATATCCTCCCTTATATCCTACTATTCTCCAACTAGAACACTCCGCAGCTCTGACCAAGAACTACTACTTATCTATAAAACTAGGACTAATAAAGGATCTAATCTATATAGCTATCACCCTACCATTGCTTGGAACAAGCTTCCACTACAAATTTGTTTACTAAATCAACCAAAACAATTCAAAGCAGCCTCCAAAGAACACTTAAAAACTCTCTGGTCCTGCCTCTGTACTCACCCACTATAAACAGCCTTAAACAATTCTCACTATTGACCACAAACCTTAACAATTATCTTCTTCACTCTATTAGCTATCACTTCTCCTCCTATGGCCTTGTCGACCTTTCTCTTTCAAGCCATGAATCTCATTTTAGCCTCAGCCTTAACTTCTTCTCCTCTTACATATTCTCCACTAAACCGTTACCAGAAATAACAAATGCTCATATTGTATTAATATTTTAAGACTACATTGTATAAGCATGTCTTATCCACATGCATGATTTTAATGTTTGACTTGTAAATGCTGTTTTTCTCCTTGATATTAATGTTGGTAATTCCTGTCAAATAATAGACTGTCATCTTTTTTGAGAATACTTTTGTCTGTTAATTTTAACCATTGTACTTATAATGTTTATCGCAGCTTTTCTCTCCAGGTCTCCACTGAAAAAGGGCTATTTCTGCTCAGTCGGTCATATTCCCGGTCAACAAATATAAAATAAGTAAAAAATAAATAAATAAAAGGTGATTGATAAGATCTCCCCCGTAAATAAAAAGGCTTGCAACATCATGGAGTACAGGACCACTTCAGGAACAGGGCCATCAACACTGAAGTGAAAGACAGAGGTGGAGTCTTGGTGTTGCTCTACAGCCTGAAGAACCAGACTTCATGCTTAGTGGTGTCTTAGTTGGGGAGCAGGTCTGTCACCTATTACGTTCATATTCATTGGAGGAAGAACCACATTAATAGTGACCCAAACAGTAGCCTATGACACACAGCTATGTGTAAAGTAGATGGAATATGACTGTTGACAACCTGCACATCTGTACCAATATGCACCAGCAGTCTGTAAAAGCAATGCCTATCCCAACAAGGTGTGTGTTCCTACATATTGGTTTGTGACATTGTTCATGTGTTCCACTAAACACATCACAGTGGGATACTAGAACTACATTTATATGGGCTTACTGTGGTTTACTGTTTATCATGCCTTCACAGGTTCCACTGGTGGAGGTTCCAGTACAGCAAGGCAACAGAGATTTGACATCAGGCCAGCTGCTATGGCTGATGATCTTGATGATGCAAAATTGCAGGATGCATAGTCTGATGAAACAATGGCACTGCCTCAGACAGTGTGTGGGGAACAAGGACACATCCATCCACTGCTATGGAGGCTTTTGTAGATGTTGCAGCTAAGCACATAGTTTCACCAGACCCTGATGTAGTCCAGTGGCTACTAGTCCCACACAGCCCCTTACCCATCCCCATCAACTCCTGCCTCAGAAATGTGAATTGAGTCCAGTGTAGACATGTCCATCATATGGGAGTGACACAGAGCTCTCTGATGGCATCACACCTCTAATATTGCTTTAATATGTATGCAGTATTCAGAATCAGCTAGTAGATGTGCTGGCCAGTGATCCACACACTGATGGCTAATAATCATGCCACAGCTGAGCTGGTAAGTGTGCTGTGTGGCATGAGAAAGGACATACTCTAGCCACATACTGACTTGGAGTGTAGCATCAATGAGATGACTGCTCTCCTAAAGTCAGTGGTGGCAATGGCTACCTGCATTGATGCATCCAGGAGGTAGATTGCAAATGCCATCCATTTTGTCTTCACTGTCAGTGTGGTCTGTGGATGGCAGGTCCACACATAGTGGACATGCATAGGGTGTAACACATTAAAAGACCTTTGATCAGTGAACATACATTGTCAGTATTGTATCCTGGCATAAGGCGTGGCACTCCTGGCCACAGGAAGTTATTATTGCTGGGCTCTGTTCATTGGTTTTCTCCTCAGGGTAATCCAGTAAGGTCCAATAAATCTATCAGAGGCAGGACAAAGTACCAATGTCAGAAAAGTGGAATCAGACAAAAGTTATGTAGCAGTATCACAACCCTATCACTGAAGAATGTGATCTCTTTTACCCAACAAGCACCCAGAGAATGAGGCTACCAAATTTATGTCATGTCATTGTAGCTCACTTCACAGTGTCACTGGCTACTGTCACTGTGTCCCACTGTCACCTGCAAAAATGTTGGTGATATTGACCTTCGACACCCCCTCACTTGTGAGGGTGTATTGATATCTAATGCACATTGTGCACAGACAGTACACTGCCCTGAAGACCTTGAGTTTGTTGCTACATTCATCATATTATTCTGTGTATTCTGTTCCATGACCCATAGTTGTGCACCAGGTGTCACCACTTTCATCAGTGCTGTGGTTCATTGTGCACAGTGTCTCAGTTGTAATTCTGCTGCGGCATTGCGTGCCTTTGTATTCACTAACTGCCTTTCTACTGCTTCTCTCTCCTGTACTGCATGTCCTGCTATGGTGGTGTCCAGATGGGCACTGTTTTTGGAAGGTTCATACCATGTAGCATGGCACACACTATGGATTATTTTAATTGTTATATTTGACATATACTGTAGGATCCCACTGTAGGTGTCTAAGCACCACAACTGACCCTTCAACTGCCCAAATACCTATTCCATGATGTTTCTAGTATCTGCATGAGTTAAATGGTTTGAGTATAGAGGTCATCAGCTATGGCTCTATGGTTTATCTGGCACAACTGGCACTGCCTGCAGCACACCAGACATGTAATTATAGGCGGTCTGGGCATGGCATGTAGAGTATCTATGTGCGGCCCAATCCTATGAGATGTGTGTATACATCTACCAAGCAAATGATCCTGTAGGAAGACTACGAGCAAGAATCACTGCTAGAGGTAAAACATGTGCCAAATACATGAATCATATAAACTTTCTGCGTGGTGCACAAACATATTACCAGTAATGCCTTAATGATAACAAACCACCTGGCAGTTCAGAGAATGTTAGCTCTTCCTGTTTATTTACTTCTAAGCATCCAGATCAGGTAGGGCCTTTACAGGAAATGGACATAGTCTCACAGAATGCATGCATGGTGTTGTCTCTTTCCTCCGGTGTCCTTGGGAACCAGAAATGTTCCATATGTTGCCACATTGTGTTAAGGAACTAATTAAGTATATATGAAGTGGAAGCCTGTAAAATGCCTAATGTATTCTTACAGGCTGCTGAGAGGTCTGTGAAGCAATGACAGTCAAAGCTTTACTTAGCTTTTGGCTCACAGGAAATGGCATGTCAAGCATACCCCTCAATTCCACTCATGATTGACTCAGGTTGAACAGGTCCCATAATGCATCCCTCTCCAATTTGAAACTACTACCCACTGGCCACTGAGATGATATGTCAGTAACTGCCTGCATGTTCTGTGTTGCCATGGTCACCTGTGACAGGCACTACAACCATCACTGGCTCTATGCCAGCTAAAATGCATGCAGTTCAGCTATTGTTGCTCCTATGCTTAACATACCTCCACCATGTAATATATAAATAATAACATTCAAAGTAGGTGAGCACAGGTGCAAAGCGATGTTTTTGTATTCATCCAAGAATCATTCTGCCATCTTAGCCTCCTGCATTTGCATATTCTGTTTTCGTCATTTGCACAGGCTACTTCATCTGTGTCTACTTTGAACGTCTTCACATGTGCTGCACATTATACAGTTTTAAACACTGTATTTGTCTGCTCCCAGTTTCTTTTAATACCCACACCCTGCCCATGACAACTTTCCATGCTGTTTTGTGCTGCACATTACTCTATGCCTTTTCAATCCCTGCCATCCTTTTCTTGACAATTAACATTATTATTTAACTACAAGTTCTAGTTTCCTTAATATAATTATTTTAATATTATATAGTTTGCAATGGTGCATGGAAAAAAATCTGTATTTTATGCATATGTGTAGGAGTCATACATTGTTTACTATCCAAAACAATACAAATCTTATAGGAATATACATGGCATCAAGATTTGCTTTGCATTTTGTACTAAAGGGGTTACTGAGTGATGAAGTTATGCTTCTGTTACAGTTAAAAAAAATTGGCATTGGTCTCATCTGTTTATATATGCTGAGATCCACTTAGGTCCAGATTCATGAAAACCTATATATAGTGTAGCCATCACGTGCACATCATGGCATGACACACACGATAGTGTGCTGTTTGGTATTCATTAAATGGCTCTGCACTTGATGCAGAGCCTCAAACCAAAAGTAAATGGCAAGAGTATGCTAACGAAAGCTTAACTATCTGAATTATGTGCTAATCCATGAATCCAAGATGATGGAGCTAGTCAGGAAGCTATAAAGTCATAGTGTACACTTGTGGAACTTTTGCTCTGACCTTCAAAACCTTTAGCATGATTAGACTTAGAAAAAAAAAGTAAGGTGTTGCTGCTGGTCTCCTTCATGTTTATATGCAACAGGCTTTAATTCAAGGTGCTGCTGCAGCCAGACATCGGCCAAGGAGAAGAAGCATGTTTAGACCCAATCTGACTTACCAGGGACTGCATGGCATAGAAATTGTAGAGTGATACAGAGTGAACAGGGAAACACTACATGAAATATGCAACCTCTCCCGTCCTCACCTCCGACTGATGGAAAATTGTGGAGAAGCTATCCCAGTAGAAACAAAGATATGAGTAACATTACATATACTAGCTACTGGTACTTTCCAGAGACACACAGGAGATATATTAGGGGTGTCACAGACATCAGCCTCTAGAATATTACATCAGTTTCTAAATGCAATACTACAACATACAAGGGATCATATCTGTTTTTCACACACCTCAGAGGACAGAGCAAGAAACATGAAGGATATTTATGCAACAGGACACTTCCCTGAAGTTTTGGGTGGCATAGATTGCACACACATAGAAATGAAAATGCCACCTGGTGAGCAGGGAAGGACATACATTAACAGGAAGGCATTCCATTCTATAAATTGTCAGGTCATCTGTAATGGCCAAGGGATTATCTACAATGTCTGTGCTGGCAACTCAGCAAGTTTTCATGAATCACACCTATCAGCTATACACACAGTTTGCTAGGGGTAACTTACCACAAGGTCATCTAGTGGGGGATGGGGTCTATGTTAAATGTTCAAACATCCAAAATGTCTAACATTACATGGTCGAGACCAAATGTTCGACATATGGATGTTCGAACATCAAATAAAAAAAAACTAGAACAAGAAAAAACACTTTAACAGTGTAGGCAGGGGGGCAAGCCCCCTGCAACCCCCTTACTTATATATACCAATTCCGAGACCGCACTTCAGTGCAGAAAAGTGAAATTCTCCCTATCTGCACCATATGGTGCCATTGAAAGTCAATCTTTGAACACTTAAAATTTCAAACGTTTGGTCTTGACCATGTAACGTTCGAAAATTTGAGCATTCGAAGATTTGTCAGGTACCCAGGGGATGCAGGTTATACACTGTAACCTTAGCTTATGATACCATGCCCACTCTCAAACTAGAGATATCATAGAATGTGTATCTGGCATACACAAATCAAGGTTCTGGTGTCTAGACATATCACAAGGTGCCCTGCCTTATGACCTAGGAACCTTTTCAACTAATCACAGTCTGTTCCATGTTGCATAATATAATTCTGAGGAAACTGCTTTAACAAGGGTAGCAAAGGCCAAGACCACAGATTCCATGACCACATACATCTCAAGCACATACAGATGAGGGAAAAGCATCAGCTGCAGCTCTGGCAGATGTAAACATGCACAATATGTCCTGGCTCTAGCTGATGGGCAAAGGATAGTACACATGCTTACCACTTAAAGGAAAACCTAAGAACCTAAGCACATACAGATATTAAAACTGTTGCCTATTAAAGTCCACAACCTTTACTTCTGCATGTAATGTTTTGTGTTCTGTTAGCATCAGACAGAGACAACCCCTGAGGCCCCATCTTGTAGCTGCCATACTACCAAAATAAGTGTAGAACCTGTATTATGGGTAAAAAAGAAAAAAGAGGTATATAACTGATTATTTTCAAATGTAAAATGTATATGTCCCCAAGCTGAAGATATCTCAGGAGAACAGTAATGTCAGGACTACCCTCTGACTGATGTTTACAACTTACAGCTATGGCCTTTGCAAAATACTATGCATTAGGTATTTCAGCTATCCTCTCTGCATAAACATACATATGTTTAAGCAGCATATGTTCATGTTGGAAGAGAGAAAAGTTTAGGAAACATTTTAATAGTACATTTTAAGTATTGGTTTCACAATATTTTCTTTTTTTTAAATCTTCATCTTTTGTTTGCTGTTTGGCATAGCAGACTCCGGACTGGCAGTGGATCGCAACAGTGAACAGCAGGCACTCCTTAAGGTATAAACTGAAAAATTTCATTTGCAGTGTCATCTGTAATGCAATTTAGACTGGCACTGGTGTACTTTTGTCAGCATTCTGGACAATACTGAGTGAAGAAATTCCACCTGTCAGTTAACTATCTCTGTGGCACAAGGTTTAAGTGAAGTGAACTTAGAGAAACAGGCAATGTAATTCAGTTTTCAAAGCCTGTTTACAGATATTTTTTCTGAATGGATTCAAAATAAATATTGACACCCAATGTTATATATGAAATGATCAGGCGTAAAGTCTGTGATAAATGTTAAAAATCTTACTTGTACATGTGAATTATTGTTACAAATTGTTACTGTAGGGTCACCTGTTCTCATTATTAATAACAATAGTTGCTGTGGATGTTGTAACATATATCATTTTGTAAAGGGTGATAACACAAAAGCATTAACTTGAATAATGTGAACATATTTATCATATATACTGGATAACTTATCCATAGTTCAAAATGTTTCATCAAGGCAGTAATACATTTTAGTATAAATATTTATGACATTATTAATTGTATATATTTTGCCAAGCATGACTGCCTGCCATTCTCTGTATGTCCTCTTTCTGAACAATTGCCAGCAAATGTAATTCTGATGGTTTGTAAAGTAAATGCTGCTTGTGATCATACCTCTCATCTCTCCAGATTTTCGCAGAATCTTTAGATTTTTAACTCATATTTTTGGTCTGTTCCTCATAACATTTGTGTTTTTTTTCGGGATTTTGTGGCAAATCAGTCAAGACTGAATTCACTATAAATAATGACAGTCACTTGAGTTTCAGAGTTTATATCCTTAAGAAAATGCATGCTAACACAAGATCTGTTATTCTATTAGCTTTCTAAGTTGAGGAATGCTTAAATTTGTGTCTATTTTTGGGGCTTTGTTCCCCATTATTTTTGGCTTTGTCCAGATTTTTTTGCTAAGAATTTGAGAGGTATGCTTGTGATGTTACAAACAGATGTGAAAAGGTTGGATTTGTCATGCTAATGCTAAAACTGCTGTGCTCCTTGCTGCATGCATCATATAACTGTGTTAGTTTTAAAATCAAGTTCTTTGTTGACTTTTTTGATTGGCTTTTTCCATTTGTGCACTACTTGGCAAAGTGCAAACACAGTTCTCAGCTGAAGAAAAAAGGTGAAAAAAATAATATCATTAGCCTTCAGTAGTGCAAACAAGCCTATTACCAGTACATGACTATCAGCACTCTGGATAGTACTGAGTGTAGGAATTCCACCTGTAACCTAACTTTTTTGTGGCACAAGGTGTAAGTATAATAAGCTTAAAGAAAGAGCACAGGTGATGCAAATTTATCATCCAATTTACAGAAAGTTTTACTGAGGGAGTCAGAATGAATATTGACACATATTTCATTATGTAATGTGTTATTGTTGGAAACTCAATTATTCCCAGCAGTATGAAGTAAAATAAGAAACGATCTACACTGTGATAACAGAAAAGCATTACTGTGGCATGTTGAAAATGATACAATTCCTTCCTATTAATATTCCAAAATGTGCACTCTGATTGGCCAGCCCAACCAGCATGCCCGTTGTAATCCCACAATATACCAACGGAAAAGGATCCGGTTGCCCGGACTTTTTTCCATTGGTATAAACTGCCCCAAAATCTTTTGTTTTTTACAATAAAAAAAAGAGAGAAAATGAAGCAACGGAGGCTTTCTTTTCTCTGTTGCTTCCATTTCAAAGCCTTGATGTACTGGGTATGTGTGGGACGCAAGTCCCATATGCATGTGCAGTGCATCAAAAGGCAGAATCAGTGCCACAACCAGTGGAAGAACAGCAATCCGCCGTTATACAAAGACATTATTTAAACAAGTATTTTTTTTCTTAAAAAATGTCATTGTATAATAGCAATAACCGACTCCTTTGTTCTTCACCCTCATGATTAAACCACACCAACATTGTGTAAATCTTCAATATACCACACCACATCGGCGGTTATTGCTTAAATGTATTACATATGATGGAATAACTCAAAATGTTTCCCAAGTAATAATCCTGACATACACACTGATTTTATTTGAAATGATGTCACTATTAATTATGTCTGCTGTAAAAGTGATGTTATGTCAGCTGCTGTGTCTCCCCTTTGCCATTAGTTGGCATTACCTGTAATCCTTATAATGTGTCGCAACTATTAAAGTTTTGATGTGACAAGGAGATGTGAAAAGAGTGAATGTGTCATTGTAATGCCCTACTTGCTTTGTTGATTGTTAAATATACCCTTTCATTGATATACATTTTCTTTCAACTGTTTTCAAATTTATTTATGCATTCATTTATTTTTTTATATTCCCTTTTGCATTTGTGCACTGCTTGGCAGAGTGCAAACATGGTTCATGGCCAAAGGAAACAAGTAAAAAAGTTATTTGGCCTACCTTCTGTAGTGCAAACTAGCTTGACACTGGTCCACGGATGACAGCACTCTGGATAGCACTGAGTGTAGAAACTCCACCCATCAATACCTTTGTCTATATCACAAGGTTTAAATGAAATTAGTTTAGGTCAGTAGGAGAGGTGAGCTGGGTTCAAATCCAGTGCATACGTGCTTTTTACAAATGATGTCAGAATGACATTTCTTTCCCAAAATTGTGATGAGGAATGTAAGACTACATGAAAATGACTATCCTGAATATGTTTCTTTCAAAAATTTATTAGTAACATTTATTATATAAGCCCAATATAATGTGTGTAAATTATGTTAAACATGACAATGTTGACATTTAATTTAAAATGAACTTCCATAAGTATGATATGCACAATAGTTTGTCATAATTATTATGACCCATCACATATCATGACTTTTTTTAAGACAGTATATCATGTGAAGTATGACTGCGGTGGTGGTGCTGCGATAGCGTTGTCACCTCACAGTTAGACGTTGCCCATTCGATTCTCAGTTAGAGCGTCTTCTGTGTGGCAACATGCATGAATGGGCGTTCCTTCATTGAAGGTTGTGTGTTAGGCCCAGCAAGTCAGCACATAAAAATCTACTGCCAATCATTAGCGGACCGGAGTTCCGCTGTGGTGACCCCTAACGGGGAAAAGCCGAAAGACACAACAACATATCATGTGAAGTATGTATGTAACATAAAGCATCATGTATTACTCTAGTGATGCAATTTCATGCATCTGAAATATATTTACAAACACAAATATAGCCTTTTACATAAAAATACAGTCCCATGGCTACTTAAAGTCACACGCTTACAGACACCTCTAAAGTATTTCCTCAGTCATGCTTAAAATGTATATCTCTAACTACCATATAAAATAGTGAGTTTCCCTGTAACACTGATAATAAATAAACAATATTTAGCATTTTAACCTTCTTTATCCCATAGGTTCAATTCCCAGGTGGTACTAATCAGTACTACTATATTTTAAGTCCCAAGAACACAATATATCACTGCCATTTTTCCTCCAACCAACAATGATCATAACAAACACCATATAGAATATCAATGTTTAACACTGAGGCATGTGCCAGTAGTTTGGGCAACATATGTGGCCAAATATCACTGCCATATTTCACACCATTCCTGCTATTTGAAGTGATCACTTTCAATTTTTCTAGCAAGCAACTTTTTAGGTTCATAGGTTTGACTTACAATTGTGCAAATGCAGCTGGCAGGGTTGTGTGTCTTTGAGAACTCGCTGCTACATGCAAGATCAATTCAAACACATAGTTCTAGCTTGACTTCTACAGACATGTCCATGAAGGAGAATATGTTACTCTATTTAGAGCAAAAAAGTGGAGCATTGAGGACTCCAAGACTTTTGTGGCACTCCTAGTGAAGCACTACAGCTATAGGTTACTGCAGGGGGAATACACCAGGTCTTAGTATAAGGCTGAGGCTTGGAACAGCTTGGCCAAGACTATCTCTGGTGCAAATAGCATCCCATGCACTGGGGAGCAATAGCAATACATCACCACTATAGTGACATGAAATGGCACAGTGAGGATCTCCTTAGCTGATGAGAGGATGAGTTTAAAACTGCAAACACCGCTCATTTGTGTAAGTATACTGACCCAGCAATAGTTAATGATATAGCATGAATTTGACAGCCCAGACTGGTATTCTTCGTTCTTTTAAATCTCTTCTTTTCTTTTTCTCTTCTGTACAACTGTTGAGGAGAAAGCTGTGAATAGTCAGGTGCAGCAGGAGAGACTAGCTCTCCTCAGGGAGGCACAGGGTAAGTATGCCTCAGGTCTGACTCTGAGCCAAATAAATGTCATTCCATCAGTAAGTAGCATCTTAACCAGGCATACCTTAACCTTTATATCAAGCATGCATACCTTCTCCACAGCTCTTTGTGCTTGCATTAGGCCAGGAGTACACAGACATACCTTAACCTTTATATCAGGCATGCATACCTTCTCCACAGCTCTTTGTGCTTGCATTAGGCCAGGAGTACACAGACATACCTTAACCTTTATATCAGGCATGCATACCTTCTCCACAGCCCTTTGTGCTTGCATTAGGCAAAGACTACACCAGTGTAATCTTGTGTGGTTTCAATAACCAGAAGCAGAAAGTAGAATCTGTTGCAATATATTTCATTTCTAAAATGTTAACTGCAATATTGACTGGCATTAATTCAGTTTTGATAAGCACAGTTATTATATTGGAAAGCATATGTTCTGTATGGCATACTCAAATAAATGTTCCATTTCTTACACTATAGCAGTGAGATTTATTTATCTTATGACACCATAATACTTTTCCATCATATCTGAATATTTCATTATCACATTTCTTTATGTATTGAAATAATAAAAGAATGTGACATGCCATTGATCTAATTCTCCTTTTTTTGTCTGCCCCCAGTCTATTTCACCCTCTCTTTTTTAATTAATTTGTTTTTCCATTTATGTCTTAAAATTCTACTGTTTTTATATATTGCTGCTGAAAACAAATGACTGTCAACATAGGGAGGTTGCAAATTGGGGTCACAACTTGCCTGCACTGCATCCACAACCCCTGCCCTACCTGATTCACTGCATCATCTGCTGGTGTTGTGATATCCTCTGGGTGCAGCCCTAGTGGAGGTGGTGATTTTGTTACTTGGCAGGAGCTGAGAGGGCTGGTGAGGAGCATTATGGAGAGGGGCCCCACTTCTCAAATCAGCAGGTTGGAAAAGTCAGTTCTCCTGCAGATTAAAGGAACATGTACGGGACATAAAAAATAACAAGCAGACAAGCCCTATAGCAGTGCACTTTAATGAATGTCATAAAGGTAACCCAAAAGGGTTACAAGCAACAATTTTAGATAAAGTTGAAATGAATTTGTATATGAGTGAACAACAAATGAAATGCTTATTAAGAAAGAAAGAAGCTATTATTATGGTCATCAAACTGAAATAAATAAATAAATATTATGATTTTAAAATGTAAAACTATAAACCCTGTGGGTTTAAATCAAAAATGCATATGGAAAATGTGTTATAATGCAGTACTGTGTGTTTTAATGGATAATTGATTTGTTTTTAATTGTTTAATAATATAATGGGGTAATTAAGTGTGTATAAAATGGGGGGTTGTGATTATTTGAATGTATACTCTTTTAAAGGTGTATTTAGCCGAGGCGCTAGAGATAAGAAGTTTTGTGGATTTGTTTTATTAAATATTCTACAAAATCGCTTTGAAACTGGTCTGCAAGTTTGTGGTTTCTCAGATTTTCGTGTACTAGAAGTGGTTAACATAATTTCATGGCCAGTGATACTTTTTCGGTGTTACAGAGAATAGTTAGAGAGACTTCTATGGCTTTAACACAAAAATCCATTGATACCTTTTTGGTCTCCACGAATGGAATGGGTAATTCGTCAGCAGTTCCAGTGTTGCAGGGCAGATAGGAAACAAATAGCTCAATGGAAACGATGACAGCAGTGCTTAACAAATGGGAAGAAGAAAGGAAATTATGGCAGCAGAATCCTTTTTCGAAAATAGGAAGAAAGACTGAGGTAACAGCTATTCCAGAAGTTCATGATATGTTATTACAAGTTGAAAAATTTTTGTTTAAAGAAACATCGGTGTTTCTGAATGTACAAAGATTACAGCCATATGAAGAGCTAGAAGTTACCCCAAGGGGGTTTTGAGCTATGAAAAATCCATCGACTTCTTTTGATTTAACATCAGTGGAAGATAGAAGATTTCATGATAGAGGGGTAGCAGCGGCACATAGATGTAGCCTTGAATGGGTACACATCTTGGTTGAAAGAGACATTCTGAAAAGACAAAAGTTAAGAGAAGAAATAAAAGGAGTATGTAAGAACATTACAAATAAAATTACAAATGATGATTTACAACACTTTTTGATGAAAATTAATGAACAACTGGCAGTGTATGAAAAAGAGGTCATAGAAAAAAAGAAGCATAAATTGTTTTGAGATTTGAAAGACTATGACAATAAACGAGTGTTCTTAGTGGCCAACAATCCAAAAGCTAGACGTCAGCAAGTAAGACTTGAAGAAAAGAAAAACAACGCTAACAGAGGAGGGCATGTCTGTACATCAGGGAAAAGTGGTGCTTCTACTACAGAAAGTGAATGTAATGGGGAAGAATTTCCAGTTCTCCCTAAACCAGGGAATTGCAATTACATGAACTAATTTCGTGGGGTACAAGAGAATCGGAAGTGGAGTTGGAATGGACAGGGATATTACAAAGACAATAACACATACCAGCGGACATTTAAATGTAGTAAATGGGACTGATTTACATGTTTTTTCATCATCTGATTGTGAGTATGTGGTTAATTTATCAAATTATACACTGTCGAATTGTGAATTGAATGTTTTGCTTAAAGGTTTAAAATTTGTACCGACAGTGTTACCAAGACTTCATGAACTTAAAGGGGATATTTTTAGTTTTTGTTGAAAATTAAATCTAATGGTCTATTATAGAGACAATGATATAGAAAATGTATCATGTGAAAATAATATAGATGAAGATTCTATTAATAGTGAAGAAAGTTTTTATTATTGCCATTCAGATGAAATTGTGAATGCTTATTGCCAATTAAATACAGAGGGTGTTAAAGTGAAAAGTGAATTTATGCCACCACAGAGAAATGAAAATATTAAGCATTTTGGCATAACAATCACTTCTAACATTGAAAAGGAATTTTATTCATTTTTGAAAAATAAAAATAATGTCAAATTTAATATGAATAAAAAAGAATGGGAATGTCTTAAAAAAGTGAGTCAAATAGGGAATTAATATTCAAGCCAGCTGATAAAGGTGGCAAACTAGTTATTCTAAACTATGTACAATATTTAACAATGTGTTATTCACATTTAAATAATGAACAAGTTTATAAAAAAGTGGAAATAGAGGAATACAGACAAGCAGAAAAAGGAATATAATGATTTAATAAATAAAGGACATAGACTTTATTATTTCACATATCAAGATGTACAGCAGAAATTTAAGATTAAAAATCTTAGCATGGTACAGTTTTATTGTATTCCTAAAATACACAAAGATCTAATAAACCCACCGGGATGTCTTATTGTTTCAGCATGTGGGATTTTTCTCATAATCTAGCTTGTTTTTTGCATGAATTCCTTCTACCCACAGTGAAAAAAATTGCCTTCTTACATCAGGGATGTGTTTGATTTGTTGGATAAAATAAAATATATTACATGGGAAAAGGATATGTATTTCCTGGTAATTGATGTGGTAAGTCTGTATACTAATATTAAACATCATGATGGAATAAAAGCTATAAAATACTACTTGGGTGAAACCCCAGTAGTAGAGTATATAACAGACTTGTTTCTGATGTGTCTTAATAATAATATATTTAAATTCAATGGAAGTTTATATAAGCAGTTACAAGGAACAGCAGTGGGGGCAGCGTTTGCCCCTAGCTATGCAAACATCTTTATGGGTTATTTTGAGTCATTATATTTACAGAAATACATTTTTTAATAAATATGTACATAGATATTTTCGATTTATTGATGATTTGATATTTATATGTAAAGGTGGACTTGATCAAGTTAATAGGTTCATAGATGAATTACATGAGAATGAAGTTGAAATGAAATTTGATGGTGTGCAAATAGGTAAACAAGTTAATTATTTGGATGTAATCTTGAAAGGAAGAGTGGGACTATGTGTTAATACTAGTATCCATAGGAAATTTAAAGAAACTAATTTTATTTTACATGGAGAAAGTTTCCACCCTCCACATACTATTAAATCAATCCCTTATTCCCTTATGGTAAATTTTTAAGGGTAAAAATGTTATGTAGTGACCCGATGGAAGCAAAGAAGGAATTAAATGAAAGTTATAAAAAATTTTGTAGAAGAGGTTACAAGGAAGCTGATGTAATGAAAAGTTTGGATAAGGTTATAAAAATAAGGGCAATGGTAACAGCTATGGGAGAAATAATGAACAAAAAGAACATATTTATTTCACAAATACCTATTCTGTTATCAGAAAAGAGGTAATGGAACAAGTTAAATATTTTTGGAATGTAGTGAAAAGAGAAGTGGATGCTTTACACTGCAAATAAGTTTGCTTTTCCTTCAGAAGAGGGGAAGCTTAAAAGATTTATTGGTACATAGTAAATTTAAAATGCCACATATAACAATGAATAAACAAATAAATAGGCATGGTACTTTAATATGTGGACAGTGTAGTGTGTGTAAATATGTAGTGAAAGAATTTGAAAGTATAAATGGAGTGTTATTTCAAACTAATGGAACGTTCAATTGTAAAACAGAAAGGGTGGTTTATAGGCTAAAATGTCTGTGCAATAAATTTTATGTAGGAGAAACGAAAAGGCAGTTCTCCTGCAGATTAAAGGAACATGTACGGGACATAAAAAATAATAAGCAGACAAGCCCTATAGCAGTGCACTTTAATGAATGTCATGAAGGTAACCCAAAAAGGTTACAAGCAATAATTTTAGACAAAGTTGAAATGAATTTGCATATAAGTGAACGACAAATGAAATGCTTATTAAGAAAGAAAGAAGCTATTATGATTTAAAAATTTAAAACTATGAACCCTGTGGGTTTAAATCAAGAATGCATATGGAAAAATGTGTTATAATGCAATACTGTGTGTCTTAATGGATAATTGATTTATTTTTAATTGTTTAATAATGTAACGGGGTAATTAAGTGTGTATAAAATGGGGGGTTGTGATTATTTGAATGTATACTCTGATAAAGGCATATTTAGCCGAGGCGCTAGAGATAAGAGGTTTTGTGGATTTGTTGTATTAAGTATTCTACAAAATCGCTTTGAGACTGGTCTGCAAGTTTGTGGTTCATCATATTTTCGTGTGCTAGAAGTGGTTAACATAAGGTCCTTCATTTTGTTGCCAAAATGATGCCATATTCAGCACTGACACAGAGAAATGACACAGGAAACAGCAGTGAGAGTTCTGAGAGTAAGAATTAGATTCTTACTGGTCTCACACTGGACAAGGATGTGCCTCTGATGTCTTTATTCTCGGTCATGGTGTTCCCCAACTTTTTGTGTCTATCACCATCCCTCTCTGTGTCTTATGTCCTGTATGTCTGCACCTGCTGCCTAACCTACCCAATCTACCTGACCCTCCCATGCCTAAGTTCCTCTCCCAACATGCCTCTCTCTCTTTCTTAAATAAAAACATAAAAATGTGTACCTATCACCCCAAAACATTATGTCTACATAGCTCTCCATTTCACCTATGCGTCTTCTTGATACACTTGATTTGGTGCAGTTGGCTATATAACACTATTCTAAAAAAACGCAAATTCAAACTAGCAAAACCAAAACAAGAAAAGAAAACGAGCAGGCAATGGAATATCCAACTGTTTATTGTATGTAAATGCTTTCACTGAACAAAATACTTCAGCTTCTTCAGACAAGTAAAAGCTATTCACTTCCCAGTTTAAAAATCTAACACAAACCTGCTGAGTCAGTGGGCTGGGCCAGCCCAAGTACATGATGTCATGCAGCATTAAGCATTTAAAGCAACATTGACTAATTAAATCATTTTGCCCAAATGATAGTCTTAAGCATCTAAAAAAGTTTATAAAAAAGTTTACCATTTACAACCAAAGACAAAAAATAAATACAAATACAATTGGGATGGTAAATGGGTCTAATATAGACCCCAAAAAAGCATTTCAAAAAACATTCCATCCCCAGCAAGAATATTTATTAAACCACCATTATCTTGCTAATGTCTTAATCATTTTTCTACTCTGTTACCACTTCTTTATTTCCC
>NC_056743.1:1879145904-1879182972 GCF_019279795.1 Protopterus annectens
TTTTGTAGTTGGTTTAAAATTTTGCGCCCAGGTTTCTGTTACTGCACATATATCGATTTTCTCCATACTGAGGAGTGCATCGAGTGCATGCATTTTGAGCTTCAGACGTCTGGCATTGAGTAGCACTACCCTCAGTTTTTTGTTACTTGTGCTATTTACGACGGTAGGTTTATCTTTTGAGCCTTGCCTAAGAAAAGGCACTATGGGGGTGGCAAGAGCCTTGGCCAGTATTCAAAAGTCTAAGGGTGACAGGTGCAAGCCGTCTCTAGTGAAGCAACGTGGCTTGTCGAGCATGTCATCCCAGGCGGACAGACTCTGGATCCCCTTTGAATGACACCAGAAACTTAGCCAATTGTTGAAATTGAGAATTTTTTCTTTATACTGTGGTATCATTCTTGTTGAGGGCAGGATGCTACTCAGGGTCAGGGACATACCGGCCTGGGCTACGTGATCAGAGAGCTCTTCCATGTCTCTTTTCATGCAGTCCAGAGAGGTACGGCTCAGGTCATTCACACAAACATGGACAATGACAGAGTCATATTTGTTCTTGTTCTGTAGTGACCTGAGTGCCTGTGCTATGTGGTGGATCCTGGTGCCCGACAGGCAGCTAACAGTAACCTTTTCCTTATTCACCCTAGTGAGTGGGATGTCAGTGTGCCTGATATAGAGTCACCTATTACTAGTATGTTGGGTATGTTATTTTGCCTTAAGGGCTGTGATTGCATGGCACACTGGTTTTGTGAAGTATGTGTTTCATGGTTTGTGTTGGGGGGTGGTGGTCGCTTGGATGTTTGCTTTGGAAGTCTCTGCTGGTTTTGCAGATTTTTATTTAGAGCCTCCGAGTATGTTTTCATGTATTTATGTGTGTTTTTTTCCAGTGCTGCTTTAGTGGGTTTATGTGAGACTGGTGGTGTGATGCAAGTATTTCCCTTCTCCTCTTGACTGTTTGATCCAGTCTTGGGTTGAGAGAGCTTAGCCTCCAGTTTGGCTGCATAATTGCATTTCGCGCATGTATTAGTGTTTGGTGGTAGGAGGAGGGGGTTGTCTGTGTACATGAGGCAGTTGTAACATTGCCTCAAAATGCCCAGATTCACCAGTTGGACTGGAGAGTACAACTGAAACTGCCCTTTGGACATGCCTGGATAGGTACAGTGAACTGTTTTACTGGATGGCTGGTAAGGTCGAATAGAGATCCTTGTCCTTCTGTACAGTACAGGAGGGTCTAGTGCTACGGTTTATAAGTGCTTGCTATAAGTTTTGAGTAAGTGCCAGGCTGAGAAATGAGTGGCTTGAGTGCTTAAGTTTAAAGTTTGTCTAGTTCCAAGGGAAAAATTGAAGAGGAGACTTTGTGGAGCCGGGAATAGTTTTCCCCTAGCTAACCGGTGCTGCCCGGCAGGCAAAACCGGCCAAATACGGTATTTATAGCAGGGAAATGAAACAGATAGAAATTAGCCCAAAATGGCCAATAAACTACTAATTTCTGGGCTGAAACCACTCCTCCAGGGACAGACAGGCTGCTCAAAGCTCCCCTCTCTCACAGGTGAACAGAGAACTTCCTTATATCCAAGTAAGGTATGGGCAAACACAGAGATTTGTAACACAGCCCTGAATTCAGCACTAACCTGAAAACTGGACTATACTAGCTTAGAAAGGCGGGAAACAAGTATATATATATATATATATATATATATATATATATATATATATATATATTTTTTTTTTTTTTTTTTTTTAGAAAATAAAGCAGATACACTCAAAAAACACTTTAAATGCACAGAAAAGGATACTTATTGTTATATATCGCAGATCCGAGTTGTAGTCAATGTCACTAGTAATAAAGTAGGAAGAAACACAAATACAGTAAAAGCAGATGAATAAAGTACTATATATATATATATATATATATATATATATATATATATATATATATATAAAACAATAGAAAACGAACAAACTGATTTAATCAAGTTACCCCAATTAACCAGAAAAAAGCTCAAAACTGAGCCCTGTTCCAGCAGTCTTCAATCAGACAAGTTCTAACTGCACACCCCTGCTTACTAGGGTGCAGGGGAACCTTCTCCAAAAAAGATGGCCTGGATCAGTGCTCAGGTTATACAAACAAAGCTAGATTCAGCAGGCCTGAATCTGGTCTATGCTACAGCAACAAGCCGCACCAATTTCAGAAGGAAACAGTTCAAATAAGCAGGCACAATAAGCCTGTGACCAGATATTCCCAGCTCAGAAGAGTATAATCCAGCCTCTCCTCCCACAAGAGTGCAGACCACAAACCTTCTTAATGTAGAATAACTGGCCTGAAGCCCAAGTGCTTAAGCCAGAACTAATGCACTTTTAGAATAACAGACACCGAGCCTTCAATCAGCAATTCCCAGCTTAGAAGGATGTAAGCTACCTGTCCTGCCACAACAGTGCAGACCACAAACCTTAATGTAAAACAGCCTGTATGAAGCCCAAGTGACCAAAGACTTAGAATAACAGTTACAATTTAATCAGGCTACTACCAAGCAGTAATAAATGCAACAGAATAAATAAAATTGAGTAAGAAAAGCAAAATAAAGTAGGAGGAAAGACACAGAAAAAGCAAATTAAATTTTTATTTTTTTTTTGGGCCTTCTCAAATCATCTCTCTGTATTAAGTAGAGTGAACACTAGACTCAGAATATGATCTCACTGCACTTGGCTAAGTGAGCAAATGAGATGGACCCAGGAGGAGTGTTCTAATACAGACTTACAGGAGGGGCGGGCAATTCCAGAGCCAACAACATTAATACCAACACAAGGATAGGGAGAGAGGGTGGGAAACTAACGGCAGAGAGATACAGAGCACACTGTTCAGAAACACACAATTAGGTAACAGAAAAAATGAAATACAGTACTTTTAAAACTGCAAGTTTGTACTTAACAAAATATTAAATGCACTACTGCAAGTTTCACTTAGCTTCAGCTTCTAATGAAGATGTTTGCAGCCAAGCAAGTCTCTCAGGAGTTGAACAGAATGCTTTTGTGTTATCACCCTTTACAAAATGTCATATGTTACAACATCCACAGCAACTATTGTTATTAATAATGAGAAGAAGTGACTCTACATTAACAATTTGTAACAATAATTCACATGTACAAGTAAGATTTTTAATATTTATCACAGACTTTACGCCGGTTCATTTCATATATAATATTTGGTGTCAATATTTATTTTGAATCCAGTCAGAAAAAATATCTGTAAATTGGCTTTGAAGCCTGAATTACACAGCCTGTTTCTCTAAGTTCACTTCACTTAAACCTTGTGCCACAGAGATAGTTAACTGACAGGTGGAATTTCTTCACTCAGTACTGTCCAGAATGTTGATGAAAGCACACTGGTTCCAGTCTAAATTGTGTTACTGATGGCACTCCAAATGAAATTTGTCAGTTTATACGTTAGGGAGTGACTGCTGTTCACTGTTGCAGACCAATGCCAGTCCAGAGTTTGCTATGCCAAACAGCACACAAAAGATGAAGATTTAAAAAAAACAAAAATATTGTGAAACAAATACTTAAAACCAACCAGGAGATGATAGCGAACAATAAAAACCAAAACCAATAAAACAAGTTCACTATGGAGAACCAAATGAGGGTCCAGACCAAGAATCAATGAGATATTTAATTGTCCAAACACCCAAACGCTTTCCACACAAAATACATTTTCGAAAATCTTCATCAAAGGCAAAACAGCGAATGACAATGTGCTTCACTTAAACAAAACTATCAGACCAACAATTAGCCAATAATTTCATTAAAATCATTGTCTGTAAATAATTCAATTAAGAATACTGTGAAACATAAACAGAAGTTCCAGGCATCTGTCTTTTACCAATATAAATAAATAAATAACACAAATTTCAAAGATCATCATGAATTGTGAACATTATAAAATTGTAAAATAAAATATATATGAAATATATATAAAATAGCAAAAATTTGATATAAATTTAAATATGTATATATATAAAATATGTGATAAAACATAAAACATAGACTAAACCTTTTATTTTATTCCTGCTAACCTGGATTTACAGGACTATGATGAATTTCCTTGCTTGTTACGTACAAATACTGTTGGCAATGGTGGTAATGAAAACGCGCGCTATTCGGACAACAGGACTGGTGGTTCCCATTCAGAACAAGGTGACTTTTCCAACCATAACCATAACTATTTGTTTGATTATAACTGTTTCATCGGAAAGAACTATTCTTTACATACAAACAAATTAGGTGCCGGTAATCAGGAAACTGATACTCGGACCTATAGGGAAAGTTTGGACACCTTACATTATTATATGGACAAATTTAAACGTTTGGGTTGTGACAATACCTTTCTTAAAGAATGTTTAAGTAGGAACATAATTCCTAAAGGTTTGAGGGTTTGTAAATTCCCTAACCGTGTGGAAGAAGGGTCTGTATTTCATTCTGAACTTATCAAAATTTTTCATAAATGTGGTTTAGACGTGGTTAGGGCAATTATTGTAGAAAATGAAAGAATTAGGGAAACTTTGTTGAAAAAAATGGAATCCATTAATTCTATTATTATTCAAGATCTTTTGTTCAGTGTTGAGTCTGAAAAAGCTTTATATTTCAATATCTTTAAACAAGTTGATTCAGACTGTAAAAATAACATGAGGAGGAAAGAGGGCAAACTGGAAAGGGACATCAAGGAGTACCAGGATGGTACTGCATACCCTAAACCCAGGCCTTTTAATTTACACATTCAAGAACGTTACACTGTAACTAATTGTTAGAAAAAATATGTATTTGAACATGTATAAAGTGCTAGTTTAAAAGCAAATAGTATATAATGCATTTTATTCTATTTACAATATGGCAATAAGAATGATTTTACATGTAATTGCTTGAAGCTTTGGAGCTGCAGTGTATTTGAACTCTGACCCTGGCAGTGGCCAGCTCAGCAAGCTTATGTCTTTCACTAATGATTATCTGCTGGGTCAGGAAAACTGAATGTATAAAGCATTGAATATTCTTATTCCTTCCTCTGAGATAATTGACCTTGTGAATGTATCAGAGATAAGACACAGCTGCTAAAGTAGAAGTGTATTGCGAGAGAGAACCGACCATTGTATTCAAGCTAGCCTGAGACCTTGGAAGAGTAACATTTACAGAAAGACATTATAATGAACCAGGTGCTTTGCAAGGCTGTATTATTCCCATGGGAAAACTTTTAAAATGTATAACATCAGCTTTTTCTTATGAATAGAATATTGTAGACCATAGTGATGTAGGTGCCCTGTGACTAACCACGTCAGTAAGGTGGGCACAGCCTGAATGTAAGACTATATAAAATTGTGCATTTCCCGCATCATGTCAGACAAAACTCTGTACTTGTATGGTTTTTTGCCTCCTGGTGTACACTAGTAAACTTTTGCATCTGAGCCTCCTGTGTTGTTATCATTTGTTTTTATTTAACAGTTTGGTCCTCCTTGAAACGGAATTCCCTTGGTAAGCTGCAGGTCAGAGTGTATCGGTGGTCGAATACTGCGCAGGAAAAGTTACCAAAACAGTTCTTCTTGAAGCACAAAGACCTCCGACTGAATTGTCGTCTTGAGAGGCTGGCCACTTTCTGATCTGCGGCCGAAGAGCGGTCTCGAACTGGTCGACCCAGGAGGCTCAGGTAGGAAATATTTGCCTTATTTCTGTTTTAGATCAGGGACTAGGTTACAGTAAATGTCATTGTCATAGATTTGTTATACAGATCAGGGACAAAAGGAAATTACTGTATATTTTGTCAGAGATCAGGGAAACAGAATAAGGTAGACAGTTATTCTAGATAAACTGTGTAAGGAACTGTAATACCACGTGGTGAAAAGGGTTACGTAACATTTTTTTAGAATGGGAAATCAGTGCACTAAAAAATCGCGAGATCCGCCCCTAACTGATGACGCAAAATATATGCAATTACAACGGACTGATAATGTAAGGTATTATACAAAATGGGTTAATAAATACGGATTTGATGGTAAATTAAACAAGATTTCATTAGTTAAACTTTTAAAACAGCTTAAATCTGACAGAAGGTCAGGCAAAAAAAACAACAGCGATTAGGCATTCCTCAAGCACACAGGTGGATTGAGGAAGTAAACCGAAGGGAACAGAAAACTAAAAATACAAAAACATTATTTTTAGACAAAGAGGATAATAATACAGTAATAGCGACGGCCCCTCCCCCTCCGCCCCCTCCAATGCCTTTTTCAGGATATGAAGCAGGAGGACAAGCTGGTCCACCTCCACGTTATCCTGAAGTTACAAGAGTACTAAAACCATTTGTTAGAGATCCTATTGAAACTAGGTCCCGGACACGTAAAACACTAGGGGGCACAGACTTATATCAAATAGGGAAAATACACTAGAAGAAAGTGAGGAAGAAATCTGTCCACTGATCGAGGTACCAAATCCTCAGGCAGGACAGGAAGGGCAGGACCCAACTCTTCTAGTATATAGACCATGGACACCGGAAGATATTCGAAAGCTACAGAGGAATCCCTCATCCAAAAGTTAATTACACAAAGTCTTTACAAGATTTACAAGGTATGAGACTAAGTTACCACTTGAATGGGGAAGAAGTAGAAAAGGTAGTTAGACAGATTGTGGGTCCAGACTGGCACATGATTTGTGGCACCTGGAATCCTCGTAATGCAGAGCTTAAACCACTCCCACATAGTGACGCAGAATTAGACAACAGAGTCAAAGGTCTTACAGACCGAATTTCTGAAAAATGGAAACGTAGAGCAGATTGGACTTGCATTAATCAATGCATACAGCAAGAGAATGAAACTGTAGATGGGTACTATGGTAGATTATTGGAATGTTTCAATAACCATAGTGGTATGGCTATTCCTGAAAATCAGACACATGATACCTCATATGAACAGCAACTGAAAAATGCATTTTTGAAAGGTTGCATTGCACCTATCAGTAGCTTTATTACAAAGCATATGATAGATCATCAAACAAGTAGGCTACAAGCCTTACTTGAATATGCCAGACATGCTGAAAGACACTTTAATAGTAAAAAGAAAAAGAAGACACAGGTCTTCACAGCTGAAGACGGAGCAGAGGTCTTTGTAGTACAGTCAGGTAAAAAGGGTAAGAAAAATACACAGGGAAATAGACAATCTGACAAAAGGTCAGAAGATTTTGCAGGCTAAATAAAAAGGTGACTACAGAAAATAAAGGTGATGAGGACTGACTATATGATAGTGATAAAAATCAGAAATCATCAGGGAAGGAAAACAAACAAAGGGCAAACGTAAATGTAGTGGAAGGAACAGAGGAAGTGCAGGCAGATGTAGAGGATGAAGAAAGTGAAATTTTAGATTTGGCATTACTGAGCTTGGAGCACTATTTGGCAGACACAAAACCGGAAGTTACACTTCTGGTGGAAGGAAGGGAAGTGAAATTCTTGTGTGACTCAGGAGCATCACGAACTTTGATACACCCTTCAAAGTTACCAGAATATTCTGAATCACCTGACTATATATTAGTGAAAGCAGCAAATGGACAGCTATATAGGAGCCACTCTCCCATGATATAGCAATAACTGACCCTGTTTCAGGCATGACTCAGAAAAGTAAAATTGTAGTTTCTGCAAAATGTCCAGTAAACTTACTGGGAAGAGATCTTATGCAGATATTTGGCATAGCGGTAGTTCCCACTATGCAGGGTATGGAAGCACAAAGACAAATGGATACTTTGTGGTGCATCGACCGGAGGGTGAAACCTTTACTGGTACAGCCAGGACCTAGTTACTACTGGTCCAGGGCAGTAACCGGAGAACTGATGAATGTAGCCATCAGTAAGGCCCCTCCTGACACTGACCAACAGCATTTGTTACATTGTACTCTATACTACTGTAGCATGCCAGGACCTGATAAAGAATATGAGCAAGAGTTGTTAAAAAATCCTGCTAACAGATTAGTATTACGAACCTTGTATTGGGATACTGAGGAAAACAGTGTGGTAAGCTGTTCACTACCTCAGGAATTCATGACACCGTACAAATCTAATAGACTACCACATGTCAGCTTGACAAAGAATAAGGATGTGAGATGGGCAGACTTAGGAGAAAAAGTAACAAGATGGGAAAAACAAACTGATTTAGTATTATCAGAACAGTCAATACAAAAACAGAAATTGAATTGGCTAACACAGACACATCCAGCTGTACACTTACAAACTAGTGAAGACAGCTGATTAGCATTCTTATTAGAAGAAGAAAAAAAAGCCTTGTGTGATATACCAGATATTCTTTGGTCAACAGGTAAATCAGATGTAGGACTTATTCAAACAGCAGGACCAGTAACTATTACACCAAAATCAGCATTTAGACCACAAAAAAGACAATACCCCTTGAGGAAAGATGCAGAGCAAGGAATCAAGCCTATAATAGCAGCATTACTCAAGGAAGGAGTACTGGTAGAATCTCTTGATTCACCATGTAACACCCCTCTATTTCCTGTTAAAAAAGCAAACGGGGAATGGCGGATGGTACAGGATTTACAAGCTGTAAACAATGCAATAATACCCAGAGCACCTACGGTGCCAGACCCACACACTTTGTTAAAGTGCGCTAGCCGTTTTATAGCATTTACTGTTTGTTACTGCATCTTTTCTCCCTTCTCTGTGAAAAAAAAAAAAAAAATAATATCCTTGTTTTCCCGCTTTTCTGAACTAGAATAGTCCAGTCTTCAGATTTTGCTGATCTCTGGGCTTTGTCTTGGTTCCTGTGCTATCCATACCCTTATTTGGATAAGAGGAAGCTTCTTTGTCTCACCAGTGGGAGTGGGGAGCACTGAGCAACCTATTTGTCCCTAGAGGATTGGTTCCAGCCCAGAAACTAGTAGTTATTGGCCATTTGGGTCAATTCCTGGCTCTTTTCAACCCCCTGCTATAAAGCCCGCTTTTGCGCGCTTTTTTACTTGTAACAGACTCAGCACAGCTCCTCGTGGTGTCCTGCAGAGTTCTACAAGCAGCAGAGAGTGAAAGAGTGACTTTCCTGGATTTAAAAGTAATTTTTCTGGCTTTCGCTTAAAGTATTGCATCTCGACTGCATTTCGCTTAAATAACTGCTCTGTATATTGTTTTTACTGTTCTTGTGTTGAATTTACACTGTTAGCACTTTTAAAAGTTATTTTTGTCAAATTTAATTGTTAGGCTAACACACTAAAGTGCGCTAGCCGTTTTATAGCATTTACTGTTTGTTACTGCATCTTTTCTCCCTTCTCTGTGAAAAAAGAAAAAAAAAAAAAAAATATCCTTGTTTTCCCGCTTTTCTGAACTAGAATAGTCCAGTCTTCAGATTTTGCTGATCTCTGGGCTTTGTCTTGGTTCCTGTGCTATCCATACCCTTATTTGGATAAGAGGAAGCTTCTTTGTCTCACCAGTGGGAGTGGGGAGCACTGAGCAACCTATTTGTCCCTAGAGGATTGGTTCCAGCCCAGAAACTAGTAGTTATTGGCCATTTGGGTCAATTCCTGGCTCTTTTCAACCCCCTGCTATAAAGCCCGCTTTTGCGCGCTTTTTTACTTGTAACAGACTCAGCACAGCTCCTCGTGGTGTCCTGCAGAGTTCTACAAGCAGCAGAGAGTGAAAGAGTGACTTTCCTGGATTTAAAAGTAATTTTTCTGGCTTTCGCTTAAGTATTGCATCTCGACTGCATTTCGCTTAAATAACTGCTCTGTATATTGTTTTACTGTTCTTGTGTTGAATTTACACTGTTAGCACTTTTAAAGTTATTTTTGTCAAATTTAATTGTTAGGCTAACACACTAAAGTGCGCTAGCCGTTTTATAGCATTTACTGTTTGTTACTGCATCTTTTCTCCCTTCTCTGTGAAAAAAGAAAAAAAAAAAAATATCCTTGTTTTCCCGCTTTTCTGAACTAGAATAGTCCAGTCTTCAGATTTTGCTGATCTCTGGGCTTTGTCTTGGTTCCTGTGCTATCCATACCCTTATTTGGATAAGAGGAAGCTTCTTTGTCTCACCAGTGGGAGTGGGGAGCACTGAGCAACCTATTTGTCCCTAGAGGATTGGTTCCAGCCCAGAAACTAGTAGTTATTGGCCATTTGGGTCAATTCCTGGCTCTTTTCAACCCCCTGCTATAAAGCCCGGTTTGCGGCGCTTTAAGCGCGTTTTAAGATTTAGCTGAAGTTGCTCATAGAGCAGCATAGGGCAGCGCCGGTTAACCAAGTTTAAACTATTTCTGGCTCCGTAAAGTCTGCTCTTCAATTTTTCCCTTAGAACTGTTCTACTTGCAATCTAAACAGCCTATACTCTATCTGAAAAGCTCAGCACTTGCTCCTAAACCATTTATTTATACAAGTAAAGCACTCTTAAACAAAAGAAAGTACTTCATCCACCTAAATTCCCTTGAGTACCCATTTCCCTATAGGTCCTTTCTGACTCAGTTACACAGCAATCTTTTTCACTATTTCTAGCATGTCGAAGGGTCAGTTGCTAGCGTCCTCTCCTGTTCAGCTGGTGAATCTGGGAATCTTGAGGCAATGTTACAATTGCCTCATGTACACAGACAACCCTCTCCTCCTCCCAACAAATACAAATATATGTGAGAGGTGCAACTATATAGCCAAACTGGAGGCTGAGCTCCCTCAATTCAGTACTGGCAAGACCAGTCAGGAGGAGAAGGTAACCACGCACACCACAAACCCAGTCTCACATAGAACTATCACAATTGCAAACCAAACACATAGACACACAAAAACATACTGGGCTGATTAAAAATCTACCAAAACAACAGAGGCCTCCAAAGCAGACACCCAAGCAAACACCATCTGAAGACATACCACATGCAACACATAGTTCACATAGTCAGTGTGCTAAACAGTCACAGCCCTTAAGGCCAAACAACATGCCAGACACACTTGTAATAGGTGACTCCATAGTCAGACACACTGACGTACCGCTCACCAGACTGAACAAAGAGAGGGTCACAGTAAGCTGCCTGTCGGGAGCTAGAATCCGCCACATAACACAAGCACTCAGGTCACTCCACAGCAAGTACAAATATGACTCAGTCATTGTACATGCCGGTGTGAATGACCTGAGACGTACCTCCCTGGACTACATGAAAAGAGACATAGAGGAGCTCTCTGATTATGTAGCCCAGGCTGGTATGACCCTGACCCTGAGCAGCATCTTACCCTCACCAAGAATGATGCCACAGTACAAAGACAAAATGATCAGTTTTAACAATTGGCTTAATTACTGGTGTCATTCTAAGGGGATCCAATGTCTGTCGGCTTGGGATGACATGCTGGACAAGCCACGCTGCTTCGCAAGGGACGGCTTGCACCTGTCACCCCTGGGCTTCCGGATATTGGCCAAGGCTCTTGCCACCCCCATAGTGCCTTTTTTAGGCAAGGCTCAAAGGACAAACCCACCTCCCTAGAAAACACAAGTGAAAAAAAAGTAAGGGTAATGCTGCTCAATGCCAGAAGTCTAAACCTCAAGATGCACGCCTCAAGCCCTTCTCAGTATGGAGAATATCGATGTCTGTGCAGTGACTGAAACCTGGTTCAAGGCTCCTGAGAGCACCCCAGCACTATCAGGTTTTACCTCATATCATGCTTTCCGGCCCCAAAACTTGGACCGAACCACAAAAGGAGGAGGAGTATCCATATTCATCAAAGATACCCACACCTCCAGGTTAGTGGCAACGCACGAAGCATCAGAGACCATCCAGGTGCAACTAACCATAGGCAAAACTGCCTTACAGTTTGTAGCATGTTACAGGCCACCCTCTCAAACTCAGGAACCCCACACAGCCTTCCTGAAGACACTAGAGAGTATGAATGTCTCTCCAAATACCATTATATTGGGAGACTTCAACTACCCAAACATAGACTGGGAACATTACTCAAGCCCCAACACCCTAGCCCAAAGGTTCCTACAATTCATTAACTCAAATGCAATGGAACAACTGGTCACCATCCCCACAAGAGGAGACAATATACTAGACCTGATCATCACAAACATGGGGACAAAATGCTCCACACCGGAAGTATATCCCTCTCTGGTAAGATCAGACCATAAATTAATCTCACTGGAAATCCACATCCCGCCCCCACCCCCTCCACAAAAGACCACGGTGAAAAACTTCTCAAAAGCCAACTTCACACTTCTTAAGACTGAAATGGTATCCTTCAAGGCCCCTGGGCTAGTGGAAACCACAACCCACACTGCTGAATCCTTTGCAAATGCCTTCTACGGGCACCTTCAAGAATGCATGGATCATGCAATCCCAAATAAAACCAAGACCCATTCCCCCAAAGGCAGGCGCCCGGTCTGGTGGACCCCAGCCATAAACAAACTCTACAACAGGAGGAGGAAGCTACTACATGACAGAGCAAAATCCCTAAAAGGGAAGGCATCTCTGATCAGTACTAGCAAAAAACTACGATCACTCATAAAATCATCCAAGGCCAACTTTGAGAGAAAAATCGCAAAAAACACAAAAGACAATCACAAGGCCTTCTTTAGCTATGTTAGAAATCTGGGTGGAAACTCCCAGATATGCTCTGAGTTAGTCCAAAATGATACAAAATACACTGAACCCACTGACATTGCCAACATTCTGGCAGACAGGTTCAGTGCAAATTTCTCCTCCCCCTCCCCCCCAAAAGGAGAAAAAACTATCCCAGCAGAGTGTAGCCTCCCTAATATCTCAGATGCCCAGGTGAGAGCCGCCCTCTCTAAAGCTAAGAACACAGCATCAATGGGACCGGACGGTGTCCCGGGCTGTGTGCTACATGAACTCAAGAGGAACTAAACCCACACATGAGGCTCCTATTTAATCTTAGCCTTACTACAGGATACGTACCCAAAGAGTGGCGTACGGCGACAGTGGTACCACTTCACAAAGGCGGTGCTTCTACGGACCCTGGAAATTACCGCCCCATAAGCTTGACGAGCCTGGTCTGCAAAGCTATGGAGAGGATCATTATGGAACTCATAAACAAAGACATTGGGGATCTACAGACATTGGATCCTACCCAATTTGGCTTTGTCAAGGGCAGATCCTGCCTCTTGAACTTGATCGACTTTTTTGAAACAGTCACTAAGGCCATTGATGAGGGTAAGGCAGTTCACACAGCCTACCTTGACCTTGCAAAAGCCTTCGACACAATACCCCACTCGGGCATCATAGACAAACTCACCAGCTTAAATGTAAACCCATATGTCACAAGATGGGTTGCAAACTGGCTCAAGGACAGAACCCACAGGGTCAGAGTTGCTGGAGCTATGTCAGACTCTAAGCCAGTCACAAGCGGTGTCCCACAGGGCTCAGTCCTGGGACCCCTCTTGTTCGGCATTTATTTTTCCGAGGTACAGGCAAACATAGGAGGATTGTGGCTGACAAAGTTCGCGGATGACTGCAAACTGGGCCATAATTGATACTCCAGCGGACACCAACATCCTTCAGAGAGGCCTCATTGAAATGGATAATTGGTGCCAGAGCCATGGCCTTAAGCTGAATGCCAAAAAATGTATAGTCATACCCTTTGGGAAAAACAAGGTACCCACAAATTACCACATAGGTGGTAATCCATTAAGTACAGAAGAGGTAATCAGGGACCTTGGGACCCAGGTTGACAGTAACCTCTCATTTGACACTCACATTGCCAAAGTGGTTAGAAAAACCTTCTATATTGCCCACCTTATCATGAAGGGTTTCACATCTAGATCAAGTGAGGTCATTGTGCCCCTGTACTCTTCTCTTATCAGGCCAATGATTGAGTACAATGCCCCATTTGGGATGTATCTTACCCGTCACCTGCAGCAGTTGGAAAGACCCCAAAAGTTCCTCACCAAGAGGATAAAGGGTCTTAAACATATGTCATATGCTGCCCGACTGAAAAAACTCCAGCTCTATTCAGTCGCATACCGCCTACTCAGAGGTGATCTGTGCCTGACGACAAGGCCATGTCCAATCCGGAATTAATGGCCATGCTCCACCTTAGTAAATCCAAATCCACCAGAGCCACGAGAGCAAGAGACTTAAACCTCAACACAGAAATAAATAGGACATGCTGGAGGGACAGATTCATAACCCAGAGGCTCCCTACACTCTGGAACAGGATCCCAGTACATGTTAGGCAGAGCCCCTCACTGACTCTGTTCAAGAGAAATCTTGACGAGTGGATGGGAGATCGTAGGTTTACCCCGGGGGTCATCTCTGTGTCACTACTAGACAGAGGCACAGTAAACTAAACCCTAAAAGTGCGTAGTATTCTCATCCTAAGGGGTGGTGAAAGCCACACATACTCTGGCTAGGCTTATAAATGCCCTAGGGCAGATAGCCTAGTACGAACCTATGAACCTATGAACCTATTCAAAACCACAACAAAAATATTTTACTGTGGTAGATATAAGCAATGCTTTCTTTTCAATACCTATACATCCTGATAGCCAGTATTGGTTTGCATTTACATTTCAGGGTAAAAGATATACCTATACTGCTACCGCGAGGGATATTGTGAAAGTCCAATGATATTTGCACAAGAAATGGCAAGCAACCTGGCAGGGTTTACTCCACCAGGAGGTAGTCAGATTCTACTTTATGTAGATGACATCTTGCTAGCAGCCCCTACCCAGCATCAATGCAGGGAAGATACGATAGCATTATTGAAATTTTTAGCAGCACAAGGACACAAAGTAAACAAAAGTAAGTTACAACTTTGGAGAAAACAGGTTAGATACCTAGGATATGTAATATCCAATGAAGGTAGAATATTAGACAAAGACAGAAAAACAGCGATTTTACAGGCACCCAAACCAGCAACCAAGAAGGAAATGATGTCCTTCTTGGGAACGACTAATTTTTGTCGAAGCTGGATATCAAACTATGCTTTAGAATCTGCTCCACTGGCTGATTTAATATATAAAACACCAATGGCAGCACAAGATGTATTACAATGGACACCTAAAGCAGAAACAGCTTTCTGCAGACTAAAACAATTGATAGCTTCATCACTAGTTTTAGGACTTCCAAATTACCACAAAAGATTTTTTCAGACCGTAGACTGTAAGCAGGAATACATGACGTCAGTTTTGACGCAACAGCATGGGGATAAGCAACGCCCCATAGCTTACTATTCATCACAGTTAGATCCAGTGGCACGATCATTGCCTCACTGTGTGTAAGCAGTAGTCGCAGCTGCAATGGCAGTACAGGCTTCGGCCTCAGTGGTGTTGTTCCACCCTCTCACATTGAGAGTGCCTCATGCAGTCGCGATAATTTTACTGCAAGAGAAAATAGCATATCTATATCCTGCTAGACATCTTTTATGTATGACCATACTGCTGAGCCAACCTCATATGGTAATTGAACGTTGTACAACATTAAATCCATCAACGTTACTTCCAACTCCTGTGGATGGCACACCACACAGTTGCCTGCAGGAAATTGAGCAAATAACTTTGCCCAGACAAGACCTCACTGATATGCCCTTAGATGATGCTGAGGTGACATTTTATGTGGACGGTTCATGCAGAAAGGGTCCAACAGGGAAAAATCTAGTAGGGTATGCGGTAGTCACAGATACAGAGATTTTAGAAGCCCAACCCTTACAGCATAACCTGTCTGCTCAAGCAGCAGAACTGATAGCCTTAACACGGACTTGTACTCTAGCGAAAGATAAATGTGTGAACATATATACTGACAGTCAGTATGCTTTCTCTACAGTGCATGTTTTTGCACAACAATGGAAAAATAAGGGAATGATAACATCTACTGGCAAACCGATTAATCATGCGCAACTTATTTTGAACTTGTTAGATTCCATTCAGTTACCTACTAAAGTAGCTATTTGTAAATGTTTAGCTCATACAAAACAAGAGGATGCAATTTCAAAAGGAAATGCAAAAGCTGATGCAGCTGCAAAGCAAGCAGCCTCAGACTCAGAAACTTTACTTTTAACCGAGGAATTACAACCCTCTGAGATTTTAGATTTAGAAATGTTAAAAACAATGCAGACATTAACTACAAAAGCTGAGAAACAAAAATGGGAGAAACGAGGTGCAATCCTCAAAAATGGACTGTATATCTCCAAAAAAAAAAAAAAACAATATTGCCGTCTAATTTATTTAGATATGCAGCTTTGTTGAGCCATGGGCAGTGCCATGTCTCAACAGGGGGGATGGTACAGTTAGTAAATCGAATATTCCAAACATATAGATTCACAAACTTCACACAAAAATTTTGTGCAGCATGTCATATCTGTAATAAACATCATGCACAAGGAGCATTCAAACCTAAGCAAGGGAGTTTTCCTATACCACCATATCCGTTCCATACTATCTGTATGGATTTCATAGAACTGAACAAATGTGAAGGGAAAAAATAACTAATAAAACTGTTTTGCAGTTGAACTCTTTTTCAGATAAAAGACAGACCAGACCGTTGGAAGCAGTGCTGACCCCAGGGTCCTGGGTTTAGTTGAAGGTCACGAAGAGGAAGAATTGGGCGAGTCCAAAGTGGGAAGGACCATACCAGGTACTGTTGGCGATGCCTACTGCAGTCAAAGTTGCTGAAAGGTCGTCCTGGGTCCCCCTGACGCACTGTAAACCGGTAAAGAATTTTCAGCTTGATAAACATTTTGTGACTGACACACAACAAAGGCAGGATGGCCAAGAGCGAAATGAGTAAAAACACAGATCAACCCCGAAGATATTGTTTAATCATCTTGCTAACTATGCATTTATTGACTATGATTGTGATGACTTTCCTTTTGTTGTGGTTCTTCCTACATATAACCACACAAGTGAAAGTGGAGAAACGTGATGAACTGTCTATAGACTGGCATCCAAACTTTAACACATACCTAGCTATGAAGCGTGTTTATGTAGAGACTATGAACATTTCAAATTGTTGGGTTTGTACTGCCATACCAACAGCATATGGAGGACTGTTGATGTCCGCTGTCCCCTTGGGGATAAATGAGACTTGGGAAAATTTGCTTTTTGATACAGGTTCTGTAAGAACACAGGACAAAATTGCATTGTATTTGCCTATTACACAGAGGGGAATTGTATGTTTTTATAAGAATAACACACTCCAAGTGGGTTGGAGTAACTGTAACATAACTATATCTTATAAATGCTATATTAAAGCCAAAGATAAAGGCACTGTTTGTAACACAAATTATGATTCATATTTGAGCTTAATGAAAACAACATTAAGTGATGTGCAGAGAAATCCTGTTTTGCATAAACAATTGTCTGTTATAGACAAGAAAATGTTTCATTCAGAACTAACCCGCATCAGTACCAAAGTAGAAAACTGTTATTTTATTTGTGGGAAAAAAGCATACAAATGGCTACCTGAGAATTGGTCCGCAGTTGTTTTTGGGTTATCTGGTTCCAGCTATAAGGCATACTGCAGAATTACCTCTAGGTAAGATACGAAATGTAAGAGATGTAGCCGAAAACCTGAAGATCCTATCGGAAAACCTGTAAATCCAATGGGAAAAATCGAAGCTGGTTGGAAGAACCATCATTCCGTGAAAGATAAAGAAAAATTGACTCATATGGACTTGAGTGACAGTGTTATATCCTGGGCTGGGATATTTCCAGCATATGGAGCAGTCAAATCGATCTGGGAGTTGAGAAAACTGTCGAAGCTTCTCGAAGTAATGAGTAACGCAACTTTTTCTGCTCTCGAACTAGTGACTGATGAACTGAATGCAATGAGAACTGTTGTGCTACAAAATCGAATGGCTCTTGATTAATGATCACCTAGAGGTAATACAGCAGGTATCGTCCATGACTGAACCAGGCCCAAACCCACTGATGAACTTTTTCCAGAGTCTGTTTGGTGGGTGGGGTTCTATCCTAATGAATATTTTGATTGCTATTTGTGTTGGTCTGCTCCTATTAGGAGCATGTGTCTGTTGTGGGATCCCCTGTATGAAAAGATTAGTCAAAGATTTTGTTGATATATCTGTAACTGAAACTTTGTACCAAGACATTGAATTGAAACTATTGATTCCAGATGAAACTTGTTCCGAAATATAAACTAAATGACTTGCCTAGTTAAAAGTCCTTAAAGGAGAAGGCTAGGAGACGATATAACATTGTTTATGTTTCTGAATAGAATAAAAAGTATTAAAAGGAGGGAAATGTTAGAAAAATATGTATTTGAACATGTATAAAGTGCTAGTTTAAAAGCAAATAGTATATAATGCATTTTATTCTATTTACAATATGGCAATAAGAATGATTTTACATGTAATTGCTTGAAGCTTTGGAGCTGCAGTGTATTTGAACTCTGACCCTGGCAGTAGCCAGCTCAGCAAGCTTATGTCTTTCACTAATGATTATCTGCTGGGTCAGGAAAACTGAATGTATAAAGCATTGAATATTCTTATTCCTTCCTCTGAGATAATTGACCTTGTGAATGTATCAGAGATAAGACACAGCTGCTAAAGTAGAAGTGTATTGCGAGAGAGAACCGACCATTGTATTCAAGCTAGCCTGAGACCTTGGAAGAGTAACATTTACAGAAAGACATTATAATGAACCAGGTGCTTTGCAAGGCTGTATTATTCCCATGGGAAAACTTTTAAAATGTATAACATCAGCTTTTTCTTATGAATAGAATATTGTAGACCATAGTGATGTAGGTGCCCTGTGACTAACCACGTCAGTAAGGTGGGCACAGCCTGAATGTAAGACTATATAAAATTGTGCATTTCCTGCATCATGTCAGACAAAACTCTGTACTTGTATGGTTTTTGCCTCCTGGTGTACACTAGTAAACTTTTGCATCTGAGCCTCCTGTGTTGTTATCATTTGTTTTTATTTAACACTAATAATAGGCCTATGAACAATAGACACTCTGTTGGTGAGGTTTTTCAAGATGTTTCCCCAGAATTCAATCATGAAGACCCTTTGGATTTTCCACCTCTTCCCCGGAGGTCCGACAGAATACGGAACACGAAACCTGCATATTACAACCACTACAATTACAGGGGGAACCCCAGACATTAGTAAACACTAATTTTAGTTCTGAAATTACACATTATGGTAATATTTTTGAATATAAAACTTACAAGGTTTTCAACTATAGTGCTGAACCTATTAATTTGGGTAATTTCAAACTTTTTTCCAAAGGTTTTAAATATATACCTATTAGAAAAGTGAGTATACCTAATTCAATTATTGACATGAAGTTATTTTTAAGGAAGAAGAATTTGGCCCTGATTTTTGTGGGTTCTAATTCCACATGCACACAGTCAGTTTTTAAGAGGAAAAGTACTTTTAACCCGCCCCTTCATCCACAGCTTAAGAATTTAGAAGTAATATTGGAAAGGGAGATTAGAAATACTATTAATACACACAGAGTACATTCTAACCTTTCCAATGACGAAAAACTGTTGTTGAATGAACTTACTAACAACAAAGCTGTAAGAATTATGCAGCCTGATAAAGGAGGCGGTACAGTGCTTATGGATTATATTTTATATGAATCTAAAATGAAAGATGTTATCGGATGATTCTAAATATTCTAAGGCTTCTATTAATGAAGTGAATATAGCTTATTCTAAAATAAATATACTTTTAAATGACTTGTTGTTGGAAGACTCTATTGATTTGGATACTTATAATTTCTTATACAACAAGAACCCCAGGACACTGTCAGTTTTTGGAATTCCGAAGGTCCACAAGGATTCTTCGGATCCACCATTAAGACTTATAGTTTCTTCTGAGGGGTCTATTACCACCCCTCTTGCCAAGTATGTAGATGTTAAGTTAAAAGCCCTCTCAAATGATGGAATTACTGTTTTGAAGGATTCTTGGGACTTTCTCAGGCAGGTAAAACTCGAACTTTTTAGTCCTAATATATTGTTTGTTACCTTAGACATAGTAGACCTATTTGGTTCCATTCCTCATGAAACAGGACCTTTATGGCTTGAGGAAAGTATGAGGGAGAGTGGTAAATTTGGTTCTAATGATTTTACAACCTGCCTATTACTCATGGAAACAGTACTCAAGAACAATTTTATGTATTTTGAGGGAGAATTTTTTAAACAGGAAAGAGGGGTGGCTATGGGGGCAAAATGTGCCCCTACATACGCAAATATTGTTCTGTCCTGGTGGGAGAAACTATCTGTTATCAATTGTGAGTTTTCCAATTGTTGGTGTTTATATAAACGCTTTCTGGATGACATTTGTATTTTTTGGCATGATTCTCAGGAAAGGTTTTTTGAATTTCTCACATACCTCAAAGGAACCACTGAATTTTTGGATTTTATGTATAGTCTTAGTAGTCAGGAATTGATTTATTTAGATATTTCCTTGACCAAATTGGACCATTCCTTTTCTTCTAAAGTTTTTAGGAAAAAAACTTTTTCTAATTCATACCTCCATTATAGCAGTGGTCATCCATTTTTTTCAAAAAAAGAATTTGTTTAAAGGACAGTTAGTTAGAATTAGTCATATGACATCACAAGATGAAGACTTTGTTAAGGAAGTTGAGTTTGTTACACAGATGTTTAGAGACAGATGTTATCCAGACAATTTGATCCGTGACATCATTACAGAAGTGTTTGAGGGTAGGAAAGGGAGGTTTGCTCCGATTTTAGGTTGTGATGATATATCCAACCCATTTATTAATGATCATACCCCTACCTCCAGTTGGGATGAAGCTTATATAATGGATTATACAGGTGACTCAGGCAATATTAAACAAATAGTCACTAGGGAATGGGACCGTTTTAAACAGATATCAGAATTAAAAGAAATTCAAAGTCAACCCTTGAGATTTATATATAGAAGGGACATGAATTTTAAGAGATTATTTGAGTTTGAGGGTGGTTCTAGACTAGAACATTCATCTAGAAGAATGGGGACTTTCAAATGTGGTTCATGTTCTCAATGTTCATATGTTACTAACTGTTCCAGTATTTTTATACCCAGTAGGAACAAACATATTAAGAGCCACACGTTTTCTAATTGTAACACCAATGGTGTGGTGTATTTAGCTTTGTCTTCCTCCTGTGGGTCTTTTCATGTAGGTAAAACTGAAAGGAAGCTTAAATTAAGGATATATGAACATTATTATGAAATCAAGAAGGAGAATATGAACAATGCACTTTTTAGACATATTATTAATTGTCCATCAGCTTCCTTCAGTTTCTTTGTAATTGAAATGGTTCCAAAAGAAATTAGGGGGGGGTATGTGGGAAACCAAACTTGAATATAGAGAGCTATATTGGCAGATTATATTGGAAGCCACTAAAAGTCCTGGCCTCAATGATATGACATCAATAGTACCAGTTTTAAAGTTGAGGATCGCCAAATTATAATCTGCCATTAGAGGGCAGTATAGTTATATATTTTGTGAAAAAGGTTTAGTCTATGTTTTATGTTTTATCACATATTTTATATATATACATATTTAAATTTATATCAAATTTTTGCTATTTTATATATATTTCATATATATTTTATTTTACAATTTTATAATGTTCACAATTCATGATGATCTTTGAAATTTGTGTTATTTATTTATTTATATTGGTAAAAGACGGATGCCTGGAACTTCTGTTTATGTTTCACAGTATTCTTAATTGAATTATTTACAGACAATGATTTTAATGAAATTACTGGCTAATTGTTGGTCTGATAGTTCTGTTTAAGTGAAGCACATTGTCATTCGCTGTTTTGCCTTTGATGAAGATTTTCAAAAATGTATTTTGTGTGGAAAGCGTTTGGGTGTTTGGACAATTAAATATCTCATTGATTCTTGGTCTGGACCCTCATTTGGTTCTCCATAGCAAACAAATACTTAAAATGTACTATTAAAACATTTCCTCAACTTTTCTCTCTTCCAACATGAACATATGCTGCTTAAACATATGTATGTTTATGCAGAGAGGTTAGCTGAAATACCTAATGCATAGTATTTGGCAAAGGCCATAGCTGTAAGTTGTAAACATCAGTCAGAGGGTAGTCCTGACATTACTTTACTCCTGAGATATCTTCAGCTTGGGGACATATACGTTTTGCATTTGAAAATAATCAGTTATATACCTCTTTTTTCTTTTTTACCCATAATACAGGTTCTACACTTATTTTGGTAGTATGGCAGCTACAAGATGGGGCCTCAGGGGTTGTCTCTGTCTGATGCCAACAGAACACAAAACATTACATGCAGAAGTAAAGGTTGTGGACTTTAACAGGCAACAGTTTTAATATCTGTATGTGCTTAGGTTCTTAGATTTTCCCTTAGGTGGTAAGCATGTGTACTATCCCTTGCCTTTCAGCCGGAGCCAGGACATATTGTGCATGTTTACATCTGCCAGAGATGCAGCTGATGCTTTTCCCTCATCTGTATGTGCAGGAGATGTATGTGGTCATGGAATCTGTGGCCTTGGCCTTTGCTACCCTTGTTAAAGCAGTTTCCTCAGAATTATATTATGCAACATGGAACAGACTGTGATTAGTTAAAAAGGTTCCTAGTTCATAAGGCAGGGCACCTTGTGATATGTCTAGACACCAGAACCTTGCTTTGTGCATGCCAGATACACATTCTATGATATCCCTAGTTTGAGAGTGGGCATGGTATCATAAGATAAGGTTCCACTGCATAATCTGCATCCCCCGGATACCTGACAAATCTTCGAACGCTCAAAATTTCGAACATTACATGGTTGAGACCAACTGTTCGAAATTTTAAGTGTTCAAAGATTGACTTTCAATGGTGCTGTATGGTGCAGATAGGGAGAATTTCCCTTTTCTGCACTGAAGTGCGGTCTCAGAGTTGGCATATATAAGTAGGGGGTGTGGGGGGGTGCAGGGGGGCTTGCCTACACTGTTAAAGTGATTTTTCTTGTTTTAGTTTTTTTTGTATTTGAGGTTCGAACATCCAAATGTCGAACATTTGGTCTTGACCATGTAATTTTCAACATTTTGGATGTTCGAGCATTTAACATAGACCCCATCCCCCACTAGATGACCTTGTGGGAAGTCACCCCTAGCAAACCTTGTGTATAGCTGACAGGTGTGCCATAGGTGTGATTCATGAAAACTAGCTGAGTTGCCAGCATAGACATTGTAGATAATCCCTTGGCCATTACAGATGACCTCACAATTTATAGAATGGAATGCCTTCCTGTTAATGTATGTCCTTCCCTGCTCACCAGGTGGCATTTTCATTTCTATGTGTGTGCAATCTATGGCACCCAAAACTTCAGGGAAGTGTCCTGTTGCATAAAAATCCTTCATGTTTCTTGCTCTGTCCTCTGAGGTGTGTGAAAAACAGATATGATCCCTTGTATGTTGTAGTACTGCATTTAGAAACTGATGTAATATTCTAGAGGCTGATGCCTGTGGCACCCCTAATATATCTCCTGTGTGTCTCTGGAAAGTACCAGTAGCTAGTATATGTAATGTTACTCATATCTTTGTTTCTACTGGGATAGCTTCTCCACAATTTACCATCGGTCGGAGGTGAGGACGGCAGGGGTTGCATATTTCATCTAGTGTTTCCCTGCTCACTCTGTATCACTCTACAATTTCTATGCCATGCAGTCCCTGGTAAGTCAGATTGGGTCTAAACATGCTTCTTCTCCTTGGCCGATGTCTGGCTGCAGCAGCACCTTGAATTAAAGCCTGTTGCATATAAACATGAAGGAGACCAGCAGCAACACCTTACTTTTTTTTTCTAAGTCTAATCATGCTAAAGGTTTTGAAGGTCAGAGCAAAAGTTCCACAAGTATACACAATGGTTTTATAGCATCCTGACTAGCTCTATCATCTTGGATTCATGAATTAGCATAAAATTCAGATAGTTAAGCTTTCATTAGCATACTCTTGCCATTTACTTTTGGTTTGAGGCTCTGCATCAAGTGCAGAGCCATTTAATGAATACCAAACAGCACACTATCGTGTGTATCATGCCATGATGTGCAGGTTTTCATGAATCTGGACCTAAGTGGATCTCAGCATATATAAACAGATGAGATCAATGCCATTTTTTTTAACTGTAACAGAAACATAACTTCATCACTCAGTAACCCCTTTACTACAAAATGCAAAGCAAATCTTGATGCCATGTATATTCCTATAAGATTTGTATTGTTTTGAATAGTAAACAATGCATGACTCCTACACATATGCATAAAATGCAGATTGTTTTCAATGTACCACTGCAAACGATATAATATTAAAATAATTATATTAAGGAAACTAGAACTTGTAGTTAAATTATAATGTTAATTGTCAAGAAAAGGATGGCAGGGATTGAAAAGGCATAGAGTAATGTGCAGCACAAAACAGCATGGAAAGTTGTCATGGGCAGGGTGTGGGTATTAAAAGAAACTGGGAGCAGACAAATACAGTGTTTAAAACTGTATAATGTGCAGCACATGTGAAGATGTTCAAAGTAGACACAGATGAAGTAGCCTGTGCAAATGACGAAAACAGAATATGCAAATGCAGGAGGCCAAGATGGCGGAATGATTCTTGGATGAATACAAAAACATCACTTTGCACCTGTGCTCACCTACTTTGAATGTTATTATTTATATATTACATAGTGGAGGTATGTTAAGCATAGGAGCAACAATAGCTGAACTGCATGCATTTTAGCTGACATAGAGCCAGTGCTGGCAGTAGTGCCTGTCACAGGTGACCATGGCAACACAGAACATGCAGGTAGTTACTGACATATCATCTCAGTGGCCAGTGGGTAGTAGTTTCAAATTGGAGAGGGATGCATTATGGGACCTGTTCAACCTGAGTCAATCATGAGTGGAATTGAGGGGTATGCTTGACATGCCAATTCCTGTGAGCCAAAAGCTAAGTAAAGCTTTGACTGTCATTGCTTCATGGACCTCTCAGCAGCCTGTAAGAATACATTAAGCATTTTACAGGCTTCCACTTCATATATACTTAATTAATTCCTTAACACAATGTGGCAACATATGGAACATTTCTGGTTCCCAAGGAAACCGGAGGAGAGAGACAACACCATGCATGCATTCTGTGAGACTATGTCCATTTCCTGTAAAGGCCCTACCTGATCTGGATGCCTAGAAGTAAATAAACAGGAAGAGCTAACATTCTCTGAACTGCCAGGTGGTTTGTTATCATTAAGGCATTACTGGTAATATGTTTGTGCACCACGCAGAAAGTTTATATGATTCATGTATTTGGCACATGTTTGACCTAGAGCAGTGATTCTTGCTCGTAGTCTTCCCACAGGATCATTTGCTTGGTAGATGTATACACACATCTCATAGGATTGGACAGCACACAGATACTCTACATGCCATGCCCAGACCGCCTATAATTACATGTCTGGTGTGCTGCAGGCAGTGCCAGATGTGCCAGATATACCATAGAGCCATAGCTGATGACCTCTATACTCAAACTATTCAACTCATGCAGAGAGTAGAAACATCATAGAATAGGTATTTGGGCAGTTGAAGGGTCAGTTGTGGTGCTTAGACACCTACAGTGGGATCCTACAGTATATGTCAAATATAACAATTAAAATAATGCATAGTGTGTGCCATGCTACATGGTATGAACCTTCCAAAAACAGTGCCCATCTGGACACCACCATAGCAGGACATGCAGTACAGGAGAGAGAAGCAGTAGAAAGGCAGGTAGTGAATACAAAGGCACACAATGCAGCAGCAGAATTACAACTGAGACACTGTGCACAATGAACCACAGCACTGATGAAAGTGGTGACACTTGGTCCACAACTATGGGTCATGGAACAGAATACACAGAATAATATGATGAATGTAGCAGCAAACTCAAGCTTTTCAGGGCAGTGTACTGTCTGTGCACAATGTGCATTAGATATCAATACACCCTCACAAGAGAGAAGGTGGTGAAGGTCAAAGTCACCAACATTTGTACAGGTGACAGTGGGACACAGTGACAGTAGCCAGTGACACTGTGAAGTGGGGTACAGTCACATGACATAAATTTGGTAGCCTCATTCTCTGGGTGCTTGTTGGGTGAAAGAGATCACATTCTTCAGTGATAGGGTTGTGATACTGCTACATAACTTTTGTCTGCTTCCACTTTGCTGACATTGGTACTTTGTCCTGCCTCTGATAGATTTATTGGACCTTACTGGATTACCCTGAGGAGAAGTCCAATGAATAGAGCCCAGCAATAATAACTTCCTGTGGCCAGGAGTGCCACGCCTTATGCCAGGATACAATACTGACAATGTATGTTCACTGATCAAAGGTCTTTTAATGTGTTACACCCTATGCATGTCCACTATGTGTGGACCTGCCATCCACAGACCACACTGACAGTGAAGACAAAATGGATGGCATTTGCAATCTGCCTCCTGGATGCAGCAATGCAGGTAGCCATTGCCACCACTGACTTTAGGAGAGCAGTCATCTCATTGATGCTACACTCCAAGTCAGTATGTGGCTAGAATATGTCCTTTCTCATGCCACACAGCACACTTACCAGCTCAGCTGTGGCATGATTATTAGCCATCAGTGCGTGGATCACTGGCCAGCACATCTACTAGCTGATTCTGAATACTGCATACATATTAAAGCAATATGAGAGGTGTGATGGCATCAGAGAGCTCTGTGTCACTCCCATATGATGGACATGTCTACACTGGACTCAATTCACATTTCTGAGGCAGGATTTGATGGGGATGGGTAAGGGGCTGTGTGGGACTAGTAGCCACTGGACTACATCAGGGTCTGGTGAAACTATGTGCTTAGCTGCAACATCTACAAAAGCCTCCATAGCAGTGGATGGATGTGTCCCTGTTCCCCACACACTGTCTGAGGCAGTGCCATTGTTTCATCAGACTATACACCCTGCAATTTTGCATCATCAAGATCATCACCCATAGCAGCTGGGCTGATGTCAAATCTCTGTTGCCTTGCTGTACTGAAACCTCCACCAGTGGAACCTGTGAAGGCATGATAAACAGTAAACCACAGTAAGCCCATATAAATGTAGTTCTAGTATCCCACTATGATGTGTTTAGTGGAACACATGAACAACGTCACAAACCAATATGTAGGAACACACACCTTGTTGGGATAGGCATTGCTTTTACAGACTGCTGGTGCATATTGGTACAGATGTGCAGGTTGTCAACAGTCATATTCCATCTACTTCACACATAGCTGTGTGTCATAGGCTACTGTTTGGGTCGCAATTAATGTGGTTCTTCCTCCAATGAATATGAACATAATAGGTGACAGACCCGCTCCCCAACTAAGACACCAGTAAGCATGAAGTCTGGTCCCTCAGGCTGTAGAGCAACACCAAGACTCCACCTCTGTCTTTCACTTCAGTGTTGACGGCCCTGTTCCTGAAGTGGCCTTTTTATTTACAGGGGAGATCTTATCAATCACCTTTTATTTATTTATTTATTTTATATTTGTTGACTGGGAATATGTCCGACTGAGCAGAAATAGCCCTTTTTCAGTGGAGACCTGGGGAGAAAAGCTCCAGAAAACATTATCAGTACAATGGTTAAAATTAACAGACAAAAGTATTCACAAAAAGGATGACAGTCTATTATTTGACAGGAATTACCAACATTAATATCAAGGAGAAAAACAGCATTTACAAGTCAAACATTAAAATCATGCATGTGGATAAGACATGTTTATACAATGTAGTCTTAAAATATTAATACAATATGAGCATTTGTTATTTCTGGTAACGGTTTAGTGGAGAATATGTAAGGGGAGAAGAAGTTAAGGCTGAGGCTAAAATGAGATTCATGGCTTGAAAGAGAAAGTTTGACAAGGCCATAGGAGGAGAAGTGATAGCTGCTAGAGTGAAGAAGATAATTGTTAAGGTTTGTGGTCAATAGTGAGAATTGTTTAAGGCTGTTTATAGTGGGTGAGTACAGAGGCAGGACCAGAGAGTTTTTAAGTGTTCTTTGGAGGCTGCTTTGAATTGTTTTGGTTGATTTTGTAAACAAATTTGTAGTGGAAGCTTGTTCCAAGCAACGGTAGGGTGATAGCTATATAGATTAGATCCTTTATTAGTCCTAGTTTTATAGATAAGTAGTAGTTCTTGGTCAGAGCTGCGGAGTAGTCTAGTTGGAGAATAGTAGGATATAAGGGAGGATATGCTAGGACAATAGTAAGGTTGGTATAGTATAGAGTGTATAATCTGGAACTGAGAGAGAAGAAGCACATTAGGAAGTTCCAGCCAGTTTAAGTGTTTAAGTGAGATACAGTGGTGGGTTTTATAAGTATGTTGGGCAGCGAATCTGGCTACCTTGTTATAAGCAGAGTTAAGTTTTGCTAGGAGTGTGGCATTAAGGTTTGCGAGTATTTGAGAAGCATATAACAGACTGGGTAGGAGGTAAGTATGAGAGAGGGTTAGTTTAGCATTGGGAGTGAGAAACTTTCTATTTCTGTATAGCAGGCCTAGTTTCTGATGGGTCTTCTTGATGTAGTTTGCAGGTCAAATTTAAGTTGATCATCTATAGTGATGCCTAAGAGTTTGGTGCTTGAGTCCGGTACTATTGGAGTGTTACTGACAGACAGTAAGGTGAAAGGAGATTTGAGATGGTTAAGAGTTTTTGGAAGAAAGAGTAAGAGGTTTTTTTTTTTTTTTTTGAGATTCAGGATTAATTGTTTGTTGGTGAGCCAGGTTTCCACTCATGTGAAGGCAGCTTGAGTAGTGGAGATAAGACTAGAGGGAGGGTTGGATATAGTGATCACAGTAGAATCATCTGCATATTGTACAAGAGATGACCGAGAGCAAGAAGTATAAAACAGATTGGTGAAAATATTAAATAGTAGTGGACCCAAAATAGTTCCTTGGGGAACACCTATTTTTACAGGAAGGGAGGGGGAGAGTGTGGAAAACAATTTCACTGATTATAGGTGATCAGAGAGATAGCTAGAAAAACAAGTGATAGTAGCAGGGGAGAAATTTAGATTTGTCAGCTTAGCCAGAAGTAGAGAGTGAGAGATGGTATCAAAGGCTTTAGAAAGGTCAAGGAATAAAGTTTGTTGCTATCACAAGCCTGAGAAATAGTGTTTGTAAAGGAGATAAGGACAGCCTGTGTACTGCGTTTTGGGCGGAAAACATACTGTGTAGGAGTCAGTAGGTTTTTCCTGTATTGCAGGATTTACTTGTGCATGCATTTTTCAAGTAGTTTAGAGAGGGGTGACAGAATGGCTATAGGTCTAAAATTAGAGATTTCTTGGGAGTTACCTCCTTTGTGGATAGGTAAAGTATAAAATTCTTTCCAGATAGATGGAACTTTGGACTCAGAGATTGAGCGGTAGATTAAGATAGATACAGGAAAGGCCAGAGCATCAGTTGCTATCTGGAAAAAGTAGAAAGGAATATTAGCAGAAGTAGAGCAAAGGTTTTAGTTTGGAGAGTAGGAGTTTGCTAAAGGTAGTTGATACAGGTTGAAGAGAAAAAGGTGTAGAGGAGTTTGAAGTAGGAGGTTGGGCAGAGGGATTAGAAACATTTGCTAGGGGAGGGTTTGTATCAATCATTTTTGATACAATATCAATAAAGAAGGCATTGAAGATAGTGGCAGTTTGTTCAGGTGTCTTATTTGGGAAAGGATTTGGGGGGGTTCCAGGATGCAGTATTTAGTTGACTGAGTTCCAAAACTTATTGGGGTTCGATTTTAGTGCTTTGGGAGGGTTATGGTAGAATTCCTTTTTATCTTTAGCAATGTGTTTTTTTTTTGTCAGGTTTCTGCATTTTTTGTACTTTTGAAAGTCTGAAGGGAGTTTATTTCTTGTCCAGGTTTTCCACAACCTGTCCCTGTTTCTCATTAGGGTGTAGGTTACCTTAGAGAGCCATGGGGATATTTTAGATTTTATTCCAAGAGTACGGAGAGGTGCAAGAGAGTTTAGTATATTAAGAAAGATGGAATTAAATGATTGGACAGCTTCTTCAAGAGTAAGTTCATTAAGGTGATTCCATTTTGTTCTGGAAAGAAGAGAGTTAAAGGTGTCAGGGGAAAAGTTGGATAGATTATGATAAGTTATGTATTTGTGTGATCTGGTGAAGTGTGGAGTAAATCTAGTAACTTTTATTGGAGAGTGATCACAAAGGGAATTTGGAAGGGTTTCTGGGTTATGATATGAGGTAGGATTGGATACCAGTATCCAGTCGAGTAGAGTACTGGAGATGTGTGAGTTATTGTAGTGGGTAGGTTCCGATAAATCCATGTAGGTTAATACAAGAGGAAGAGTTAGGGTCATTTAGAGCTAGTCAATTTATATTTACATCACCAAGGAGAATTGTTTCATTTGTATAGTGTTCAGTGAGATAAGAGAGAAAGTTTTCAAGCAGGAGACTATTATCTCCTGGAGGGATATAAATGGCTACTACAGTGATGGTAGAGAAGTTATTTAGTTTCAGGTTGGCTGCCAGGATTTCAGCTGGAGGAAAGGGTGGGACTGATTCCTTAAGACAAGTGAGGGTTAGACGGTTAGAGTAGATGATGGTAACTCCACCCCCTTTTTTCTTCTGGCCATGAAGGCGAAGTATATTATAACATGGGGAGAATGTCTCTATCTGGGACATGTGGTTTCAGCCAAGTTTCAGTTAGGATGATTACATCAGGGTTATGGTTAGCACCCCAAGCATGGAATTCACTAGTTTTATTAAGTATACTTCTAATATTCATTGAGCAGAATGAGAAGTGTTTTTTGGCCAGGGTTAGAATATGTTGGTTTGGTGGGATAGCATTTTTTGAGGGCGAGGCTGAGGTAGGTCCTGGGTTTGGATGAATGTCACCTGATAGAAGTAGAGTAGCAGGGAGAGAGTGAAACTTATGTTTATATGGATAGCTGAAGAGATATTTTGTTTTAATTTTAGAATGGATAGTGCAGGAGGGAGGAATTCTGATTCTGGAAAGAGGAATATTTAGAGGGAGGACAGATGAAGTGATGTTAACAGATTGCTGTGGATGAGAGAAGATATAGCCTTCAGAATTAGTATGGCTGTTGTTGACTGGTATTAAGTAAGGATGGAGGGTGGTCAGTGATAAGAGGATTCATGAAAAGTGACAGGGATACACTGCAAGTGTGTTTTTTCATTGCAGACTGTGTCAGTGTCCTGTGTGTTCCCATCTTACTTATCAAATCTTGATTTTCCTTACAGCTACAGAGCAGCAGTGTCTAATGTCTAGTGAGAGAAAAAGTGCATTCAGACAGCAGGTAGGGTGAGGATGTGTTTGAATACAGTCATGCAAAGATCTGTTATGCTATCCATATCATATGTAACTCTAATAACAGTTTTCCCATTGTGTCTCCCATTTGTAGACAGAGTAGAGGTGGATCTATATGAGCAGTTAGGATCACACTAGGATCTTTCAACTGCTGAAACTGGAGTTGGGTCAATGGCTCATTTCAATGCTAGATTTTTTTTGGGGGGACAATGGGATAATGGCTCCTCTACCCAGGGTGGATCAGGGGTATTATCTCTTCTGACTCAGAAACATCTATAGTGACTTGTAGACCAGTTAGCATAATGGTTAAGGTCTTTGCATCCAATGTGCAAAGTACAAGGTTCAAGCCTGACCTCCAGTCAACTCCATTTTGGACTTTGCATGTTTTTCGTGTGTCTCTTTGGGGTTTCCACCTCAAAAAAACATGCTGAGTGTTTCCATCTCAAACTCAAAAAGAATGGATTTATGGGCAGAAGCACAGACTTGGTGCCCTAAAGGGGGAAGGGATGTGCAAACCAACTGTTTTAGTCATCTACTGTGGTGGACAGTATCTTCATGAGAGGAAAACATGGATCACAGACTGTCTGCCATGGCAGAGATTGCCACTTGATGGTGTAAAATATGGTTTTAGGTGATTTGGACATAATGACTAATGTCACAAAATGGGCATGGATATATTCTGGTTGGTTTAGGACATGGCCTACTCCTACCTTTGCCAGGGTGGGAGGGAGCATATATGCCCTTATTAGCTAGCATATAAAGCTACAGGCTGCTTTGTTCCCAGCCCAGTTTGGATTACCTGGTGCTTTGTTGAGTGAAAGCTGGATGTAAAACCATTCAATCTGCTAGACTCAGTGTACGTTCACTGACGGGATGCAGCTTGGAAGTGGATGACATGATGGTAAGGAGGAGGTTGACATGCTATGTATCCAGGAGACAAGATGGAAGGGCAGTGCAGACACTTGGTTTGGGATCCATAGTCTACTACTCAGGAGGACAGGTTAGACATCATCATCATCATCATCATCAGCCCCCTCTTTCACATTTCTCTACATGGGGTTGGGATATTGTATTAACTGTTGCCATCTCTCTTGATTCAATTCCACACTCGTAGCTTCTTCAACACTCATGCCTAACTGTCACAGATCTTATGTTACACAAACGCAATCCACCTCTTTCCTAGACATCCTCGTTTCCTCTTACTTTCTTCCTGTCTGTCACAAATCTTCTTCATCAGATTGCCTTTTGCTTTTCTGTACATGTGTCTGAGGCATTGTAATCTGTTCTCTTTGATCTTTTCTGCAATTGGAGCTACTTTGTCTTCTGCTCTTATGTCCTCATTTCTTCAACTGTCCCACAGTGTGCATCCTACCATCCTTCTCAGGCACTTAATTTCCATCACCTCTAGCTTCTTCATCTGCCCCGCCTTTACTGCCCAGGTTTCTCTACCATACAGTAGTACTGGTCACACCACTGTCTTGTACACCTTACTTTTCAGCTTCTTTGCCAATCTACTGTCATACACTATGCCTGACACTCTATGCCAGTCTCTCTGATTTTAGCTTTGACCTCTTCATTCAGACTTCTCTTTTCCTCAACCACCTCTCCCAGATACTTGAGGCTATTAACCTATTCCACTATCTTCCCTTCTGTCTCAATTCTCAGAGTCTTCTGATTTCCTCAATTTGCTGCCATTACCACTGTCCTATCTGTGCTTAGTTTCATCCCATGTGCCTTCAGTTTTGCATTCCATTCCCCTATCCTTTGCTGAAGTTCTTGCTCAGAGTCTGTCTGTAATGCCACATCATCTGCATACAGCAGCTTTGTTGATCTATCCCCTCTGACCTGTTTGTTAATGTAGTCCATCATCAGTATCAACAGCAGTGGGCTGAGAGCTGAACCCTATGCACATCCACTCTCACTGGGAACTCCTCTGTGAGACTGAACATTGTTCATACTTGAGTGATTGGGTCCTTGTACATAGCTTGCACTAATTCTACCAAAGTTTCTATATCTTAGAAGCAAAACAGTACTGCCCAAATCAGCTTTCTTGGGACCTTGTCATATGCTTTCTCCAAGTCTAGGAATGCCCAGTTAGATTCTTTCCTCATGTCTAACCTCTTCTCACTGCAAACATCAGGTTACTTGTGCTGCATCCTGATCTGTATCTGAACTGCTCATCCCCCATTTTAGTTTCTACTACTCTGTATATTCACTTATCAGTTAACCTCTGCAGAACTTTCATGCAATGTGATGGGAGTTTGATGCCTCTGTACTCACAGTTGTGGATCTCCCCTTTGTTCTTGAACACTGCCCATACTTCTCAACCTGGAAACATCAAAAATCTGGACAAGACCCATGAAAAATAGGTACAAATCTGTACGCTGATTAACATAACATTTGCATACATTATTACACAACCCCACCCACTCCAACGGAATTATGGGATACCAACTTTCAAATGCAAACTGAAGAACAGAACCAAAATATAACACCAGAGTCCCTCTGCAGCCATTTCAATGTCCCATTCCCTGGCTATTTCACCCCATTCACCATAAACACTAATGTGTGCATACTGCTTTACTTCTACAATGATTATTTGGATTTTATTTTTTTTTTACATTCTATAGCACAATGCACAAACACCAATAGCTATCTGCTAAACAAAACAATACTGTCTCACAATGAAAATCGACTTGGCATTAAAACTTCTCTGCCCTTGAATCTCACATCACATTCATTGAAACCCACACCACATCTAAAGAAAATGTATCTGGCCAGTGGTGGCTAAAGATTGCCTTTGGGCTGTTTTCAAATCAGAGGCCCCTGGCTTGCACACAAAACAAGAAACATACATACATTCTTTAATACACCTTCCTGACTTTATTAAATTATATTCCTTGTATAGTACATTGCACTTATTGTTTAAACATTTTTCCAGTAGACAAGGAAACAAAAATGCATGCACCAATAATGACAAAACTGCCCTATTCAGAACATTTCCATCATAAAAATCTACTTCCACACACAACTGCATTTTAAATTTATTGTTTGAACATTTTTTCCAGTAGGCAATGAAGCAAAATGCATGCACCAATAATGACAAACAGTCAGAACATTTCCATGATAACAGTCTACTTCCACACACAACTGCATTTTAAGTTTATTGTTTGAACAGTTTTCCAGTAGGCAATGAAGCAAAATGCATGCACCAATAATGACAAAACTGCCCTATTCAGAACATTTCCATGATAACAGTCTATTTCTACACACAAAATATATATACATAAAAATATAGAGTCACTAAGTACTATGAAATAAATTAAACAGGTAAAGCAAGAATTAATGCACAAATACACAACTGAACTGCTGAACTTCATTCAAGTTGTTGTACCTGGTGTAAAGGACTAATGTGTCTCCTCTTGAACAAGACTTGCAGCTATATTTGTTCAAACTGATTAGCAAATTCACAGTTTATAACATGTTTAGCTAGATATAAGACAGTTAGTTGTCTTTGTCAAGCAGGGAAAACTTCTCTAATTTTTTTAACAGCACCCAACAAATGGGAAACTTAAATTCTGCTCCACAGTTGTACTAAGGTCTTTGGAGAATGGTATCAGGTGAAACAGGTAAGACAGGTGGTAGATATAACCTTATTATACTTTATATCCAGTCGTGAATGTGTACAGCAAACAACACTAATATACAATACACACACACACACTCTGCAGTGCATTCGCTGTAAATCTCCGTACCTTCAGTGAAGAACTCCTGTGTTATGATAGATATGTTAAAAGAATCAATTCACTATAGACAGAAAGGGATAGAGAGAGATTTACTGTCTTTTTTTTTCTTTCTTGTACTACCCAAGAATTTTTAACTCTTTCTTAAGACTGTATTAGTACTTATATCACAGAATTTATCAGGTTTGGTGCCGGTCTTCTGGCACAAAATCAGTCTGTCCAAATGCATGAATGTCTAATGACCTTCTGCTATAAGTAGTACCAGCTAATATTCAAAAGACTAAGCTGTCAATTAGCTGTTGCCATTCCCATGAAATAATGAGTGTGGAAGCACATATATTTGACTTACTGGATATGGTAGCTAGAGGCAGAGGCAGAAGGGGCAAACAAGTGTCAGACCATGCTGTTTGTCTGCATGAGAACATACCTCTACCCCTGATCATGTGGTGTAAACCAGACTACGGTAACAAGATGGAAAATGGGCTGAGCTAATCTGCAATGAAAGGATTCCTGGAAAGCCCATACAACGTCATGCTACAGAAGCTTCACAGCCATTGTACACCTCACTACCCACTCCATCTTTCTTGTGGCTTAATGGAAATTGAAGGGCTATCCAGGCACTGATGTAACCAAGCTGTTCTTGGTTGCACTAAATAAACACATACTGAAGATGAGAAAAATGCCAAACAAAACAGAAAAAAATGTTCTGTTGTATTCTTTTGTAATTTACCCTCTTTTTGCAATGTAACATTCACTACTTTGACTGTGTATTTGGCATTAATCATGGGCAGTGCCAAAAATCCATCTGATCGGAGATGAACTATCTCTCTAATATATACAGACACACACACACACACACACACACACACACACACACACACACACACACACACACACACACACACACACACACACACACACTGCAGTTCCCGGCTTACATAAGGGGGCATTTTCACACACAGACACACAGACACACTGCAGTTCCCAGCTTACATAAAGAAGTTTGTTCCCTGCTGGCATGTTACCTTAAAGAAGTCCGTTCCCTGCTGGCATTCTGAAGCTAAATTGTTCATTCCCAGCTTACATAAAGCTTCCTGCTCACTCGGACCAGTAAAGCTGCTTTCTGAGGCTCCGTATTTGGACCGGTAAAGCTGCTTTCCGAGGCTCCATTCCCGGCTTAGATAAAGCTGCTGCTTCCTGCTCGCATTTTGGACCGGTAACGCTCTTGCATATTAGAGCTGCATTTCCGGCCAGCCGGAAAAGCTTCCTCCAGCTCACTTCTGACTGGCTGGATGGCCTGACGGTGCTGACATCATCGTGCACGTGATGACGTCAGCACCAACAGCGAAAAATTGAAAAAATTCAAAAACAAAAGGGAAAAAAATCAGAAATGAAGGGGTGCCAATCGAGAATCATGACACCCCTTCATATAGGTTCATAGGTTCATAGGTTCATACTAGGCTATCTGCCCGAGGGCATTTACAAGCCTAGCCCATCGTTTTGTGGCTTATGCCACCCCTTTAGTATGGGGAACTATACCCATTATTTTGCTGTGCCTCTGTCGAGCAGTGATGCTGAGGTAATCCCTGGGGTATATCTGCGATCTCCCATCCATTGGTCAAGATTTCTCTTGAACAAGGCCAGCGAGGTGCTCTGCCTCACATGTACCGGGATTTTGTTCCACAGCATAGGGAGTCTTTGGGTGATGAATCTATCCCTCCAGCACGTCCTATTAATAGCCGTGTCAAGGTTTAAGTCTCCCGCCCTTGTGGCTCTGATGGATCTAGATTTTTTGAGGTGAAGCATATTCATCAAATCTGGGTTTGACATGGCCTTGTATGTTAGGCAAAGGTCACCTCTGAGCAAGCAGTAAGCGACTGAATAGAGCTGGAGTTCTTTCAGTCGGGCAGCATAGGACAGATTTTTGAGACCCTTTATCCTTTTGGTGAGGAACTTTGTGGCCTCTCCAGCTGCTGCAAGTGTCGGGTCAGATACATTCCGAATGGGGCATTGTACTCAATCATTGGTCTGATGAGTGATGAGTAAAGGGAGACTATGACCTCCCT
>NC_056743.1:1879183472-1879217705 GCF_019279795.1 Protopterus annectens
TTTGAAACAACTCAGAGTGGAATGGTAAACTTTTCTACTATACTCGTTACCTTGATGACATTTTTATTCTTTTAGGGGTGATCATTTAACAGCACAGAGTTTTGTCGATTACATCAATAGTACAACACCGTTTCTTAAATTCACTTTCCAGTTTGATGGTGTTAGTATGAATTACCTTGATGTAAAACTGACTACGGCCGGTACTACAGGAAGGTTAATTTCCACAATTTACAGGAAAGATACATACGTGAATTCCTTCCTTCATTATACCAGTTCCCACCCTTTAAACTTAGAAAGCAATAGTCAAAGGGCAGCTTGTGAGGGCTGTGAGAATTTGTAGTCAATTGTCAGACTTTAACGTTGAATGTCAATTTTTGACAAACCTCTTTGTCAACCGTGGCTATCCAGCTACTCTTGTGTCTGAACTAATAGAAGAGGTCTTGAATAAAAGGAATAGTGGGTTTTACAGACCTCTCTTGCTTCAAGAAGAGTTGCCTTGCACTGTGGCGGTTCGTAGATCTAGTGCCTCTGGCAACTTTTCTGATGCCATGTCTCCTATTGAACCTGCCTCTCATAGGGCCTCTACTTGTAGTTTCATTTCCACATTTGGGGTGAACTCGTATGCAATACAGAACATTTTGTTTAAAAACTGGTTTTTTATCACCAGTAATGCACCTGTAGGTGAGAAGTTAGGTGATAGACCTGTTGTTGTGTTTAGAAGAGGTAGAAACATCAAAGAATTGTTACAGACTCCTTATGACACTTGTAGTGCTAGAATTAATGGTTCTTTTGCCTGCGGCTTCTGTAACTTCTGCTCACATATTAAAACAGGTAGTAGTTTTGCATTGAAGGAAGGAAATATTTTATACATCATCGTATTTCCTGTGACACGAAAACAGTAGTTTATTTTGATATTTGCACATGCTGTCCAGCATTCTACGTCGGAAAGACGGACAGAAGGCTTAAAGACAGATTGTATCAGCACTTATATGCCATCAGGAATAAGAGACTTGATAATGCCCTTGCCAAGCATATCTGTTCTTTTCCTGGGCATGCTTTCTCTTTCATGGGGATTGACCACCTCCCTGTTCATCCTCGTGGTGGACCTAGTGCTCTTATACTTGAGACAAATGAATTGCTTTGGCAACTTAAGCTTAACGCTTTCTACCCTCCGGGGTTGAATGAAAGCTGTAATATTGCACCTTATCTCAAATTAAAATCGTATATGAGATAGTTGTTCCCTTTTTACTTTAAGAATCACATTTGCCTTGACACTTTTGATTTAGTCCTTCTTGCATTAGCCCACTATGTGTGGGTACAGTGTCAAGCCACTTGGTGGCACTGTTTTCTATCTTTTTGTTGGTATTTCACCTAGCAAGGTTTGGCTTAGGTTGTTATATTTATACTTAGTACTTTTATTTAATTTTAAGGTCACACTTTAGATGTGGGTTGTCTACATCTTTGGAATTTATATTAACTTTTAGTAAAAAGTTATTCATTTGTTTTATTATGTCGTTCCCCTTTTTAAAATAATGTATACTTGGGAATGACTATTTAGCATTTTGCTTTTTAAATGTACATACAATTTTGTGACACTTTTTTCTTGTGTATTTTTATTTCTTAGGAAATATACTGAATTTTATTTGGGTTTGACTGTGTCAAAATATTGTGTCTTTTTGTATTGTCACAGTCTTTTAACTACATCAACAGTTTAGCATGTATTTAAACTATGCCTGAGGCTTTTTGCATTTTACTTCTTCAGTTTAATGCAGGCATCTTGTTGCATAATTTGTGGTTAATTGATAGCAGTTGACTTCAATTAACTTTCAGTATTTAACTGCTTGTGTTTGGTTGCCTTTGTATCCTCTGAAGAAGCCACCATATGTGTGTGGCGAAAACGCTGTGATTTTCTGTTTTAATAAATTGCGTTTAGGACTGTGAGGGCTTCTGCCTTGTTCTTTGGTTTCCTTGCTTTCAGACTGTTGACAACCTGCACATCTGTACCAATATGCACCAGCAGTCTGTAAAAACAATGCCTATCCCAACAAGGTGTGTGTTCCTACATATTGGTTTGTGATGTTGTTCATGTGTTCCACTAAACACATCATAGTGGGATACTAGAACTACATTTATATGGGCTTACTGTGGTTTACTGTTTATCATGCCTTCACAGGTTCCACTGGTGGAGGTTCCAGTACAGCAAGGCAACAGAGATTTGACATCAGGCCAGCTGCTATGGCTGATGATCTTGATGATGCAAAATTGCAGGCTGCATAGTCTGATGAAACAATGGCACTGCCTCAGACAGTGTGTGGGGAACAGGGACACATCCATCCACTGCTATGGAGGCTTTTGTAGATGTTGCAGCTAAGCACATAGTTTCACCAGACCCTGATGTAGTCCAGTGGCTACTAGTCCCACACAGCCCCTTACCCATCCCCATCAAATCCTGCCTCAGAAATGTGAATTGAGTCCAGTGTAGACATGTCCATCATATGGGAGTGACACAGAGCTCCCTGATGCCATCACACCTCTCATATTGCTTTAATATGTATGCAGTATTCAGAATCAGCTAGTAGATGTGCTGGCCAGTGATCCACGCACTGATGGCTAATAATCATGCCACAGCTGAGCTGGTAAGTGTGCTGTGTGGCATGAGAAAGGACATATTCTAGCCACATACTGACTTGGAGTGTAGCATCAATGAGATGACTGCTCTCCTAAAGTCAGTGGTGGCAATGGCTACCTGCATTGCTGCATCCAGGAGGCAGATTGCAAATGCCATCCATTTTGTCTTCACTGTCAGTGTGGTCTGTGGATGGCAGGTCCACACATAGTGGACATGCATAGGGTGTAACACATTAAAAGACCTTTGATCAGTGAACATACATTGTCAGTATTGTATCCTGGCATAAGGCGTGGCACTCCTGGCCACAGGAAGTTATTATTGCTGGGCTCTATTCATTGGACTTCTCCTCAGGGTAATCCAGTAAGGTCCAATAAATCTATCAGAGGCAGGACAAAGTACCAATGTCAGCAAAGTGGAAGCAGACAAAAGTTATGTAGCAGTATCACAACCCTATCACTGAAGAATGTGATCTCTTTCACCCAACAAGCACCCAGAGAATGAGGCTACCAAATTTATGTCATGTGACTGTACCCCACTTCACAGTGTCACTGGCTACTGTCACTGTGTCCCACTGTCACCTGTACAAATGTTGGTGACTTTGACCTTCACCACCTTCTCTCTTGTGAGGGTGTATTGATATCTAATGCACATTGTGCACAGACAGTACACTGCCCTGAAAAGCTTGAGTTTGCTGCTACATTCATCATATTATTCTGTGTATTCTGTTCCATGACCCATAGTTGTGGACCAAGTGTCACCACTTTCATCAGTGCTGTGGTTCATTGTGCACAGTGTCTCAGTTGTAATTCTGCTGCTGCATTGTGTGCCTTTGTATTCACTACCTGCCTTTCTACTGCTTCTCTCTCCTGTACTGCATGTCCTGCTATGGTGGTGTCCAGATGGGCACTGTTTTTGGAAGGTTCATACCATGTAGCATGGCACACACTATGCATTATTTTAATTGTTATATTTGACATATACTGTAGGATCCCACTGTAGGTGTCTAAGCACTACAACTGACCCTTCAACTGCCCAAATACCTATTCTATGATGTTTCTACTCTCTGCATGAGTTGAATAGTTTGAGTATAGAGGTCATCAGCTATGGCTCTATGGTATATCTGGCACATCTGGCACTGCCTGCAGCACACCAGACATGTAATTATAGGCGGTCTGGGCATGGCATGTAGAGTATCTGTGTGCGGTCCAGTCCTATGAGATGTGTGTATACATCTACCAAGCAAATGATCCTGTGGGAAGACTACGAGCAAGAATCACTCTATAGGTCAAACATGTGCCAAATACATGAATCATATAAACTTTCTGCGTGGTGCACAAACATATTACCAGTAATGCCTTAATGATAACAAACCACCTGGCAGTTCAGAGAATGTTAGTTCTTCCTGTTTATTTACTTCTAGGCATCCAGATCAGGTAGGGCCTTTACAGGAAATGGACATAGTCTCACAGAATGCATGCATGGTGTTGTCTCTCTCCTCCGGTTTCCTTGGGAACCAGAAATGTTCCATATGTTGCCACATTGTGTTAAGGAACTAATTAAGTATATATGAAGTGGAAGCCTGTAAAATGCCTAATGTATTCTTACAGGCTGCTGAGAGGTCCGTGAAGCAATGACAGTCAAAGCTTTACTTAGCTTTTGGCTCACAGGAATTGGCATGTCAAGCATACCCCTCAGTTCCACTCATGATTGACTCAGGTTGAACAGGTCCCATAATGCATCCCTCTCCAATTTGAAACTACTACCCACTGGCCACTGAGATGATATGTCAGTAACTACCTGCATGTTCTGTGTTGCCATGGTCACCTGTGACAGGCACTACTGCCAGCACTGGCTCTATGTCAGCTAAAATGCATGCAGTTCAGCTATTGTTGCTCCTATGCTTAACATACCTCCACTATGTAATATATAAATAATAACATTCAAAGTAGGTGAGCACAGGTGCAAAGTGATGTTTTTGTATTCATCCAAGAATCATTCTGCCATCTTGGCCTCCTGCATTTGCATATTCTGTTTTCGTCATTTGCACAGGCTACTTCATCTGTGTCTACTTTGAACATCTTCACATGTGCTGCACATTATACAGATTTAAACACTGTATTTGTCTGCTCCCAGTTTCTCTTAATACCCACACCCTGCCCATGACAACTTTCCATGCTGTTTTGTGCTGCACATTACTCTATGCCTTTTCAATCCCTGCCATCCTTTTCTTGACAATTAACATTATAATTTAACTACAAGTTCTAGTTTCCTTAATATAATTATTTTAATATTATATAGTTTGCAATGGTACATTGAAAACAATCTGCATTTTATGCATATGTGTAGGAGTCATGCATTGTTTACTATCCAAAACAATACAAATCTTATAGGAATATACATGGCATCAAGATTTGCTTTGCATTTTGTACTAAAGGGGTTACTGAGTGATGAAGTTATATTTCTGTTACAGTTAAAAAAAATGGCATTGATCTCATCTGTTTATATATGCTGAGATCCACTTAGGTCCAGATTCATGAAAACCTGCACATCATGGCATGATACACACGATAGTGTGCTGTTTGGTATTCATTAAATGGCTCTGCACTTGATGCAGAGCCTCAAACCAAAAGTAAATGGCAAGAGTATGCTAATGAAAGCTAAACTATCTGAATTTTATGCTAATTCATGAATCCAAGATGATAGAGCTAGTCAGGATGCTATAAAACCATTGTGTATACTTGTGGAACTTTTGCTCTGACCTTCAAAACCTTTAGCATGATTAGACTTAGAAAAAAAAAGTAAGGTGTTGCTGCTGGTCTCCTTCATGTTTATATGCAACAGGCTTTAATTCAAGGTGCTGCTGCAGCCAGACATCGGCCAAGGAGAAGAAGCATGTTTAGACCCAATCTGACTTACCAGGGACTGCATGGCATAGAAATTGTAGAGTGATACAGAGTGAGCAGGGAAACACTAGATGAAATATGCAACCCCTGCCGTCCTCACCTCCGACCGATGGTAAATTGTGGAGAAGCTATCCCAGTAGAAACAAAGATATGAGTAACATTACATATACTAGCTACTGGTACTTTCCAGAGACACACAGGAGATATATTAGGGGTGCCACAGGCATCAGCCTCTAGAATATTACATCAGTTTCTAAATGCAGTACTACAACATACAAGGGATCATATCTGTTTTTCACACACCTCAGAGGACAGAGCAAGAAACATGAAGGATTTTTATGCAACAGGACACTTCCCTGAAGTTTTGGGTGCCATAGATTGCACACACATAGAAATGAAAATGCCACCTGGTGAGCAGGGAAGGACATACATTAACAGGAAGGCATTCCATTCTATAAATTGTGAGGTCATCTGTAATGGCCAAGGGATTATCTACAATGTCTATGCTGGCAACTCAGCTAGTTTTCATGAATCACACCTATGGCACACCTGTCAGCTATACACAAGGTTTGCTAGGGGTGACTTCCCACAAGGTCATCTAGTTGGAGATGGGGTCTATATTAAATGCTCGAAGATCCAAAATGTTGAAAATTACATGGTCAAGACCAAATGTTCGACATTTGGATGTTCGAACCTCAAATAAAAAAAAACTAAAACAAGAAAAAACACTTTAACAGTGTAGGCAAGCCCCCCTGCACCCCCCACACACCCCCTACTTATATATGCCAACTCCGAGACCGCACTTCAGTGCAGAAAAGGGAAATTCTCCCTATCTGCACCATGCAGCGCCATTGAAAGTCAATCTTTGAACACTTAAAATTTCGAACAGTTGGTCTCAACCATGTAATGTTCGAAATTTTGAGCTTTCGAAGATTTGTCAGGTATCCGGGGGATGCAGATTATGCAGTGGAACCTTATCTTATGATACCATGCCCACTCTCAAACTAGGGATATCATAGAATGTGTATCTGGCATGCACAAAGCAAGGTTCTGGTGTCTAGACATATCACAAGGTGCCCTGCCTTATGAACTAGGAACCTTTTCAACTAATCACAGTCTGTTCCATGTTGCATAATATAATTCTGAGAAAACTGCTTTAACAAGGGTAGCAAAGGCCAAGGCCACAGATTCCATGACCACATACATCTCCTGCACATACAGATGAGGGAAAAGCATCAGCTGCAGCTCTGGCAGATGTAAACATGCACAATATGTCCTGGCTCCGGCTGAAAGGCAAGGGATAGTACACATGCTTACCACCTAAGGGAAAATCTAAGAACCTAAGCACATACAGATATTAAAACTGTTGCCTGTTAAAGTCCACAACCTTTACTTCTGCATGTAATGTTTTGTGTTCTGTTAGCATCAGACAGAGACAACCCCTGAGGCCCCATCTTGTAGCTGCCATACTACCAAAATAAGTGTAGAACCTGTATTATGGGTAAAAAAGAAAAAAATAGGTATATAACTGATTATTTTCAAATGCAAAACGTATATGTCCCCAAACTGAAGATATCTCAGGAGTAAAGTAATGTCAGGACTACCCTCTGACTGATGTTTACAACTTACAGCTATGGCCTTTGCCAAATACTATGCATTAAGTATTTCAGCTAACCTCTCTGCATAAACATACATATGTTTAAGCAGCATATGTTCATGTTGGAAGAGAGAAAAGTTGAGGAAATGTTTTAATAGTACATTTTAAGTATTTGTTTGCTATGGAGAACCAAATGAGGGTCCAGACCAAGAATCAATGAGATATTTAATTGTCCAAGCACCCAAACGCTTTCCACACAAAATACGTTTTCGAAAATCTTCATCAAAGGCAAAACAGCGAATGACAATGTGCTTCACTTAAACAGAACTATCAGACCAACAATTAGCCAGTAATTTCATTAAAATCATTGTCTGTAAATAATTCAATTAAGAATACTGTGAAACATAAACAGAAGTTCCAGGCATCCGTCTTTTACCAATATAAATAAATAAATAACACAAATTTCAAAGATCATCATGAATTGTGAACATTATAAAATTGTAAAATAAAATATATATGAAATATATATAAAATAGCAAAAATTTGATATAAATTTAAATATGTATATATATAAAATATGTGATAAAACATAAAACATAGACTAAACCTTTTTCACAAAATATATAACTATACTGCCCTCTAATGGCAGATTATAATTTGGCGCTCCTCAACTTTAAAACTGGTACTATTGATGTCATATCATTGAGGCCAGGACTTTTAGTGGCTTCCAATATAATCTGCCAATATAGCTCTCTATATTCAAGTTTGGTTTCCCACATACCCCCCCTAATTTCTTTTGGAACCACTTCAATTACAAAGAAACTGAAGGAAGCTGATGGACAATTAATAATATGTCTAAAAAGTGCATTGTTCATATTCTCCTTCTTGATTTCATAATAATGTTCATATATCCTTAATTTAAGCTTCCTTTCAGTTTTACCTACATAAAAAGACCCACAGGAGGAACACAAAGCTAAATACACCACACCATTGGTGTTACAACTAGAAAACGTGTGGCTCTTAATATGTTTGTTCCTACTGGGTATAAAAATACTGGAACAGTTAGTAACATATGAACATTGAGAACATGAACCACATTTGAAAGTCCCCATTCTTCTAGATGAATGTTCTAGTCTAGAACCACCCCCAAACTCAAATAATCTCTTAAAATTCATGTCCCTTCTATATATAAATCTCAAGGGTTGACTTTGAATTTCTTTTAATTCTGATATCTGTTTAAAACGGTCCCATTCCCTAGTGACTATTTGTTTAATATTGCCTGAGTCACCTGTATAATCCATTATATAAACTTCATCCCAACTGGAGGTAGGGGTATGATCATTAATAAATGGGTTGGATATATCATCACAACCTAAAATCGGAGCAAACCTCCCTTTCCTACCCTCAAACACTTCTGTAATGATGTCACAGATCAAATTGTCTGGATAACATCTGTCTCTAAACATCTGTGTAACAAACTCAACTTCCTTAACAAAGTCTTCATCTTGTGATGTCATATGACTAATTCTAACTAACTGTCCTTTAAACAAATTCTTTTTTTGAAAAAAATGGATGACCACTGCTATAATGGAGGTATGAATTAGAAAAAGTTTTTTTCCTAAAATCTTTAGAAGAAAAGGAATGGTCCAATTTGGTCAAGGAAATATCTAAATAAATCAATTCCTGACTACTAAGACTATACATAAAATCCAAAAATTTGGTGGTTCCTTTGAGGTATGTGAGAAATTCAAAAAACCTTTCCTGAGAATCATGCCAAAAAATACAAATGTCATCCAGAAAGCGTTTATATAAACACCAACAATTGGAAAACTCACAATTGATAACAGATAGTTTCTCCCACCAGGACAGAACAATATTTACGTATGTAGGGGCACATTTTGCCCCCATAGCCACCCCTCTTTCCTGTTTAAAAAATTCTCCCTCAAAATACATAAAATTGTTCTTGAGTACTGTTTACATGAGTAATAGGCAGGTTGTAAAATCATTAGAACCAAATTTACCACTCTCCCTCATACTTTCCTCAAGCCATAAAGGTCCTGTTTCATGAGGAATGGAACCAAATAGGTCTACTATGTCTAAGGTAACAAACAATATATTAGGACTAAAAAGTTCAAGTTTTACCTGCCTGAGAAAGTCCCAAGAATCCTTCAAAACAGTAATTCCATCATTTGAGAGGGCTTTTAACTTAACATCTACATACTTGGCAAGAGGGGTGGTAATAGACCCCTCAGAAGAAATTATAAGTCTTAGTGGTGGATCTGAAGAATCCTTGTGGACCTTTGGAATTCCAAAAACTGACGGTGTCCTGTGGTTCTTGTTGTATAAGAAATTATAAGTATCCAAATCAATAGAGTCTTCCAACAACAAGTCATTTAAAAGTATATTTATTTTAGAATAAGCTATATTCACTTCATTAATAGAAGCCTTAGAATATTTAGAATCATCCGATAACATCTTTCATTTTAGATTCATATAAAATATAATCCATAAGCACTGTACCACCTCCTTTATCAGGCTGCATAATTCTTACAGCTTTGTTGTTAGTAAGTTCATTCAACAACAGTTTTTCGTCATTGGAAAGGTTAGAATGTACTCTGTGTGTATTAATAGTATTTCTAATCTCCCTTTCCAATATTACTTCTAAATTCTTAAGCTGTGGATGAAGGGGCGGGTTAAAAGTACTTTTCCTCTTAAAAACTGACTGTGTGCATGTGGAATTAGAACCCGCAAAAATCAGGGCCAAATTCTTCTTCCTTAAAAATAACTTCATGTCAATAATTGAATTAGGTATACTCACTTTTCTAATAGGTATATATTTAAAACCTTTGGAAAAAAGTTTGAAATGACCCAAATTAATAGGTTCAGCACTATAGTTGAAAATCTTGTAAGTTTTATATTCAAAAATATTACCATAATGTGTAATTTCAGAACTAAAATTAGTGTTTACTAATGTCTGGGGTTCCCCCTGTAATTGTAGTGGTTGTAATATACAGGTTTCTTGTTCCGTATTCTGTCGGACCTCCGGGGAAGAGGTGGAAAATCCAAAGGGTCTTCATGATTGAATTCTGGGGAAACATCTTGAAAAACCTCACCAACAGAGTGTCTATTGTTCATAGGCCTATTATTAGTTACAGTGTAACGTTCTTGAATGTGTAAATTAAAAGGCCTGGGTTTAGGGTATGCAGTACCATCCTGGTACTCCTTGATGTCCCTTTCCAGTTTGCCCTCTTTCCTCCTCATGTTATTTTTACAGTCTGAATCAACTTGTTTAAAGATATTGAAATATAAAGCTTTTTCAGACTCAACACTGAACAAAAGATCTTGAATAATAATAGAATTAATGGATTCCATTTTTTTCAACAAAGTTTCCCTAATTCTTTCATTTTCTACAATAATTGCCCTAACCACGTCTAAATCACATTTATGAAAAATTTTATAAGTTCAGAATGAAATGCAGACCCTTCTTCCACATGGTTAGGGAATTTACAAACCCTCAAACCTTTAGGAATTATGTTCCTACTTAAACATTCTTTAAGAAAGGTATTGTCACAACCCAAATGTTTAAATTTGTCCATATAATAATGTAAGGCGTCCAAACTTTCCCTATAGGTCCGAGTATCAGTTTCCTGATTACCGGCACCTAATTTGTTTGTATGTAAAGAATAGTTCTTTCCGATGAAACAGTTATAATCAAACAAATAGTTATGGTTATGGTTGGAAAAGTCACCTTGTTCTGAACGGGAACCACCAGTCCTGTTGTCCGAATAGCGCGCGTTTTCATTACCACCATTGCCAACAGTATTTGTACGTAACAAGCAAGGAAATTCATCATAGTCCTGTAAATCCAGGTTAGCAGGAATAAAGGAAAAGGTTTAGTCTATGTTTTATGTTTTATCACATATTTTATATATATACATATTTCAATTTATATCAAATGTTTGCTATTTTATATATATTTCATATATATTTTATTTTACAATTTTATAATGTTCACAATTCATGATGATCTTTGAAATTTGTGTTATTTATTTATTTATATTGGTAAAAGACGGATGCCTGGAACTTCTGTTTATGTTTCATAGTATTCTTAATTGAATTATTTACAGACAATGATTTTAATGAAATTATTGGCTAATTGTTGGTCTGATAGTTCTGTTTAAGTGAAGCACATTGTCATTCGCTGTTTTGCCTTTGATGAAGATTTTCGAAAACGTATTTTGTGTGGAAAGCGTTTGGGTGTTTGGACAATTAAATATCTCATTGATTCCTGGTCTGGACCCTCATTTGGTTCTCCATAGCGAACTTGTTTTATTGGTTTTGGTTTTTATTGTTCGCTATCATCTCCTGGTTGGTTTTAAGTATTTGTTTCACAATATTTTCGTTTTTTTAAATCTTCATCTTTTGTGTGCTGTTTGGCATAGCAAACTCTGGACTGGCATTGGTCTGCAACAGTGAACAGCAGTCACTCCCTAAAGTATAAACTGACAAATTTCATTTGGAGTGCCATCAGCAACACAATTTAGACTAGAACCAGTGTGCTTTCATCAACATTCTGGGCAGTACTGAGTAAAGAAATTCCACCTGTCAGTTAACTATCTCTGTGGCACAAGGTTTAAGTGAAGTGAACTTAGAGAAACAGGCTGCGTAATTCAGGCTTCAAAGCCAGTTTACAGATATTTTTTTCAGACTGGATTCAAAATAAATATTGACACCAAATATTATATATGAAATGAACCGGCGTAAAGTCTGTGATAAATATTAAAAATCTTACTTGTACATGTGAATTATTGTTACAAATTGTTAATGTAGAGTCACCTCTTCTCATTATTAATAACAATAGTTGCTGTGGATGTTGTAACATATGACATTTTGTAAAGGGTGATAACACAAAAGCATTCTGTTCAACTCCTGAGAGACTTGCTTGGCTGCAAACATCTTCATTAGAAGCTGAAGCTAAGTGAAACTTGCAGTAGTGCATTTAATATTTTGTTAAGTACAAACTTGCAGTTTAAAAGTACTGTATTTCATTTTTTCTGTTACCTAATTGTGTGTTTCTGAACAGTGTGCTCTGTATCTCTCTGCCGTTAGTTTCCCACCCTCTCTCCCTGTTCTTGTGTTGGTATTAATGTTGCTGGCTCTGGAATTGCCCGCCCCTCCTGTAAGTCTGTATTAGAACACTCCTCCTGGGTCCATCTCATTTGCTCACTTAGCCAAGTGCAGTGAGATCATATTCTGAGTCTAGTGTTCACTCTACTTAATACAGAGAGATGATTTGAGAAGGCCCAAAAAAAAAAAAATTTAATTTGCTTTTTCTGTGTCTTTCCTCCTACTTTATTTTGCTTTTCTTACTCAATTTTATTTATTCTGCTGCATTTATTACTGCTTGGTAGTAGCCTGATTAAATTGTAACTGTTATTCTAAGTCTTTGGTCACTTGTGCTTCATACAGGCTGTTTTACATTAAGGTCTGTGGTCTGCACTGTTGTGGCAGGACAGGTAGCTTACATCCTTCTAAGCTGGGAATTGCTGATTGAAGGCTCGGTGTCTGTTATTCTAAAAGTGCATTAGTTCTGGCTTAAGCACTTGGGCTTCAGGCCAGTTATTCTACATTAAGAAGGTTTGTGGTCTGCACTCTTGTGGGAGGAGAGGCTGGATTATACCCTTCTGAGCTGGGAATATCTGGTCACAGGCTTATTGTGCCTGCTTATTTGAACTGTTTCTTTCTGAAATTGGTGCGGCTTGTTGCTGTAGCATAGACCAGATTCAGGCCTGCTGAATCTAGCTTTGTTTGTATAACCTGAGCACTGATCCAGGCCATCTTTTTTGGAGAAGGTTCCCCTGCACCCTAGTAAGCAGGGGTGTGCAGTTAGAACTTGTCTGATTGAAGACTGCTGGAACAGGGCTCAGTTTTGAGCTTTTTTTCTGGTTAATTGGGGTAACTTGTTTAAATCAGTTTGTTCATTTTCTATTGTTTTATATATATATATATATATATATATATATATATATATATATATATATATATATATATATATAAATTGTACTTTATTCATCTGCTTTTACTGTATTTGTGTTTCTTCCTACTTTATTACTAGTGGCATTGACTACAACTCGGATCTGCGATATATAACAATAAGTATCCTTTTCTGTGCATTTAAAGTGTTTTTGAGTGTATCTGCTTTATTTTCTAAAAAAAATATACATATAAATATATATATATATATATATATATATATATATATATATATATATATATATATATATATATATATATATATATATATATATATACTTGTTTCCCGCCTTTCTAAGCTAGTATAGTCCAGTTTTCAGGTTAGTGCTGAATTCAGGGCTGTGTTACAAATCTCTGTGTTTGCCCATACCTTACTTGGATATAAGGAAGTTCTCTGTTCACCTGTGAGAGACAGGAACTTTGAGCAGCCTGTCTGTCCCTGGAGGAGTGGTTTCAGCCCAGAAATTAGTAGTTTATTGGCCATTTTGGGCTAATTTCTATCTGTTTCATTTCCCTGCTATAAATACCGTATTTGGCCGGTTTTGCCTGCCGGGCAGCGCCGGTTAGCTAGGGTAAAACTATTCCCGGCTCCACAAAGTCTCCTCTTCAATTTTTCCCTTGGAACTAGACAAACTTTAAACTTAAGCACTCAAGCCACTCATTTCTCAGCCTGGCACTTACTCAAAACTTATAGCAAGCACTTATAAACCGTAGCACTAGACCCTCCTGTACTGTACAGAAGGACAAGGCTCTCTATTCGACCTTACCAGCCATCCAGTAAAACAGTTCACTGTACCTATCCAGGCATGTCCAAAGGGCAGTTTCAGTTGTACTCTCCAGTCCAACTGGTGAATCTGGGCATTTTGAGGCAATGTTACAACTGCCTCATGTACACAGACAACCCCCTCCTCCTACCACCAAACACTAATACATGCGCAAAATGCAATTATGCAGCCAAACTGGAGGCTAAGCTCTCTCAACCCAAGACTGGATCAAACAGTCAAGAGGAGAAGGGAAATACTTGCATCACACCACCAGTCTCACATAAACCCACTAAAGCAGCACTGGAAAAAAACACACATAAATACATGAAAACATACTCGGAGGCTCTAAATAAAAATCTGCAAAACCAACAGAGACCTCCAAAGCAAACATCCAAGCAACCACCACCCCCCAACACAAACCATGAAACACATACTTCACAAAACCAGTGTGCCATGCAATCACAGCCCTTAAGGCAAAATAACATACCCAACATACTAGTAATAGGTGACTCTATAGTCAGGCACACTGACATCCCACTCACTAGGGTGAATAAGGAAAAGGTTACTGTTAGCTGCCTGTCGGGCACCAGGATCCACCACATAGCACAAGCACTCAGGTCACTACAGAACAAGAACAAATATGACTCTGTCATTGTCCATGTTTGTGTGAATGACCTGAGCCGTACCTCTCTGGACTGCATGAAAAGAGACATGGAAGAGCTCTCTGATCACGTAGCCCAGGCCGGTATGTCCCTGACCCTGAGTAGCATCCTGCCCTCACCAAGAATGATACCACGGTATAAAGAAAAAATTCTCAATTTCAACAATTGGCTAAGTTTCTGGTGTCATTCAAAGGGGATCCAGTGTCTGTCTGCCTGGGATGACATGCTCGACAAGCCACGCTGCTTCACTAGAGAAGGCTTGCACCTGTCACCCTTAGGCTTTTGAATACTGGCCAAGGCTCTTGCCACCCCCATAGTGCCTTTTTTAGGCAAGGCTCAAAAGACAAACCTACCATCGTAAATAGCACAAGTAACAAAAAACTGAGGGTAGTGCTACTCAATGCCAGACGTCTGAAGCTCAAAATGCATGCACTCGATGCACTCCTCAGTATGGAGAAAATCGATATATGTGCAGTAACAGAAACCTGGTTTAAGGCTCCAGAGAGCACCCCAGCACTACCAGGCTACAACTCATACCATACATTTCAGCCACAGAACCCAAACCAAAATACAAAAGGTGGGGGCGTATCCATATTCATTAAGGATACCCACACCTCCAGGTTAGTGGCACAGCACGATGCTTCAGAGATCATCCACGTGCAACTAACAATGGGCAAAACAGCAATTCAAATTGTAGCTTGCTACAGATCACCCATCATGTCCCAGGACCCCCATTCCACGTTCCTGGAAACACTGGGAAACATAAAGGTCCTACCAAACACCCTAATATTGGGTGATTTTGATTATCCAAACATTAACTGGGAGAGCTACTCAAGTACTAACTCCCTTGCCCAACATTTCCTAGAATTTATAAACTCAAACGCACTGGTTCAACTGGTCAACACTCCCACCAGCGGTGACAACATATTGGACCTGGTCATCACCAACATGGGCGACCGGTGTTCCACACAGGAGGTCAACCCCTCGCTGGTTAGATCTGACCACTTTACCTTACTTCACTTCTCTTACCCTACTCTAAATCTTTTTTTAACAAGGCGTAACGCCTTGTTGTTTTTTTTTGTTTTTTTTTTGCTTTTTTTTTTTTTTTTTGTGATGTGTATCTTTATATTATATTTAGAACTACTACTATCTTTTTTTTTTTTTTGCATTGTTCATATGTCTGTTATGTTACTTGAGCTTTTTTCCTGGCCTCCTCCGAAAAAAATGGACATGTATCCAGTCGGACTATCCCGGTTAACAAATGTAAAATAAAATAAATAAAAAATAAAAAATAAACAAATCACTTTGGATATCCACATTCCGGCCCCACCCCCGGACAAGAAAACCACTGTGAAAAACTTTTCAAAAGCAAACTTCACATTACTTAAGACCGAGGTGGAAAGGTTCAAAGCCCCCATGCTGAAGGATAATGCTGTCCAAGCTATGTTTAGCTATGTCAAGAATCTAAGTGGCAATGCTCAGATCTGCTCAGAGTTAGTGCAGAATGGCAAAAAATACACTGAACCGACCGATATCGCCAACATCCTGGCAGACAGGTTCAGTGCAAACTTCACCCCCAAGAGGGCCCATAACCATACCAGAAGAATGTAGAGTCCCTGAAATCACAGACACTCAGGTTAAAACAGCCCTCTCCAAAGCCAAAAACACAGCATCAATGGGACTGGACAGTGTCCCAGGCTGCATCCTACATGAGCTCAAAGATGAACTAACCCCTCACCTAAACACACTGTTCAAACTCAGCCTCTTCACAGGCTACGTACCCATAGAGTGGTGCACAGCAGCGGTTATTCCTCCACAAAGGTGGAACCACAACAGACCCTGGGAACTATCGCCCTATAAGCCTGACTAGCTTGGTCTGCAAGGCTATGGAGTGCATCATCATGGAACTCATTAACAGAGACATTGGGAACCTCCAAACACTGGACCCTACCCAGTTCGGCTTTGTTAAGGGCAGATCATGCCTCCTGAACCTGGTGGACTTGTTTGAGAGAGTTACCAAGGCTATAGATGAGGGAAAGGTGGTACACACATCCTACCTAGACCTCGCAAAGGCCTTCGACACCATTCCCCATTCTGGTATTATAGATAAGCTCACCAGCCTGAACATAAACCCCTACATCACAAGATGGGTTGCCAACTGGCTCATGGACAGAACCCACATGGTGAGAGTTGCGGGAGCTAGGTCCGACTCTAAATCGGTTACAAGTGGAGGTCCCCAGGACTCAGTCCTAGGACCCCTCCTGTTCGGCATATACTTCTCAGAGGTACAGGCAAGCACAGGAGGAAGCTCAAAATGCATGCACTCGATGCACTCCTCAATATGGAGAAAATCGATATATGTGCAGTAACAGAAACCTGGACTGCAAACTAGGGGCTATAATTGACTCTCCGGCTGACACAGACATCCTCCAAAAGGGTCTCACTGAGACAGATACCTGGTGTCAAAATCATGGCCTCAAGCTAAATGCCAAAAAGTGCATAGTCATCCCCTTTGGAAAAAACAAAGTACCCACGGACTACCACATAGGTGGTAGTCCCCTAAATACGGAAGACGTAATAAGGGATCTGGGGACCCAAGTAGATAGTAATCTCAACTTTGATAATCACATTGCCAAAGTGGTTAGAAAATCCTTCTACATGGCCCACCTAATCACAAAAGGGTTCACATCCAGATCAAAAGAGGTCATTGTACCCCTCTACTCATCACTCATCGGACCCATCATAGAATACAATGCCCCATTTTGGATGTACCTTACAAGACACCTGCAACAGCTGGAAAGACCACAGAAGTACCTCACCAAGAGGATCACTGGCCTCAAACAGATGCCCTATGCAGCTTGACTGAAGAAATTACAGCTGTACTCGGTTGCATACCGCCTACTCAGAGGTGATCTCTGCCTGACATACAAGGTCATGTCCAACCCAGAATTGATGGACATGCTTCACCTAAAGAAAACCTTATCCCCGTGAGCCACACGGTCTAGGGATCTAAACCTCACCACAACAATAAATAGGACGTGCTGGAGGGATAGATTCCTGTCCCAGAGACTTCCCATGCTTTGGAACAATATCCCAATCTACATCAGGCAGAGCTCCTCACTAACACTCTTCAAAAGAAATCTTGACGAGTGGATGAGAAACAGAAAGTTTACCTCGGGGATCACTTCAGTGGATCTGCTGGACAGAGGCACAGTGAACTAATCTAAGGGGGCGGCGTAAGCCAACACATTCTGGCTAGGCTTATAAATGCCTTCGGGCAGATAGCCTAGTACCTACCTATGAACCTATTAACATGAATAATGTGAACATATTTGTCATATATACTGGATAACTTATCCATAGCTCAAAATGTTTCATCAAGATATTAATACATTTTAGTATAAACATTTATGACATGACTAATTGTATATACTGTGCCAAGCATGACTGCCTGCCATTCTCTGTATGTCCTCTTTCTGAACAATTGCCAGCAAATGTAATTCTGATGATTTGTAAAGTAAATGCTGCTTGTGATCATACCTCTCAACTGTGCAGATTTTCGCAGAATCTCCAGATTTTTAACTCATATTTTTGGTCTGTTCTTCATAACATTTGTGTTTTTTTCTGGATTTTGTGGCAAATCAGTCGACTGAATTCACTATAAATAATGACAGTCATTTGAGTTTCAGACTTTATATCCTTAAGAAAATGCATGTCAACACATGATATTTTATTCTAGTAGCTTTCTAAGTTAAGAGGAATGTTCAACATTTGTGTCTATTTTTGGGGCTTTGTTCCCCATTATTTTTTGGCTTTGTCCAGATTTTTTTGCTAAGAAGTTGAGAGGTATGTTTGTGATGTTACAAACAGATGTGAAAAGGGTGGATTTGTCATGCTAATGCTAAAACTGCTGTGCTCCTTGCTGCATGCATCATCTAACTGTGTTAGTTTTAAAAAAAGTTCTTTGTTGAATTTTTTGATTGGCATTTTCCATTTGTGCACTGCTTGGCAACGTGCAAATACAGTTCTCAGCTGAAGAAAAAAAGTGAAAAAAATTAATTTCATTAGCCTTTAGTAGTGCAAACAAGCCTGTCACCAGTACATGACCATCAGCACTCTGGATAGCATTTAGTGTTGGAATTCCACCTGTAACCTACCTTTCTCTGTGGCACAAGGTATAAGTGTACTGAGCTTAAATAAAGAGCACAGGTGATGCAAATTTCTCATCCAATTTACAGAAAGTTTTACCGAGGGATTCAGAATGAATATTGACAGATATTTCATTACTTAATGTGTTGTTGTTGGAAACTCAATTATTCCCAGCTGTAATACCGACGTGATATGCATGAAGTAAAATAAGAAATGATCTACATTATGATAACAGAAAAGCATTACTGTGGCATGTTGAAAAATGTATTACATATGATGGAGTAACTTAAAATGTTTCCCAAGTAATAATCCTGACAGACACTCGAATTTCATTTGAAATGATGTCACTATTATGTCTGCTGTGTCAAAAGGGATGTTATGTCAGCTGCTGTGTCTCCCCTTTGCCATTAGTTGGCATTACCTATAGTCCTTATAATGTGTCACAGCTATTAAAGTTTTGATGTGACAAGGAGATGTGAAAAGAGCGAATGTGTCATTGTAATGCCCTACTTGCTTTGTTGATTGTTAAATATACCCTTTCATTGATATACATTTCCTTTCAATTGTTTTCAAATTTATTTATGCATTAATTTATTTTTTATATTGCCTTTTGCATTTGTGCACTGCTTGGCAGAGTGCAAACATGGTTCATGGCCAAAGGAAACAAGTACAACATTTATTTAGCCTACCTTCTGTAGTGCAAACTAGTTTGGCACTGGTCCATGGATGCCAGCACTCTGGATAGCACTGAGTGCACAAACTCCACCCATCAACACCTTTGTCTATATCACAAGGTGTAAGTACAATGAGTTTAGGTCAGTAGGGGAGGCGATGCTGGGTTCAAATCCAGTGTATCCATGCTTTTTACAAATGGTGTCAGAATGACATTTCTTTCCCAAAATTGTGATGAGGAATGTAGGACTTCATGAAAATGACTATCCTGAATATGTTTCTTTCGAAAATTTATTAGTAACACTTATTATATAAGCCCAATATAATGTGTGTAAATTATGTTAAACATGACAATGTTGACATTTAATTTAAAATGAAGTTCCATAGGTATGATGTGCACAATCTTCTTCTTCCTTCGGCTTTTCCTGGTTAGGGGTCGCCACAGCGGATCACCTGTCCGCTCATGATTGGCAGTGGAGTTTTACGGTGTTGAGTTGCCAGCCCGATGCCCAACCCAATAGTTTGTTATAATTATTATGACCCATCACATATCATGACTTTTGTAAGACAGTATATCACGTGAAGTATGTATGTAACATAAAGCATAATGTATTAGTCTAGTGATGCAGCTTCATGCATCTGAAATATATTTACAAACACAAATATAGCCTTTTACATAAAAATACAGTCCCATGGCTACTTAAAGTCACACGCTTACAGACATCTCTGAAGTATTTCCCCAGTCATGCTTAAAATGTTTATCTCTAACTACCATATAAAATAGTTAGTTCCCCTGTAACACTGATAATAAATAAACAATGTTTAGCATTTTCACCTTCTTTATCTCATAGGTTCAATTCCCAGGTGGTACTACTCAGTGCTACTATATTTTAAGTCCCAAGAACACAATATATCACTGTCATTTTTCCTCCAACCAACAATGATTATAACAAGCACCATATAGCATGTCACTGTTTAACACTGAGCCATGTGCCAGTAGTTTGAGCAACACACGTGGCCGAATATCACTGCCATATTTCACACCATTCCTGCTATTTGAAGTGATCACTTTCAATTTTTCTGGCATGCAACTTTTTGACTTACAGTTGTGCAAATGCAGCTGGCAGGGCTGTGAGTCTTTGAGAACTTCCTGCTACATGCAAGATCAATTCAGACACATAGTTCTAGCTTGACTTCTACAGACATGTCCATGAAGGAGAAGATGTTACTCTATTTAGAGCACAAAAGTGGGGTTTTGAGGACTCCAAGATTTTTGTGGCACTCCTAGTGAAGCACTACAGCCATAAGTTACTGCAGGGGGAGTATATCAGGTCTCAATATAAGGCTGAGGCTTGGAACAGCTTGGCCAATGCAATCTCCAGTGCAAATGGCATCCCATGCACTGGGGAGCAACATCATCACCACTATAGTGACATGAAACGGCACAATGAGGACCTCCTTAGCTGATGGGAGGATGAGTTTAAAACTGCAAACACCCCTCATTTGTGTAAGTATACTGACCCAGCAATAGTTAATGATATAGCATGGATTAGACAGCCCAGACTGGTATTCCTCATGCTTTCATGTTTCTTTTCTTTTTCTCTACTGCACAGCTGTTGAGGAAATAGCTGTGAATAGTCAGGTACAGCAGAAGAGACTAGCTCTCCTCAGGGAGGCACAGGGTAAGTATGCCTCAGATCTGACTCTGAGTCAAATAACTGTCATTCCATCAGTAAGTAGCATCTTGAGCAGGCATACCTTAAACTTTATCTCAAGCATGCATACCTTCTCCACAGCTCTTTGTGCTTGCATTAGGCAAAGACTACACCAGTGTAATCTTGTGTGGTTTCAATAACCAGAAGCAGAAAGTAGAATCTATTGCAACATATTTCATTTCTAAAATGTTAACTCCAATATTGACTGACGTTAATTTAGTTTTGATAAGCACAGTTATATTGGAAAGCATACGTCCTGTATGGCGTACTCAAATAAATGTTCTATTTCTTACACTATAGCAGTGAGATTTATTTATCTTATGACACCGTAATACTTTTCCATCATATCTGGATGTGGCAAAGGTGTACATATTTCATTATCAGATTTCTTTATGTATTGAAATAATAAAAGAATGTGACATGCCATTGATCTAATTCTCCTTTTTTTTGTCTGCCCCCAGTCTATTTCACCCTCTCTTTTTTAATTAATTTGTTTTTCCGTATATGTCTTAAAATTCTACTGTTTTTATATATTGCTGCTGAAAACAAATGACTGTCAACACAGGGAGGTTGCAAATTGGGGACACAACTTGTCTGCACTGCCTCCACAACCCCTGCCCTACTGATTCATCTGCATCATCTGCTGGTGCTGTGATACCCTCCAGGAGCAGTACTAGTGGAGGTGGTGATTTTGTTACTTGGCAGGAGCTGACAGGGCTGATGGGGGGCATTATGGAGAGGGGCCTCACTTCTCAGATCAGCAGATTGGAAAAGATCCTTCATTTTGTTGCCAAAATGATGCTATATCTAGCACTGACACAGAGAACTGACACAGGAAACAGCAGTGATAGTTCTGAGAGTAAGAACTAGATTCTTACTGTTCTCACACTGGATAAGGATGTACCGCTGATGTCTTTATTCTTGGTCATGGTGTTCCCCAACTTTTTGTGTCTATCACCATCCCTCTCTGTGTCTTATGTCCTGTATGTCTGCACCTGCTGCCGAACCTACCCAATCTACCTGACCCTCCCATGCCTAAGTCCCTCTCCCAACATTCCTCTCTCTCTCTTAAATAAAAACATAAAAATGTGTACCTATCACCCCAAAACATTATGTCTGCATAGCTCTCCATTTCACGTATGTGTCTTCTTGATACACTTGATTTGGTGCAGTTGGCTATATAACACTATTCTGCTGTTGTCACCCATACCTGGTATGGTGCCTGTCCAAATTCAGCCATGTATGTGTACATTTCTATATTTATGTTGTGTAGACGTGGATAGCTATAGTTCTCTCCCACCACAATTCTCCAAATTCATATATGCTTTCCCCTGTGCCCACCTCTCTGCTTGCCCCCCATTTTCACCACTGTCCTATCAACTCCTTTTTCACATATTTAATCTGGTCAAAAATGGAATCACACACAACACACAAGGCCAGAAATGGCCCATCAGAAACCCTTCACTTTTTGTCCTCAGCAATTTGAGTGGAGTTTAGCATCACCTGCCAATGTCAAGTGACAGTGAATGGCATTTTTTATCCTATGAGAAAAAATTGTTGAGTTTTTGCCATTGCCCACAATAGTCTTGTTATCGTCAATGCAAAGGCGCTTACATTTTTAGCACTATAGGAATACAAAGTAAAGGCACTACTTTGCAAAAGTTACTCTAGCAGTATTTAAGCTGCTGGATTTAATGAACTAAACGTTTCTGTGTGGTATGTGTGATAATTCACTTGACTTATAACTGCTGTTTTTGCATTCTGTGAAGGGTTCAATTCCAGATGTAAGTCAAATTATTGCTTACTGTTATTTTATAATCCTATAATATGTTTAACTACAAACGTCTATGTTTATCTCCAGTTACAATGTCTCATGAGCATTGCATTTGAATAGTGCAGCATAAACGGATTGGCAAATGCATCCATTCCCAACAGGAATACTTATAAAACCACCCTTATCCTGCTTATGGTGTCCCAGTAAAGCAAACTCTTGGTATATGTCTGTCTGTCTCTCTCTCTCTCTCTCTCTCTCTCTCTCTTCACTCCTTTTCTCTCATCCCTTCTTACTGTTGCATGGGTGATGGACGTCAAGTTCATCTTATGGGATTTTAATATTGTCATTACTGTGATGAAGCCTAATCCCTACCTCTTCCCTTGTTTCAGTAGGTTATGACTGTCCCTTGAATTCTGCTATTTTTAAACAGGTGATGTAAGAGTTCCTTTGTTGTGTCCTGAGATACTCAACAGATCTGTAATCTTTTACATGGTGTCAAATGTTCTAATCCAGAACTAGGTCAAACTCTTAGTGATTCATTTTTATAACACTCTTTTATGTGTAGCTGTTGCCTATAATTGTATTTAGGCACCATTTCCCTACATCTGTCATAATGTACTTGCTCCCAGCCCCCCTACCTCCCCCATCTATGTCTAACCCCCCTTATGTGTTATCAGTCTGTGTCTTTAACATCTGCATGATGCCTGGCATGGAACGACAGTACTAACTGACAGTAAATGGCAGTTCACATCCATGGCATGGAACAACAGTACTAACTGATGGTAAATGGCAGTTCACATCCATGGCATGGAACAACAGTACTAACTGACAGTAAATGGCAGTTCACATCCATGGCATGGAACAACAGTACTAACTGATGGTAAATGGCAGTTCACATCCATGGCATGGAACAACAGTACTAACTGATGGTAAATGGCAGTTCACATCCATGGCATGGAACAACAGTACTAACTGATGGTAAATGGCAGTTCACATCCATGGCATGGAACAACAGTACTAACTGATGGTAAATGGCAGTTCACATCCATGGCATGGAACAACAGTACTAACTGATGGTAAATGGCAGTTCACATCCATGGCATGGAACAACAGTACTAACTGATGGTAAATGGCAGTTCACATCCATGGCATGGAACAACAGTACTAACTGATGGTAAATGGCAGTTCACATCCATGGCATGGAACAACAGTACTAACTGATGGTAAATGGCAGTTCACATCCATGGCATGGAACAACAGTACTAACTGATGGTAAATGGCAGTTCACATCCATGGCATGGAACAACAGTACTAACTGATGGTAAATGGCAGTTCACATCCATGGCATGGAACAACAGTACTAACTGATGGTAAATGGCAGTTCACATCCATGGCATGGAACAACAGTACTAACTGATGGTAAATGGCAGTTCACATCCATGGCATGGAACAACAGTACTAACTGATGGTAAATGGCAGTTCACATCCATGGCATGGAACAACAGTACTAACTGATGGTAAATGGCAGTTCACATCCATGGCATGGAACAACAGTACTAACTGATGGTAAATGGCAGTTCACATCCATGGCATGGAACAACAGTACTAACTGATGGTAAATGGCAGTTCACATCCATGGCATGGAACAACAGTACTAACTGATGGTAAATGGCAGTTCACATCCATGGCATGGAACAACAGTACTAACTGATGGTAAATGGCAGTTCACATCCATGGCATGGAACAACAGTACTAACTGATGGTAAATGGCAGTTCACATCCATGGCATGGAACAACAGTACTAACTGATGGTAAATGGCAGTTCACATCCATGGCATGGAACAACAGTACTAACTGATGGTAAATGGCAGTTCACATCCATGGCATGGAACAACAGTACTAACTGATGGTAAATGGCAGTTCACATCCATGGCATGGAACAACAGTACTAACTGATGGTAAATGGCAGTTCACATCCATGGCATGGAACAACAGTACTAACTGATGGTAAATGGCAGTTCACATCCATGGCATGGAACAACAGTACTAACTGATGGTAAATGGCAGTTCACATCCATGGCATGGAACAACAGTACTAACTGATGGTAAATGGCAGTTCACATCCATGGCATGGAACAACAGTACTAACTGATGGTAAATGGCAGTTCACATCCATGGCATGGAACAACAGTACTAACTGATGGTAAATGGCAGTTCACATCCATGGCATGGAACAACAGTACTAACTGATGGTAAATGGCAGTTCACATCCATGGCATGGAACAACAGTACTAACTGATGGTAAATGGCAGTTCACATCCATGGCATGGAACAACAGTACTAACTGATGGTAAATGGCAGTTCACATCCATGGCATGGAACAACAGTACTAACTGATGGTAAATGGCAGTTCACATCCATGGCATGGAACAACAGTACTAACTGATGGTAAATGGCAGTTCACATCCATGGCATGGAACAACAGTACTAACTGATGGTAAATGGCAGTTCACATCCATGGCATGGAACAACAGTACTAACTGATGGTAAATGGCAGTTCACATCCATGGCATGGAACAACAGTACTAACTGATGGTAAATGGCAGTTCACATCCATGGCATGGAACAACAGTACTAACTGATGGTAAATGGCAGTTCACATCCATGGCATGGAACAACAGTACTAACTGATGGTAAATGGCAGTTCACATCCATGGCATGGAACAACAGTACTAACTGATGGTAAATGGCAGTTCACATCCATGGCATGGAACAACAGTACTAACTGATGGTAAATGGCAGTTCACATCCATGGCATGGAACAACAGTACTAACTGATGGTAAATGGCAGTTCACATCCATGGCATGGAACAACAGTACTAACTGATGGTAAATGGCAGTTCACATCCATGGCATGGAACAACAGTACTAACTGATGGTAAATGGCAGTTCACATCCATGGCATGGAACAACAGTACTAACTGATGGTAAATGGCAGTTCACATCCATGGCATGGAACAACAGTACTAACTGATGGTAAATGGCAGTTCACATCCATGGCATGGAACAACAGTACTAACTGATGGTAAATGGCAGTTCACATCCATGGCATGGAACAACAGTACTAACTGATGGTAAATGGCAGTTCACATCCATGGCATGGAACAACAGTACTAACTGATGGTAAATGGCAGTTCACATCCATGGCATGGAACAACAGTACTAACTGATGGTAAATGGCAGTTCACATCCATGGCATGGAACAACAGTACTAACTGACAGTAAATGGCAGTTCACATCCATGGCATGGAACAACAGTACTAACTGATGGTAAATGGCAGTTCACATCCATGGCATGGAACAACAGTACTAACTGATGGTAAATGGCAGTTCACATCCATGGCATGGAACAACAGTACTAACTGATGGTAAATGGCAGTTCACATCCATGGCATGGAACAACAGTACTAACTGATGGTAAATGGCAGTTCACATCCATGGCATGGAACAACAGTACTAACTGATGGTAAATGGCAGTTCACATCCATGGCATGGAACAACAGTACTAACTGATGGTAAATGGCAGTTCACATCCATGGCATGGAACAACAGTACTAACTGATGGTAAATGGCAGTTCACATCCATGGCATGGAACAACAGTACTAACTGATGGTAAATGGCAGTTCACATCCATGGCATGGAACAACAGTACTAACTGATGGTAAATGGCAGTTCACATCCATGGCATGGAACAACAGTACTAACTGATGGTAAATGGCAGTTCACATCCATGGCATGGAACAACAGTACTAACTGATGGTAAATGGCAGTTCACATCCATGGCATGGAACAACAGTACTAACTGATGGTAAATGGCAGTTCACATCCATGGCATGGAACAACAGTACTAACTGATGGTAAATGGCAGTTCACATCCATGGCATGGAACAACAGTACTAACTGATGGTAAATGGCAGTTCACATCCATGGCATGGAACAACAGTACTAACTGATGGTAAATGGCAGTTCACATCCATGGCATGGAACAACAGTACTAACTGATGGTAAATGGCAGTTCACATCCATGGCATGGAACAACAGTACTAACTGATGGTAAATGGCAGTTCACATCCATGGCATGGAACAACAGTACTAACTGATGGTAAATGGCAGTTCACATCCATGGCATGGAACAACAGTACTAACTGATGGTAAATGGCAGTTCACATCCATGGCATGGAACAACAGTACTAACTGATGGTAAATGGCAGTTCACATCCATGGCATGGAACAACAGTACTAACTGATGGTAAATGGCAGTTCACATCCATGGCATGGAACAACAGTACTAACTGATGGTAAATGGCAGTTCACATCCATGGCATGGAACAACAGTACTAACTGATGGTAAATGGCAGTTCACATCCATGGCATGGAACAACAGTACTAACTGATGGTAAATGGCAGTTCACATCCATGGCATGGAACAACAGTACTAACTGATGGTAAATGGCAGTTCACATCCATGGCATGGAACAACAGTACTAACTGATGGTAAATGGCAGTTCACATCCATGGCATGGAACAACAGTACTAACTGATGGTAAATGGCAGTTCACATCCATGGCATGGAACAACAGTACTAACTGATGGTAAATGGCAGTTCACATCCATGGCATGGAACAACAGTACTAACTGATGGTAAATGGCAGTTCACATCCATGGCATGGAACAACAGTACTAACTGATGGTAAATGGCAGTTCACATCCATGGCATGGAACAACAGTACTAACTGATGGTAAATGGCAGTTCACATCCATGGCATGGAACAACAGTACTAACTGATGGTAAATGGCAGTTCACATCCATGGCATGGAACAACAGTACTAACTGATGGTAAATGGCAGTTCACATCCATGGCATGGAACAACAGTACTAACTGATGGTAAATGGCAGTTCACATCCATGGCATGGAACAACAGTACTAACTGATGGTAAATGGCAGTTCACATCCATGGCATGGAACAACAGTACTAACTGATGGTAAATGGCAGTTCACATCCATGGCATGGAACAACAGTACTAACTGATGGTAAATGGCAGTTCACATCCATGGCATGGAACAACAGTACTAACTGATGGTAAATGGCAGTTCACATCCATGGCATGGAACAACAGTACTAACTGATGGTAAATGGCAGTTCACATCCATGGCATGGAACAACAGTACTAACTGATGGTAAATGGCAGTTCACATCCATGGCATGGAACAACAGTACTAACTGATGGTAAATGGCAGTTCACATCCATGGCATGGAACAACAGTACTAACTGATGGTAAATGGCAGTTCACATCCATGGCATGGAACAACAGTACTAACTGATGGTAAATGGCAGTTCACATCCATGGCATGGAACAACAGTACTAACTGATGGTAAATGGCAGTTCACATCCATGGCATGGAACAACAGTACTAACTGATGGTAAATGGCAGTTCACATCCATGGCATGGAACAACAGTACTAACTGATGGTAAATGGCAGTTCACATCCATGGCATGGAACAACAGTACTAACTGATGGTAAATGGCAGTTCACATCCATGGCATGGAACAACAGTACTAACTGATGGTAAATGGCAGTTCACATCCATGGCATGGAACAACAGTACTAACTGATGGTAAATGGCAGTTCACATCCATGGCATGGAACAACAGTACTAACTGATGGTAAATGGCAGTTCACATCCATGGCATGGAACAACAGTACTAACTGATGGTAAATGGCAGTTCACATCCATGGCATGGAACAACAGTACTAACTGATGGTAAATGGCAGTTCACATCCATGGCATGGAACAACAGTACTAACTGATGGTAAATGGCAGTTCACATCCATGGCATGGAACAACAGTACTAACTGATGGTAAATGGCAGTTCACATCCATGGCATGGAACAACAGTACTAACTGACAGTAAATGGCAGTTCACATCCAAAGGTAAAATCGTGTGAGTTTTTGTCCTGAACTGCATTAGAACAGTTAGTTTTGCAGACATATCCATACGCTCATTGAATTATAGAAAAATAGACTAAAAGTATTAAAATGTGGTACAGTTAGTCTTCCATCTCTGTTTAGCTGCTGGATATCATGTAAAGTCTAAGGGATGTTGCATTTGATATAACTGTGCTAAAGGATGCTGCCTACCTCCTGGCTTTATTCAACCTGTTGTCATTGTCTCATACAATGTATGATTTAAACTTATTAAAGTTTGAGTGCCTATGTAGTGAGTTCAGATAATCATCACCTGTATAATTTTTTTAATACTGCCAAAGGTTCAAATCCAGAAGTATGTCATAAAATTATGTAATTCTTTTTCCATGAAAATAACATGTAAGTAACCGTGTGTGACATATGTTATTAACGCACCACCATCCCAATGTCCTCATCATGATTCCATTTTCCTACCCCCTCTTCATCCACATGTATGTGAATGTGTTGTTATTGTCATTTTATGTTCCGATCACATATTTAATTGCCAATGTCTGTATTATCCTTGTGTACACCAATTCATTAACATAGCATTTGAACAGTATAGCAAGAAAGAGGTCTATATTAGAACATCGAAGTTTTGAAACTTCAAATGTTCTAATATCCACCCCTATTCAGTGATCGGTGAAAATAGCGAAGCTGCAGAACACCAAATTCCTTCTTAGGGAAAGAATTTGGTTGGCCATTTCTGTGGCGTCACTATTTTCAGCACTGTGGTGGAAATTTATGGGTCGGGATCAGGTAAGTGTGCGATTGTGTGGACGTGAGGGTTAGGGTGCGGGTTAGGTGAGTTAGGGTTAGGGCATGGGTCAGGTAAGTGTGCGATTGTGTGGAAGTGAGGTTTAGGGTGGGGTAAATGAGTTAGAGGTAGGGCACGGGTGAGGTGAGTGTGCGATAGTGACGGACCTTAGGGTTAGGGTTTGGTTTAAGGTAAGTGGATAGCTAGTGGTGTATGTACAGTTTAGTGTAGGGTTAGAAGTAGGATTTTAGGTGTATGTGTGTGGATTGCTGTTTGTTTGGTGTGCTTGTGTTGTGTGTATGTGTTTCGGAACAGCAACTTTGTTCCCTGGGAAAAAATTCGCTGTTCTGCATGTTCGATATTTTCAGCATTCACTGAATAGGGGTCGATATTAGAGCATTTGAAGTTTCAAAACTTCAATGTTCTAATATAGACCCCAAGAAAGCATTTCAAAAAACATTCCATCCCCAACAAGAAGACTTATTAAACCACCATTATCTTGCTAATGTCTTAATCATTTTTCTACTCTGTTACCACTTTTTTATCCCTGTAATGATCACTGCATGGTACAGTGCATTCAGAATGAGGAAACACATAAGACTAACACACCATAAAGATGTTCATAAATGTCCAATAAAAACTCTTATATCTCTCTCCATCTCTGTCTCTGTCATCACCCCTCCAGTCTCATCACTTACTACTGTAGTATATTTAGTAGGCTGAAGGATGTGATGTTCATCTTATGTGATTTTGCTGCTGTCATTACTGTGATGAAGCCTAATGATTGTACTTCACAAGACATACTGTCCTACACACATAGTTAGGATATGTGCTTTGTCATAATAATTATAACAACAATATTGAGCACATCATAGGTATGCAACTGCATTTCAAATTACATAGCCTCATTGTCATGTTTAACAAATTTTACATGCACTATATTGGGGTGATATGTAAAGCATTAACAATATGTGGTAGATATAAAACTTTAGGTATGCAAGCATTACTGATATATTTGTTGTAATAAATATACTTATGACACTGATTTGTATTTAGTTTTATACTCCTAATCAAAATGCTGTGATAAATGGCATTCTGACACCCATTAGATTCAAACCCTGAATCACCTGCTGTTTTTATGTAAACTCAATACATTTACACCATGTGCCACATAGACAGGTATATGATAGCTGGACTTTGTCCACCCAGTACTGTCCAGAGTGATGATGAAAGTTCACTGACGTTAAGTCTGTCATTTCTACAGAAGGAAACCAAAATTAAATTTTTCACTTTTTTATTTCGACAGTGGAACAGGTTTGTTTGCTGGTGAGCAGCGCACAAATCGAGAAGGCAATAATAAGACCAAAATTTTTTATAAAATTTGACAGGAAGATAAACATAATCAGTGTGTATATCTCCAAAGGACCAGAGCAAGCACAGTCATGACAAATGTGTAAATCTTGACACACAAAACATTAGCATAACACAGATATGTTCTGGATTTCATCACAATCAGACCTGTTTGTCTATAATCCTTATTTGCACAAAGGTAGGCAGGGAGCACCATTAACTCCCGCTAATTACTTTTCTAAGATCAATACCTCCAAGTAGAATTACACATGTGCTAACACTTTGTCATCATCCATGCAAATGAACGTTTCAGCTATTTGCCTTAGGAAAAGGTTTTGAACAAATATAACTATTGTTACTGGGTTGTATTACTTCTGCATGTGGTAATAGACTGTTGTACTCAAGGTAACTGGATTTAACTGTGATTTTAACTGAACACTTCATTCTGTAAAGCTATGTCTGCACTGCAACACTTATACTTGGAAATGGTATGTGACCATGCGGAACCTTTTCACACATACTTCATCAGTGTTTAGCAACAGTGCACTGGCAGATTTTTGGTTTGTTTTTATTGACACTGCACATTGTTCATGCATGAGCAAATCCCATTGGTAATGACAGTACCAATGATTACTGTTTACATGCCATCATCCTGACCCAATGAGCCATGACTGCTTCATTGTCCATCCTTCACAAGTATGTGTGTCTCGTCTACACAACATCATGTAAAACAGGTACATATCACTCTCCGTTCTACAATGTACATCACTGACAGCTTAGGTCAGTAGTATATAATTAGTTTTGACCAGCAGTTTGCACTTTCTCCTTCCTTTCTACACGTGCCTTTTCACAAAAAACTTCTAAAGCACAATATCTTCTCTGTCATGGAATGATCAGCTACTGAAACTGTCTGGGTATCTTTCTTCCGCATTGTCCTCATTTTTAACTGCAAATTTTGGTATCATGACTTTGTGTAGCTATGTATGGTAGGACACTGTAATTAATGGCTGTAGCAAGTTCAGTGATCAGTTCTACTTTTGTCTTCTCTCCATGGACCACTCTATCTGGTTTACTGGCACCTGTTTTCTTAACTGTTGGTAATGGGTGATCCCATGTGGTATAACCTTCATCATTCTCTATAATGCTTTGTAGCTCATGGTTCCAATACTTCTCAGCTACTTCAATATCGCAATGTTTGTACAATCCCCACTGCAATTGTCTTGCACCACTATTATGCCTTTCAGTATACAGACCATCTGCCATTTGTGTATCATACCCAGTAACAAGATATAAAATTGTTTCCAGTTCTGTTTTACAGAACTTGCCTTTGTCCGTTTCTCCCACATGTTCAATGGCCTTTGTAAACCAACATGTACGTAGTCAACTATTCTGGGGCACCAATATTAGCCTTTCATCTTTTGGTTTAAACTCACCTCTCCTTAACCATTCCTGCATCAAATCCTGATCAACATGAGGTTGTTCCAGACGTTTTATGTACTTTCCACAGTATTTATGCCTTTTCCATATTTCTTGGATTCTTATCTGATCCTTCTCCTTATATTCTTTCTTTTATGTTGCTGCCTGATTTTTGTCTACTTCTGTTTAATTTGCATTCCTGCTTGACACAAATATGCTTCTGATAAACTAAGCAGGGAAGTCATCTTAGACTTCTCATGTTGTAAAACTTTCAGTATGTTTGAATCTGGTGAGGTCAGCAGATATGCATGTAGTCCCACAATTGCAGATCTATACACATAATCAGTTTTGAGGAGGCCCATACCTCCTTCAGAATGAGGGATATGTATTCTTGGTATACACTGATTTTTATATGTCATTTGATAAGCATGAAGCAGTTTTCTTGTTTTTCTGTCCAACTAACCCAAAACCTTTTTGGGCCAGTCAATCACATCAAAACAGTAAGTTAAAACAGGAAGAGGAAACGGGTTTACAGCTTGGACTTTGTTCCTAGATGTCAGGGCTGTTTTCTGTATTAATTTTACTAAGTTAAAATATTCTTTGCTGAGTTTTATTTGCATTTGTTCATGTTTTATTCCCAAATATTTATTCGCTCCCTCCTGCTGACATTTATTTATTTCACATTTCTCTCCCAGACTGATATTTTCCTGTTGCTGCAACTTTTCTGCTTTAAATGTTGATTTTGCACTTTTATCAAGACTAAATGACATGCTTTGAACTCCTCGTCTGATGGACTATACTGTTTTAAGTCATCTACACAAAGAAGTATTTACACTTGGATGTTTTCTGGTAGCCAAATTATAACCAAGACATGATATGTTAAGGAGACAGTTTAATGGGTTAAGAGCAAGACAAAACAGCAGTGGTGACAAAGAATCATTCTGGAATATCCTTCTTTGAATTTTTATCCCTGGAATGAATAATAATTTGTCCTTTGTCATGACTTAATTGCAAAGTGGTTTGCCAAGTTTTATAGTCAGTGTAATGTAAACTGGTCAATGTAGGATGTATCGTATACATCTGTAAGCACTCTTATTTGTGAATGTAGGATGCTGTCAAATGCTTTTTTGTAGTATATCCATGTCATAGTTAGATTCTTCCCCTATTTTCAGTTCTCCATTAGGACTTTATTTAGCAACAAATGATCTTTTGTTCCATATGACTTTCTTTTTTTATCTTTTTGTTCTATTGGCATGGGTGAGTTTTCTTTTAAATAACTATAAACTTAGAAGGTAAGTGATATATCGGTCTATAGTTTTTAGGGTGGGTTGTAGGTTCCCTTTTAGGAGGAATATTGTTTTTCCTGTTGTTAACCAGGTTGTTGTCTGTTTAGAATGCACATATAAGTATTTCTTACTCAAGGCTAAATCTTCTTGTAAAGATGTTAATATTTTTTTATCCAGAAGTTAGGTACTGCATATGGGCCTTAGATTTTACAATTAGTAGCTTTTCTTAATTTTGTTTCAACTTTTCTGAACTTTAATTCATTCCATTTCATATCCTGCACATTTCAACATCTTACTGTTTCTTTTACTTCTTCTATCCATTCTGCATCCACAAGGTCTTTATAAATATTTCTCCAAAATGTGTCTGTTTCTTCTTTTTGGTGGTATTTCTATTTCATTTGCTTGATTTATTTATCTATTTGTTTTTGTTTGCCAGGAAAGCCCAAATGGGTAATATCCATTTTCAGCGGAGACCTGGGAAGAAAAAAAAAAA
>NC_056743.1:1879218205-1879257758 GCF_019279795.1 Protopterus annectens
TGGTTCGGATCTAACCACCCTCGTTGAACTGCTTTTGGGCAGAGTGGACGCCTTGACTCAAAAAGTCGACGCTATTTCTGCGTTGACTTCCACTCAAGCAAATAGATCTCCAGTTTTGGTTTTATCACAGCAGAGTGACAATGATTTCTCTATTCCTAACGGGCAGCAACCGCCCGTAACTATAACATCACCGTCTGGTTTAACATCGATGGAATGTGGTACACCAGCTTCAAATGAACAGTCTCGACCGGCAGTTATTTCGTTTGGGGCACCAACCCCAGGTAACAATATTATTAACTTTAGTAACAATGTCAACAATCAAGTTAATTTAAACAAGCAAAGAATACCAACAATGGCTGATTTTTTAAAGAATGATAATTTTTTCAGCCAAGGGTTTACTTTGCGTTCTGAACCTAATGCTAACCAAACGGCTGACTTTAACTCATTGGGGGACAAAATTGAGGAATTTGACAACAAGTTGTACAAATATAAAAAACTGCAACTTGAAGTCGCATACCTCACTGAATGTGTCAAACATAAGGTTGTCCCAAAAGGTTTGAGACAATGGCGGTATCCATCAGGGTTGGTGGAAAATTCTATTTTTCACCAAGAGTTGCTGGCTTTATTCGATCAACAGGGGATTGAATTTTTGCAGGCCCTCATTGTTTTTTATGCAAAGGACATTGCAAATTTAGCTACAGATTTGGATGCCCTTGAGAAGAACATAACATCAGATAATGAATTCTTGCGTTATAAATACGACTATTGTCGTATTTTCTCCAGTATTGAAGCCAGCATGGAGAAATTATTGTTCAGTAAAAAGAAAAAACTAAATAGAGACCTAACAGACTATGCCAACAAAGTTGCTTATCCTAGGCCCCAAAGTAAAACGCAAGTTGTCCAAGGGGAAGTCACCAACCAGATGGGGCAAAATAACAACGGTAGCACAGTGGAAAACATTAATGACGGCAACATCCAGGAAGGTTTCCCTGTGCAAAGACAAGGTTGTAGAAGAAGTCCAAGGTTGAACAACAATAACGTAACTAACCCGAACCAACCTAATATTCCAACACATGGACCGAGGGAAAATACTCAACCATCGGGCCAATTTGTTGATGATTTTAATCAACAAGATGGTCAGGTTTTTCATCAGGTTGGCAATGCCCCCACGACGAATCGTATGAGAGCCCAAACAGGGAACAATACGAGGAACAACAGACGAAGGGGGAGGAGGAGATGACCGAGGCCCCCTCTTTTGGCCTAGAACCACGTATCTTGAGATGTTCAAACAATGACTTTAAGGTGTATAATTATACACTTATTGACATTCATCAGGACATTGTTGACTTTTTCGCAAAGGATCTGTCCTTTGTTCCAGGGCAGCATATGGACATAGCGAAAACTCTTGTTGACTTGAAAGTTTTCGTCAGAAAACTTAATTTAAATTCTATACTGGGTAATAACACAGAATTATTGAACCCTCTTAGAGTATCAAGTATTTATAACCCACCCCTCCACCCTATTTTACTAGTTTTTGAGAAAATGTGTGAAATAGATCTCTGGGCAATAAAAAATCAAATCATGTATAGTAACCAAAGGGATCTTAATAACATGACCACATTGGAGTGGGATTTTCTCCAGCTTCTCAGGGATTGTAACATTCGTGTTATGAAACCCGATAAGGGTGGAGTGGTGGTATTTATGGATCACTTCAAATATGTAGAATATATGAGGAAACATTTAGACACACCTGTCTATCAGGAAGTATCCCTTAATGAAATACATGGGGCTTATAGGAGGATTAACAATACACTATATGATTTACTTATTGAAGGGTTTATTAACCCAGAAACATACAAATATCTGCAAATGCCAGCTCCAAGAATCTCAGCCTTCTTTGGCACACCCAAATTACACAAACAACTCAATTCACCGCCATTTAGACCAATTGTAGACGGAAGGGGTTCGGCCACCTATGCATGTGCTAGGTTGGTTGATAGTATTATTAAACCCTTATTGGCACAGGAGGTACATATTTGCAAGGATTCCTGGTCTTTTTTGAAAAATATAGGTGAAATTGAATATTCCACGGATATAGTTTTTCTCACTATTGATATAAAAGACCTGTATACGGTTATACCTCAGGACACAGGTCTTAATTGGGTAAGAGAATTCATGGTTATTAAAAAAGTAGAAGAAAAGACCATCTACTTAACCGAAACACTTTTAGAGTTAGTCTTGGTCAACAACTTTTTTGTTTTTGAGAACATTTTTTATCTACAAACTTCCGGTGTGGCTATGGGTTCCCCATGTGGGGGCTCATTTGCCAATGCCGTGTTGGCATATTGGGAGAAAGAATTCTTATTTAAGGATGCCCTGTTCAAACAACATGTCTCCTGGTATAGGAGGTACCAGGACGACATTTTTTGTCTATGGAAGGGAAATAGTGAAATCATTCCCAATTTCATTGAACAAATGACTAACATGACAAATTTCTTACAGTTCACGTACAATATACAGGAAAGTGAAATAAATTATCTTGACATACTCCTTACAAAAGATGTCAGTAACCAAAGATTAAAAAGCAACATATATAGAAAACCCACATATTCTAATAGTTTGCTGCATTTTTCTAGTAGTCACCCTTACTACCAGAAAAGATTGGTCGTGAAAGGCCAGTTAGTTAGGGCATCACGTATGGTCACTGTTGACCAAGATTTTGAATTGGAGTGCAGCAAGCTAAAAAATATGTTTATAACAAGAGGTTACCCATCTACGTTGATTGACAATATAACTATGGAAGTAGTCAATAAACGGAACGCAGGTCAATTTATCCCGCTTCTTAACAATAGAGTTTCTTTTGGGGAAAATCTGGTATCAAATAGGGATGATTCATTGAGTGATGATAGATCTAATGACACCAACTATAGTGTTTCTTTTTTGCACACTTTTTCACTGGATTTCAAAAAAATCAGGGAAATTGTAAACAAGAATTGGGATGTCATTAATCACGACAGTACACTATCTACATTACTAGGTGATAAACCCAGAATAACATATAGGAAAGGTCAAAATTTAAAGGCCATCTTGGAAAGAGCACCGAAAAAATCAACTTCACAGCTTCCCAATGGTATGCACAAGTGTGGTGCTTGTGCACAATGTAGATTCTTGAAAGTATGTACACATTTCACTATCATGGACAAGACATACAAAATCAATAAATTTTATAACTGTGAATCTAAATCCGTGGTATATGCTGCTCTCTGTAACCAATGTAAAGCATTTTACATTGGTAAGACAGAACGCAGAATCAGGACCAGAATATATGAACACATTTATGCTATTGGCAAAAAAGATGAAAATAATGCTTTAGCCAAGCATATTACGGAAAACAGTGGACATACATTCAGTTTTGTTATAGTCCAACAAAGAATGCCGGATGCAAGAGGTGGTCCGTGGCAAATTAGGCTAGAGATAGATGAACTTATGTGGCAGATACGAACAAGGGCACATTTATTACCAGGGATTAACGATAACCTATCAATCAAATGTGTTTTAAAATGGTTATCGTATAACAGATAATATATTTTAGTTCCGTTTTTTACACTCGGACTAGTGAGTCAGTTTACAATGTGTAATGTATAGATTTAATATAATGTCACTTTTAGATTTCCCACTATGGATTTAACAGGGAACTTGTCAAGGTTTTTCTACATTCAGCCTTGTACAAAAGATATACAAAAAATATATACACATACATATATTTTATAAATAATATATACTTTTTAACAATTTTGTTTTTTGAACAATGGTAAGTTTAATATATATTTTTATATACATTTTTTATAAGTCTCTTTATGGTAGGATTTCTTAACACCTTGAATATTCATATATTCTAGTAGCAAGGTGTAACATATAGCAATATGGTTAACACAACATACATTCACCATTGAACGCTGGGGTAAATGATTTTGTAAATAAAGACTTTGGCGACATGGTAATGTTTGCACTATGTTGTACAACATGTAAAAAGCATTTCATCCTCATTTTTATTTTAAAATACATGTTTACTTAAAAGTTACATTTGCAATATATTATTTTGCTTTAAGGTAGTCAAGGTTACGTGTAATTAAGGAATGCATTTTATTCTGATTGGTTTTATGTATGTATGTAAGGAAGACTATTTTCATATTCTGCTGTTTGTCTGAGGAAGGCTAAATATTTGATTTGTGAAAAGCTAACATTTATCTGGTTTAAATAAAACGCCTGCCTTTTTTCAACAAGTATTCTCTTATAGTGTTCTGTTCGCTAGTTTGCTCAGTTTAAATGGTGCACCACCTTGCTCAGAGTGCCCTTTCAGTGGTTTGTGTGTAGTAGCTTCTAAGTTTTGTTTACCTATGGGGTGCATGTTTGTGTGGCGCACTGCAGTGCTGAGTGTATCTAAAAGCCAGTGACATATTAATTAGTTTTGACCCCTGTGTAACTTAAACTAAGGCTATTAAATGATGTTAATGATATACTAGGCAGGTGGAATGCATCATAGGTAGCCAATCACACAGCCAGCACCTACATCAGAGCACAATAAAGTATGCATACACCCTACAATCTTATTTTCCCCCATACTCTGCACCATTGGAGTGCGGACTACTTGGGAATAGTAACTGAAAGAATGCAAGGGGCTGCTGCAGGTCTGCTACATCTGTATGTGCTAGATGCTGAAGTCAGTGTTGATGTTGCTGACAAAAGGCCTAGACTGAGAAGGAGAAGAGTGTTCAGGCCCTTGTTAACCTTCCAGGAGCTACATGAGCTGGAGATTGTAGAGTGCTACAGGGTGGACAGGGACATACTACAAGAACTCAGTGAGCTCTGCCGCCCTCAACTCAGACCCAGAGCCAACAGAGGGGAACCCATCCCAGTGGAAACAAAGGTATGTGTAGCCGTTAGGATACTAGCTACAGGTACCTTCCAAAGACCAACTGGTGACATGATGGGGGGTCTCACAGACATCAGCATCCACAGTACTCCACCAGTTCCTGTATGACATGCTACCACATGCCAGTGAGCACATTTCTTTTCCCTCACCCCTGACGTGAGAGCCAGCAATATGCAACACTTCCACCATGTAGCACACTACCTTGAGGTACTGGGTGTCATAGATTGAACTCATGTACACATCAGGTCGCCACCCGATGAGGAGGATAGAATCTATGTCAACTGCAAGGGGTACCACTCAATCAACTGCCAGGTTGTGTGCAATTCCCAGGGCATTATCATGAATGTGTGTGCTGGCAGTTCTGGCAGTTATCACAGCTCCTATATCTGGCATGCATCACAGCCGTACAAAATGTTTGCTAGGAAGGACATCCCACATAGCCATTTACTGGGGTATGCACTGGAACTGTGGATGATGACACCCATCAGAAATGCACAAACACCCATGGAAGAATGTCATAATGAGGCACACGCATAAACTAGGAACATCATAGAGTGTGAGTTTGGGCTTCTGAGGTCATGGTTCCAGTGTCTTGATATATCTGATGGAGCCCTGTAGTACACTCCAGGCACATGTACACAGATATTCACAGTATGTGCCATGCTACACAATATGATCCTATGGAAACAACTGTAGCAGGATCAGCAAAGGGAAGGGATACACAGCCCCCCACAAGCACCTAGGTCACCACAACCACACTCACAGTAGGACTCTGAGGAGGATCCCCTGATGATGTCCCATAGGAAGACATAGGCATGCCCAGTACACCATGGCTTTGGCTAAGAGACAATGCATAGCACATTCACTGACAACCTAGGGCCCTAGGGACTGATACCTTACTCCTACTCATATACATATATTACATTTTTGATGCCAGGCAACCCACACAAGCTGTACCTTTCCATATATTGGCTGTGTACTGCTTGCATCACACAGAGTCAGCCCAGAACTACAGTTTTGTCAACTGCTGAATTCACAAGTTAAGTCTGTAACCTACACACTACTTGTTAGGATTAATATAATACGGTATTGTATGTATGGATCTGTTGCATTTATGTAAGTAAATATAGTGGGCTATTTGGACTGCTGTAACATCTGCATGGGACTACTGATACCAAGTCCAATAGTATGTGTCCCCTAATAATTGTTAGGCCTCATGACTGGAATATTCACTTCATCAGTCAAGGGAGATGTTAAACAGTGGGGTCACATGATGTTTGGACTACTGTCTATCCCAGCAGATCATGTGCTGTTGTTTCCCCACCCCCAACACAGCAGTATTCCCATATAACTGCATTAACAGTAAGTCAGCAGTGGTATAGCAGCAGACCAGGCAATCTCAGGGATGTAACACAGTACTCTAACACACATTGTATGTCCCATGTAAAGCAGACATAACAACATACATATTTATGCTATTGAATGTGTGATGAATGACTTCTCTCTCTCTTGCATCCTGTGTGGCTCAGCAGATTAGGGAAATTAGCATGGGTGATGATTTTGATGGTTCTAATCTGGAAGTATTCACATCTTTTGCATGTGCGGTATTATTATGTTGGTGTTTTCACATACTGTCATTCTGTGTGTAGTGTAACATTATGAACCTCAGTCACATATTAAGTACAGCAGCCAGCTGGGGAATGCCGTGGACAGTTTGAGTGAAGTGCAGTACTGCAGAAACAGGGACAGATGTCAATGTCTGTAACATACCTCTCAACCTCTTAGAGCAAGAAATCTGGACAAAGCCCAACAAAATGGGGAGACAAAGGCCCACAAATAGAGGCATATTTTAAATACTGCTCTCATGAATTTAAAAAGTTGCTAGAATAACAGGATTTGTTTCAACAGACATTTTTCTGAAGAATTGGAAGTCACAAACTCAAATGTATGTCATTATTTAGTGACTTCAGTCCTCAGTTCATCCAAGTGATTTGCCAGAAAACCACAAATTTTATGAGGAACAGATCAAAATTATGAGCCAAAAGTCTGGACATTCTGCAAAACTCTGGAAGTTGAGAGGTATGGTCTATAACAGACAAAATCCCAGACTGGAGTACAGGTAGGTGTGGCCTGGAGTCACTTTATAAGTACTGACAGTCACACTGGGCATGCCAAAACACTTAGTTAAAATGAACGTATTTCTGTTGCCTTGTCATCAAAATAACCTTTTATGTATAGATATGTCTATACATACTGACATGTATGTATATATATATATATATATATATATATATATATATATATATATATATATATATATATATATATACATATCTGTCTGTCACTATTTCTCTCTCACATACATAGTATATCTATCACTATGTAGTATCAAATAGATATATAACGATATAGTTTCACTTCAGAATTTCGAACTACTGAAATATCAAACTTCAGTAGCTCGAGACCGAAGTGTCGAAACTGCACTTGTAGAATACTGAGTGTGGAAATGGCGAATGTGGAAATGTCGAATCCGCTGTGTGGATGTAGCTGGAGAGTCAGGTAAGTGATGTTTTACCAGGGGTTTTGAGTAGGGATTTTAGTGTATGTGAGCGTGTTTGGAGTTTTGAGGTATGGGCTAGGGTAGGTAGGTAAGATTGTGAGTGTGTAAGTGTTGCGATTGGTGGTATTTGTACGGATGTGATGTGTGTTTGTGCAAGGGGAGTGTAGAATGTGTAGTGGTAGTTTTTGTGTGTTTGTGTTTTTGGTGTGACCTCGGAGTTAGTATATATAAGTAGCAGGGGTATGGTGGCGCAGCCCCCCACATGGGGGGTGCAGGAGGCTTGCCCCCCTGATTATATGCAGGGTCAGCGTGTGTTTTGTTGTGTTTGTGTGTGTTTTGTTGGTTTATAGTGTAGGGAGGAAGGTGTGTGTGTGTTTGTGTGTGGAGTGTGTATGTGGGTAGTCGCAAATTTGAATTTCATGCTTTTGGGGTTTCAGGTTTTTTAGTTTTTGGCTTTACAGTCTTGAGATACTGCATTTTGATATTTCAGTATTTCAGGATTGTAAAGTGAAACCACCGATATATATAGCTATATATATATATATATATATATATATATATATATATATATATAGCTATATATATCACAATGATACATAGACTTTCCCCATATATCTACATGACACATATACATATGCGCACACGCAGCTATATTTATATATGCATCCCTGATAATTACACAGATGTGTGTGTGGATGTCTGTATTGTCCTACATGCCCTAATAATGGTGAGCAAATCTGCCGTATTACACATTCATATTGCTGCTCACATGATCCAAACTAAGGGCACAACAGCACATAATCCACTTACCTACAGACCCCTGTGCCTGTTGGATGTCACCACATAGAGAGACACAGGTGAGCAGGTTATGTAATGTATAATGTTGTCAATGCACGCATGGAAAGGGTACATTGTTCCTGCCCACAGGTTTGCCTGTCTAACTGCAAGCAGCCACATATGGCAACACTGGTAACAGTACACACATAGCTAGGATAATTACAGTTATCCCACTGCTAGGATACTAGATGCAGATAACAGTGTGAAGCAATATCACTCTGCAGGCCACAGATGCTGTGCAACACAAGCCTAGTTTGTGTAATGCACAAGTACTGTGTCTGCAATCACATATACAATAGACCCAGCCTGTGGAATGTGTGATAAATACTGTGATATATAGTGAATAAGACTAAATAGGTAGGGGTTCTAGTCTCACTCCAGGCTACTTGGTGTGTGTCTGTCTGTGTGTAACTGCCCTGCAGAGCAACTGACATGCCATCATGGGCTGTCGACCTGCAGTGGTTATAAACTTTTTGGCCCTGTAACTTGCTGCTGGCCTTCAAACTGCACTCTTCTACAAGGCCTGATGATGTCATCCACCTTAAGACTACCAGCTGACAGTGTAGTATTAGACTTAAGCCATGGCACATGTGATAAATACTGTTATCTATAGTGTGTAAGATTAGATAGGTAAGTGTTCTAATCTCACTCCAGGCTACTTGGTGAGTGTGTATGTTCAGATGGCATAAGTATGATCACCTTGGTAACTTGGAAATAGGTAGAATTTTGCAGTATTTTATTTGTAGTGTGTGATGTGCCCCCCCAAAGGACTGACCATAACAAGGCCTGCTGATGTCATCAAGCATAATATGTCCTGAACTGATAGTACTAGGAGACATGAGGTGTGTTGCGGGCATCACATACTGTGATCTGTATTGTATACCATTACATAGGTAAGTGTTCTCATCTACATACAGCCAACTTGCACTACATGTGTGCCTTGGTGTGTCTTGTATGCAGTGATTGGAAGTGGTGTCAACCTCAATGTAGTCATGTTTTTGTGTGAGCATGGCATTTTACATCATGTTATGGAACTATAGAACATTTGAACTTCAGTACCATAATGGCCATACAGCCCTTACAATCATAGACATCGTTATACCCTTAGTTACAGGATCAGCACATACTACCCCAATCCAAAAGAGACACAGGAAGATGCCCTGTGTTCAGATGTTTGTCTCCCAGCCACTCATACAGATGGCATGTGGTGAGGTGCACTGAGGTGCTCTGTGTGCCATTAGGTAGAGTTCTGTTTCAAGTGTGTGTGTATGTCTGCTACACAAATCTCTCCCACAAGCATGTAGTATTAATGTCACATATGATGTTAAGGTCCTTACAGTGAGTTATCCATCTACTATGCCTCCTTCTGATAGGCAGCATATGTAATCAAGCAGAGTCACACATTGCCCCATATGCAAGGCACAGATCAACTCTGAGTAGTCTATATGCCACAGGTGACAATGACACTGTTTGCAGACCCACCCCACTGAACACATACTGAAGATGTGAAGCTTCCTTGTGAGGGACCATACTGTTGTTTGCAATTGCAAGTACTGCTTGGAAAGATACATCACCAAATGGCCATTGCACCAGATATTAGCATGCTGAGAGAAGAGTGCTTGGAGGTTATGTGTATGTCACTTACAGGTGACTGTGGCCTCAGCTCATATGATTCCTGCCATACCACTGCAGAAACATGGTGATCTGATGCACATTAGGTGTAAACCTGTGGGGCCAGGTCTGTGTGCCCAGTTCATTCACCCTTTAGTATGTACATCACAGGTTGCGACTGATGTGCTACGTACCAAGTACATAGGTCTGACTGATGGAAATTATACTACATATATATTTGCATAGAGTTTATGGCCATTAGTAAGTCAACAGGTATATGTTCACAATACCCTCTTGCAGGATAGTGACATACCACAGAGATTTAATGAGTGCTCACAATTTGCAGGCATCATCTAACATTGTTAGCGATAGTCAGTCAGTAGTCACATGTGTCGTGGTTGAATGGATTCCAAGCAGTAGAGGATCCAGGACTGTGCCCTGTTGAGCACTACTACTTACAGATCAGCTATTGGAGGCAGATGTCCCTGTGTTGAGTATGTGTGCCAGGAATGGGACACTTACTGACCCTACAATGACAGTATTGTGGATGCCTAAGTGGGTGCTTTGTAAATGTTGCATGAGTGGGGATTATAGTCAGACAGCTTTGCTCAGTCTAGGGGGTGTATGCCCTGATGTACAATTACCCAGGTCCATGGTGGCTGACTTGAAAATGTCCACCATGTGTAAAAGTCATGCCCTCCCATCCCACATCTAAAGTGTGTACAGTCAACTGTGTGTAGAACACATATCTGTGTGCTAATCAGCTCCATGATGATCACCCCTACAAGCATACAGATATGGATACTCAAAAGAGCTCTATATGTATGTTGGTTAGTGGATGCACCACCTCTGTGCAAGGGTATAACAGTTGCTGTTGTCCACTCAGCTGGCATGCAGCCAGTAGTGTCAGTATGATTGCAAGGGTTTCACAATGGTGTTAGTCATCCTTGTCCGATCACATATGGGATGCAGCTAGAATGTTAGATGTTGTGTATCTTCCAATGGGAGACCAGTTACTAACTGCTCTATAAATATAGAAGTTATGGGACTTGTTGTAGGAATGTCATGTGTCATATATGTTTGTGAGAAAGGAGTGCAGTTGGCACAGACAGTGTGGGTGTACAGGTTAGATATGAGTACAGACCCATCATATGTGGCATCATGACGTAGGAGGTCACTGACAATCTAGGTGTGTCCTTTGAAGTCACACAGGTAACTACACTGTATGTTGTGGTTCTGCTTTGTGTGGGTGGCTACTTTTGTCACTTACCATGTCTACACAACATCACAACAACATCACAACAACACTATGTGCTTCCTTTAGCTGACTAGGAAGTGCCTCCATCTAAGGGGGCACCCTCACCCCAACTTTCACACAGCACTGTCCACCTGTTATTGTACAGCCTGCTAATGCCAGTTGTCTGCCAGTCAGGTTGGCTGAGCCATGATGAGCCTGTGTCCCTCATGTCACGTACAGCTGAGTACATGCAGTTGTAATGCTGCTGACATAATGCATGGGTGTAGAGCTCTGCATACTTGCCTGCCCCATCTGAAGGGAGAGGTGCAGACACGCAATGTCAACCAACCCATAGGAGGTAATAAATGGCTGTCTTGACATATATATCTGTATTGTCTGCAAGGAGGGGTACATGCCGGTAGTTCTAAGGAGATTGAGCTGTGGCCAGATCCCACCATTGTGGACCTCACATTAGGAGGGCTGTACTTTTCACCCATATTGGTAAACACATGATGCACTATGTTGGTTCCCCATGTAAGGATGTCACAGCACTGCTGCAGGGCATTGTAGATAAGGAAAAAAAAAGTTCCCCTGCATGGAAGTGATTGCACAGCTCAATCAAACATAACCAAACCAAAAGCAAGAGCCAGCAACTGTGAGCAGTGTAAAAATTGTTTAATGGAAAACAAGAAAATAACAGACCGGTTTCGGCTATGGAATTAACCTAGCCTTCATCAGTGATGAAGGCTAGGTTAATTCCATAGCCGAAACCAGTCTGTTATTTTCTTGTCTTCCATTAAACAATTTTTACATGGCTCACAGTTTCTGGCTCTTGGTTTTGGTTTCATTGTAGGTAAGGACCTAGACCATCTTTTGGGCAAGTGAGCCACAGCATGACTAAGCAACACAGTGTGTACATATTAACTTCTCTAACATGTTTGTCTGTGCTCTGTACAGACACCTTGCATGACTCTCTTCTTGCAACATGCAGGAAGTACCTTTAATACTTACTTGCACAGAGGACAACTAGCATGTAGTGCCAAGCGGTGTCCCCAGATCTCTGAGTCATGTCACCTGAAATTCCATGATAGGAGTTAGCATGGATATGAGCACTGACACTGTTGTCCACCTACTGACACTGGACCAAACACTGTTACTTTTGCTCAAGGACAGATCATGCCTACTGACTGTAACTGGCGGAGCCCATTGACCTTTGCATTATGCAATGGATGTCGGACATATGTCTCACTCCACCAACCATGGCCTGACAAGCTGTATGACAATATTAGGCCAGCAGGCCTTGCTGGAAACTGTGTATGTTATGTACAGAGTGTTATGTCAGCTGGTGGATAGGCAAGTGTCTGACAGTCATACTCAGGAAAGATAGCATTGGCAGACCTCTACTGCAATGACACCAGTCACCAGTGGAGTTCACCATCCTCCATTATTGGCATACTCCATCTACCTATTTCCTATCTGCAGTCACAGCCACTGCCAGTGACCTCTGACTGAGTACATTAGCAGGGGATTGCATATTGGGAGCTATCACAGATTCCCACACAGAACCAATGGTTATCCAGGATGGCCTAAGACACAGTCAGTTGTACTCTGAGCCACTCACAAAGACTAACTGCCAACGATTGTACAATACTATCCTGTGGGAAATTATCCACCCTGCAAAATATTGTAGTGTCTGCTGCACAGCACACACACACACAGTTGAGCCATTATGCATGGAGTTATGGACACAGACAGTAATGTAATCTTTGACTCTCACTGGTTGGTAAGATGTGGGGGATGCATTCACTGTTGTACAACCTATACCGACAGGTTTGGGGTGTAAATCCCAGACTGTTGCTCCTATTCTGAATGTGGCAGTCATCATAGCTATCATTGTATGCAGTGGCACCCTTGCCATGTCACTATGCAGGCATATTGTATAACTGTAGCAGCCACACAGGTTCCATGGCACACTAATAAACAGTGTAGATAACATGCCGTATGGAGTCCATGTGATGACCGTACATGTGTAGTCTGTCTCCTAAATGCTTTGAAGGGGTTGTGAATGGCTGTATACAGGGAGGTCACTCAACCAAACCAAATAAGTCCATAACACTGTAATGAAACAAAAATAAGTTCCAGGCCACCAACAGGATAAGTATTCAAACTTTTTTAATAATTCCAACAAATAATGAGCACTTTCGTCTCAGTACAAGACTTCATCAGATTAAACAGTACTAGTGCTACACTTGCTATATATGTTGTCCTAATAATAGGACCAATTAAAACTTAAAGCACCACTAACAAATAGTGATAGAAATGATATGATGTTTTACAACAAAATTCATACTTAAATAAGAATATATCACAATAGTTACAAATAACTTGAACTAAAAATGAAAAATATTGTATTAAAACCCAATTTTTCCTAAAACTGTAAATGCCATCACGGCTCTAAAAAAGATTTTTTACACAAAATATAAACTAAATAGTTCAAATTTTCACAGCTCTCTCCACTAATACAGCTTTAATACTTATGTATTCATTGAGACCTGGGGGAAAATTAGCCTTAAACCTCAATTGCCATTTCAGTTCCCTTTTTAATAATACATTTTTCATGTCACCCCCTCTAGTGTTGTTCTTAACCAAGTCAATAATCCCAAATTTAAAGCCTTTAAAGGATGTAGAAGAAACTGAGTGTTTATATAAAGCACTAGTTTCTTTTCTAGTTCTAATGTCATTTAAATGCTCGTACATTCTATCTCTCAGTGCCCTCTCAGTTTTACCCACGTAGAATGCCGAGCACTGTGTACAAGTGGCCAAATTAACCAACATCCTGGTGTTGCAGTTTCCTTTACAAAATTTAACTACACTTTTCAATCCATTATTTAATGTTAAGGATTCTTCTTTAAAAATGTAGGAACATTGCCCACACCTACCACATGAACTCGTTGCTAATCTACTAATATCCTGATTGTTGACCCTTTCAAACAACCTTTTAAAATTGACACCTGTCTTATAAGTAAAATGAGGTCTCTCTCCTACTATTTCATACAATTCCTTATTGGTTTTTAATATACACCAGTTTGCTCTCACAATATGTGTGAAAAAATCTGAAAACAAATTGTACTCCATAATACATGCCCCCTGATAATTTTTAATTTGCTTTTTTGGTTCTACTACTTTGTTAAAAGGTACACCTAATAATGCTTTGTACTTGGTACCCCGTTGTATACTTCTTCCAGAATTTCACCCACCAATTCCCTTGGATAACCTCTTTCAACAAATTTCTTACCCAGGAAATTAAATTCTTCAAATAAATCCAAGAAATCTGATGTCATCCTTGCTAGCCTAACCGCTTGTCCCTTTATGAGACACCTTTTTTGATGGAATGGATGAAAACTTTCATGGTGCAAGTAATTGTTACACCATGTGGCCTTACAGAAAATCCTGGACTTAAATCCCTGTGGTATTTTTTGAATTGTGAGGTCAAGGTAGTTTATTCTATATTAATTGACAGTATGTGTAAAGACAAGAAAGTCAGTGGTGTTATTCAAATAATCTATAAACTGTGTAATACTTTCCTTAATACCCTCCCACAACACAAAAATGTAATCCAAGAATCTCAAATAGCATTTAATGTGTTGCTTATAAATACTTTTTAACACATATCTGTCCTCCCATTCTAACATAAACAAGTTTCAGGCTGCACCCATAGCTACGTCACTAACTTGCTGATAGTATTCACATTGAAAACTAATATAATTATTATCTAATACAACCTCCATAAGTTCCAAAATTAATAATTGGTCATAATTTGATAAATCTGAATGTTTATGAATACTGTCTCCAAAAAAACGCATGTCCTTCCAAACGTGGAATGCATGTAAATAGATCTTTTACATCAATTGTAAGAAAGACACAGCTTTCAGACCACAAGTCATTATTTAATTTACCCAGGAAATCCCAAGAATCTTTAATTAAATGTTCCATTTTCACTACTATATTCTTAGTAATACTATCTATATATACTGCTAAAGGATGTGTTTTTTTATTACTGGCTGATACAATGGGTCTAAACGGAGGTTCCAATATGGACTTGTGAACTTTAGGTACCCCAAAAAAATGTGGAATAATGGGGTTTAGTTATCTTAAATATTCATATGTTGGTTTATCAATTCTACTTTCAACCAAATATTCTTCCAAGAGGGAATCAATCCTTCTATAAGAAATTTGTATTTCATTATATGAAACTGGTGTATATATATTAGTGTCCAATAAAATGTTAGTTAAGGTGTTGTTATACTCTTCATTGTCAAACAACACAATTCCCCACCTTGGATGTTGCTTTGTGTCTGTAAATCAAAAAGCAAATTCTCTTCATCTTTACTCAAATTGTGATGTTCAATCCTCTTTCTATTATTTGTATAAGCTTCATAAATCTCAATCGTAACTATATTCTGAAATGTCATTAAAGCCGGATGTAAGGGTGGGTTGTATGTACTGCTCCCAACTAACCCTCTGTTAATAATAGTATTATCTCCTAAAGCCTTTTTATGAACTAAATTCAAATTTAATTTTCTAAGATATGATTTAAAATCCACTAAAATGTGGGCTAAATCACCATACTGTGATCTAACAAATTTGAAACCTTTAGAAAGTAAATCTAAGTGGACCTTCTCCAATACAGTGGTAGTATAATTGAAAATTTTGAAGCCTCTAAGTTCATTTACAATACCATCAGTACTTTGTGTAATATTTATCTGCCCTTCTTCCCCACATTTTTCCAACCATAAATGTTCCCATGTGAACTTGTTGAATAACCTGGGTCTAATGGAGGTCTGGCTTTGTCTGCTAGGCGTTCCGACCTTCTGGGGACTAAAAAATGGTTGTGTGGTTCTGAAAATGAGTCAAGCTCATCTAAAACTCTATTGGGGGCACCTTCATGATGGTCATTTTTGTCATAGAAAATAGATCTATTTGCTTCATTTTGTTCTACCATGTCCCGTTGTGTAGTGTATACCACATCCTGTGTCTTATTTCTGTTTTTATGATAGTTAAGGGGTCCTGGGTACATTCTACCTTTAATATATTGTTCCTTGTCCCTTAAAAATTTTTTCTGTTTCCTATTAAAAACCTTACTAATTCTGTCATCCGTTCTCTTCAAAACCTTATTATACAGATCTTTATATTCATCAAACAACAAATCCTTAAGAATTTCTTGGTTAAGTTTGTTTAAATCAGTAAGCAAACTGTGCAATGATGTTTCATTATACTTTATCAACTTGGAAATCAAGCCCAGCCTGCATTCATCAAAAAAATCATGAAAATCCTTTAAAACAACATCAGAATAAAAAATACCAAAAGGGTATTTAAATATTCTAAGTCCCTGCGGGACTATTTTGTGACAAATACAACAATTCAAATATCGATTGTCTATTTGTAGACACTTGTATTTAAACAGTTTCTTCTCAAAATTCTCATTCTACGTGGGTAAAACTGAGAGGGCACTGAGAGATAGAATGTACGAGCACTTAAATGACATTAGAACTAGAAAAGAAACTAGTGCTTTATATAAACACTCAGTTTCTTGTACATCCTTTAAAGGCTTTAAATTTGGGATTATTGACTTGGTTAAGAACAACACTAGAGGGGGTGACATGAAAAATGCATTATTAAACAGGAACTGAAATGGCAATTGAGGTTTAAGGCTAATTTTCCCCAGGTCACAATGAATACATAAGTATTAAAGCTGTATTAGTGGATGAACTATTTAGTTTATATTTTGTGTAAAAAATCTTTTTTAGAGCCGTGATGGCATTTACAATTTTAGGAAAAATTGTTTTTTAATACAATATTTTTCATTTTTAGTTCAAGTTATTTGTAACTATTGTGATATATTCTTATTTAAGTATGAATTTTGTTGTAAAACATCATATCATTTCTATCACTATTTGTTAGTGGTGCTTTAAGTTTTAATTGGTCCTGTTATTAGGACATTATATATAGCAAGTGTAGCACTAGTACTGTTTAATCTGATGAAGTCTTGTACTGAGATGAAAGTGCTCATTATTTGTTGGAATTATTAAAAAAGTTCGAATACTTATCCTGTTGGTGGCCTGGAACTTAATTTTGTTCTATACAGGGAGGTGTCAGATCCCACTGTGTATCTCCCGCGTATTGATGACAGGACTAACATGTCTCACCTGTTCTACACACCTACAACATCACTGTGGTATACATAGTACATGCTGGAAAGACAGGTATGTAACACAGTATGCCCTCCATGAAACAGCCCCCATGCATGTGAAGCACACATCTGCTGTAACACAGAATATGCAGGTTACAAAATGGGATGCAGAACATGACAGTCAAAATTGTTGTTGGGCAACTGTCTGTACTGGACACAGGATATTTGTAAATGGGTCATGTCCATCACCACAGCTTGTAGATGTGTCAGTTCCCAAATCCCTGGTGACATTTATCAAAGGTAGCAGACCTGTTCACAGGTTAGGGATGCACGCGTACACTGAATGCCGCCATTGCCCTTGTTAGCCTGTTCTACACATATGAACCTATGGAGCTATGCACTTATAGTGCTTTACCTTGCTGAAGACATATCCCTGCTGTGTTGGCATGCCATCCTGTGCTGTGTTATTGCCACTGTGTATGCACAGATTATCCCAACAGACTCCTGAAACAAAAACAGAAACATGTCCATGACACACCTCTCATTGTGTAACTATACAGCCATTGCAACAACATACAACATAAGGTACACATAAGTTTGTGACATACTTGTGACAAATGCCAGCATAGAGTATCTGTCATTAACCCCTATAAGTGGCATGGCAAAAACAGCACTGCATTACACAAGTACATGTTAACTAATATAGTCACCCTGTGAATCAGATACATAGCTTAATTTCCCTGCATCAATGGCAAAGATGACAGGGATGTGGCACAGGTATCATCACTTGCACAGGGTGTTGTGTGGGAGTGCAGAAGGCCTAGGCTGACCCAAACAGTTGACAGCATGTGTGTGAGTCAGGAAGGGAAGCAGGTAAGATGGACCATGGAAACGTGCCATGTGTGTCTGTAGGTAACCTGTATTTGACAGTGGTGTGTGAGTGTTTGCATGTATACTGTCAAGCTTACTGCTATCCCTACATGTGTTTGAGTTGGCAGCTTTGGACCTTACACAGTAGAGTTGACAGTTCACTGTTTCCAGCTATGAACACGGTAACTGCTCTGCCAGGAGTTGCACTGGCACTTCCATGCCCAAGTTCAGAAGCGATGCTATTACCTGATGGTGACTGCTGTCTGTTAGGACCATGTCCCCCATGGGAATTCCCAGTACCATGAGCCCATGCCTTCCAAATTGTGATGAGGACAGCACACTCCCCTCTGTAGCAGTGGATGTACTGCCACTACGGGAGCGGGATTGTGCATGGTCACATGGACTCTCAGCAGATGGGTTGCTGACCTACATCCATGAGTCTGATGCTCAACTCCTACCACATGTTCCAGCACAGACAATGTGAGGTCCAAGACAGACACTGTCTCAGCCCACCTTCTGTTCACTGCATCAATGAACCAATCCAGGGTGTCCCCATTGCGGTGGAGGCAGTCACGGATGTCAGACTGTGCTGCATTCATAACCCTAAACATACATCTGGTGTTCCAGTCAAACATGCCTGTGCCTCTATGACAGCCTAAAACATGTACCAAGTGACACGTGATGTGACAACTGCAACAGGTGGTGGATAGACAGCAGGCCTCCTACAAGCACTCCAGTCAGTCCACCTGTGTGGGACTTTGCCAGCTCTCTGGCTATGACTAGTGTCAAAACTCACTAGAGCCATATTTGTCACACTTTCCTGTTCAATGTCTTCACCCTCTGACTGCCCAATATGTGTTGCCTCTGAGGACTGGGTATGTATGGGCATATTGACTGTGTGCGGTGACAATGGATGCAGAAAAGGGCTATCTACCTCTGGTTCAGATTCAGCCCCTGACACCCTCACCTGTGCCTCACTGTGACCACCATCATTATCAGAGTCTGAAGAGACATTGACATCAGGTTGTGTAGGGGGCAGACACCAAACCCTCGGTCAGCTGTGATAAGAAAGAAAAAAGTGGTACACGAATACCTGCAATATTGTGTACAAAAAAATCCACCAATACTCATAATAACAAACTGGATTAGCGGTCAAACATTTTTCTTCTCCATTTTCATCCAAAAATGACTTCTTCAGAGCAAAACGCACATTCAGTTCAATACCTTTATAACAATCACTTCAAGCAAATCAAGTAAATCTTGACCAGTAAAATGTACCTTTTAATTAATCAATATGAAACTATACTTGATAAAACAACACATAAAAACCCAGTACACCTATCAACAAATATATTGAAATACACATTTCACTGCCTAATTTACATTCCTTTCAACCTTTTGTTTTTTAAATGTATTTTAAAGTAATTGCCTCATTTACACCATGAGGCTTATGTGCTCTTAACTGTCACTGCCAAAGTGTTTTCTTTTGTTCAACTACACTCCTGTTATTACCCCCCTCTAAGATCCTTAGGTACATGTTCCAGAATGGAAAATAAAACATTTTACTCTGTTTACACATGAAATTATGTTTAACTAGGGCATTATTCTGGCTCTTAACTTTAATAGAATATAAATGTTCCTTAACAAAAACAGCATCATGCCTACCAGGAGCAGGACCAGGGCCTTGGCTAATACCCAACAGACCTGTGAAAAGTTGAGGGTGAGGTAATGTCAGTATCAGCACATGTTGCAGCACAACAAGGTATTACCTCCATATAACTCACATTTGCAGTAGCTACTGCATTACTTGTTGTATTGGTCACATTCTGAGTATGAGACTACAACTGAGTTTAAACCCTCCCCCCAAGAATGAAAGACCTGACACCCACGTAAAAGTATGTATAGCCTGAGACAGTGACTGCTACAGTATTACAATGCTGATCACAGTATGCCTAGCTCCACGCTCCTTTGCTGTGGAAAATGTGGCACTCACCTCCACAATGTATGGTATGATGGATGCCTGAGAGCTGTCATGTGTGCCTAAGATTCACCAGGAATTCCTCAGTGTCCAAGAGTGATTGTTCTGCTGCAGGACCTCCACCAGTGATGGCATGATCCCTGGCTACATCTGCTGCCCTTTGTCATGCAGCATTGATAATGTCTATTGCATGGTGTCAAACCTGCTTGTATGTCCTGCCCTAATGGCCCATGCCATTCACATTGTGGACAAGGTCTGCCCAAAATACAGCCTGCTGTTCCCTATTTTGTCTCCCCCTGGACAGTAGGATGTGATGGTGTTGCCTTAGTCCTTCCAGTATAATTTCATTTTTATAATGAATACAATTTATACTGAGTATAAGTTTCATCTTCTGCATCAGAGAAGGGTGAATGGCATCTAGGATACATGATTCCTGAAAGACAACAAAAAGGGAAAACATTACAGGATCACATATATGGAAGTACACTATGTAGAGACAGTGCAAGGATAAAATGGCTGGCACTATTCACTGCTTGCTCATACATGTCATACTCCACAGTGTGCAAACATCCTAAGTGTGTGGATACAACAGAGATAGTAGCATAAGTCAGGTATTCCCATGTGTGCCATGACAGATACTGCTCTATGATCATAAACCCAACACTCGAGTCTACTGTGGTGTGTCCTCTACAGGCAACCCCCCCAATAATATGTCATAAGAAGAGTGCTACACAAATAGCAGTGTGCTATTACAACTACTATAAAAGGACAGTCCGAGAACAGTGTGCCACAATGGCAAAAGACAATGCACTCTTGATGTATTGTACATCCTGTGTAGGTGTAAGACAGCAGGAGATCAATGACATGTCATTATCACAGGTCTATGACAGCAGGAGATCAATGACATGTCATTATCACAGGTCTACAACAGCAGGAGATCAATGACATGTCATTATCACAGGTCTAAGACAGCAGGAGATCAATGACATGTCATTATCACAGGTCTATGACAGCAGGAGATCAATGACATGTCATTATCACAGGTCTACGACAGCAGGAGATCAATGACATGTCATTATCACAGGTCTACGACAGCAGGAGATCAATGACATGTCATTATCACAGGTCTACGACAGCAGGAGATCAATGACATGTCATTATCACAGGTCTACGACAGCAGGAGATCAATGGCATATCATTATCACAGGTCTATGACAGCAAGAGATCAATGACATGTCAGTATCACAGGTCTATGACTGCAGGAGATTAATGACATGTCATTATCACAGGTCTACGAAAGCAGGAGATCAATGACATGTCATTATCACAGGTCTACGACAGCAGGAGATCAATGACATGTCATTATCACAGGTCTACGACAGCAGGAGATCAATAACATGTCATTATCACAGGTCTATGACAGCAGGAGATCAATGACATGTCAGTATCACAGGTCTATGACAGCAGGAGATTAATGACATGTCATTATCACAGGTCTACGACAGCAGGAGATCAATGACATGTCATTATCACAGATCTATGACAGCAGGATATCAATGACATGTCATTATCACAGGTCTATGACAGCAGGAGATCAATGACATGTCATTATCACAGGTCTATGACAGCAGGAGATCAATGACATGTCATTATCACAGGTCTATGACAGCAGGAGATCAATGACATTATCACAGGTCTATGACAGCAGGAGATCAAGGACATGTCATTATCACAGGTCTACAACAGCAGGAGATCAATGACATGTCATTATCACAGGTCTACAACAGCAGGAGATCAATGACATGTCATTATCACAGGTCTACGACAGCAGGAGATCAATGACATGTCATTATCACAGGTCTACGACAGCAGGAGATCAATGACATGTCATTATCACAGGTCTATGACAGCAGGAGATCAATGACATGTCATTATCACAGGTCTACGACAGTAAGAGATCAATGACATGTCATTATCACAGGTCTACGACAGCAGGAGATCAATGGCATATCATTATCACAGGTCTATGACAGCAAGAGATCAATGACATGTCAGTATCACAGGTCTATGACTGCAGGAGATTAATGACATGTCATTATCACAGGTCTATGACAGCAGGAGATCAATGACATGTCATTATCACAGGTCTACGACAGCAGGAGATCAATGACATGTCATTATCACAGGTCTATGACAGCAGGAGATCAATGACATGTCATTATCACAGGTCTATGACAGCAGGAGATCAATGACATGTCATTATCACAGGTCTATGACAGCAGGAGATCAATGACATGTCATTATCACAGGTCTATGACAGCAGGAGATCAATGACATGTCATTATCACAGGTCTACAACAGCAGGAGATCAATGACATGTCATTATCACAGGTCTATGACAGCAGGAGATCAATGACATGTCATTATCACAGGTCTATGACAGCAGGAGATCAATGACATGTCATTATCACAGGTCTATGACAGCAGGAGATCAATGACATGTCATTATCACAGGTCTATGACAGCAGGAGATCAATGACATGTCATTATCACAGGTCTACGACAGCAGGAGATCAATGACATGTCATTATCACAGGTCTACGACAGCAGGAGATCAATGACATGTCATTATCACAGGTCTATGACAGCAGGAGATCAATGACATCATTATCACAGGTCTATGACAGCAGGAGATCAATGACATGTCATTATCACAAGTCTACGACAGGCTTAATGCTGTAATCCCTATCCCCCTTAAGTCTATTCAGTCATCTGCATCCTGTTTTACACAAAAGCAGTTACATACCTGATGGAGTGCAGTACTCCTCTGTTGATGAGGGGTGATAGTAAAGTTTTTACAAAGGCATGCTCTGTGTGAGGAAAGTCGCACACAGAATGGTTCCCTATAGCCAGCTGCTTGCCTTTTAGACATGCTTCCCATCAGCAGGTGATTGCCTCTAAACCAATCTGTGGATCTGAAATGCTAATTTCAGCCAACATGGCTGATAAGCACTATCATCAGCCAATGACATGCAACCATTGTAGAATTTATAAGGCCTTCATGTAGATTAGGGCCCCTTTCTGATATGTTGTGCTGGACATAACTGGGGTGAGGAGACTACATCATCACAGAGGGTAGGTCTGTAGCAGAAACCTTTACAAAGAGATGTGAGTGCTACAGGCTGAGCTTCTGCTGCAGGTAATAGACATAGGCAGAGAGTGTGAACACTTTGGAGGACAACAAGCTGTAGGAGTAACTCTGGGAGCTGTGTCAGCCTTGTTGTAGAGGCAGAGCCAGAGTGAGGTTACCCTTTCCACTCCAATAAAAGTATGTGTTTAAGGTAAATATGTTAGGCATTAATATCACTAACAGAGTACTAGGCAATGTGTTTGATATGTCCTTGAGTAAGATGGGGTATAAATATAAGAATATGTCTACTATTTGGGCAACTGCCAGGCCATGAGTTACAGTCAGGTAATAATTTGCGTGTATAAGGGCAGTCCTTTTTACAAGCAGGGACGCCCAATGTGTATGTTAGCTGTGCAGCTGTAATAACTTGCACAGTGACTTTGAAATGATTGTGTGGTGCACTCTGATATTAATGGCTCATTTGCAGTGCCTGTGTTGGTATTCTCTATGAATACATAGTAATGCATGATGGGACACTTTATGCACATTTAGTTTTGATACAGAGATATGTAAAATGTGTTCCTACCTGCAGGCCTATGACTTCCATCAGTGAAAAGCAGACATGTCATTTGAAACACATTGTGTGGATAAAGTGTGCATGACTCGGCCATTAATTGCTGCCTTCACAATACTGTACATTCACTTCCATACACCACTGGATTTGAACCCAGGACGGTGTGTGGCAATATGTACTGTTTGCAGGGTGATCAATAGACTGAATTACTGAGTCCCTGCTACAGCAGGTGTATTTCCAAGATATATGTGCACACATACAGGCAGTGACATGCATTTTCTACAGCGATCAGTATGTACATGGCTTTATATGGATGTGTGTGTGCACCAGGGTCCCAGTTGAACATGTATTTTGCCATTAATACCTTAGCAGGTGTCTTTCTAAATGTTGCTGCTGAAGGGCACATTTGCCTGATATCACAGGTCTCACTTACATCCATTAGTTTGTCTTTCACATTCTAGTGGTGTATTATAGTTTCATAGTTTAGTACTAGGCTATCTGCCCTGGGGCATTTATAAGCCTAGCCCTAGTGATGTGGCTTTCGCCACCCCATGTAGTGGTACTAGAGTGTACAGAATAGATTTAGAATACTGTGCCTTTGTCTAGTAGTGACACATTGAAGACCTCCTTACTTATTAAAATTAGTTTACTGTGCCTCTGTCTAGTAGTGACACAGGGATGACCCCCGGGGTAAACCTACGATCTCCCATCCACTCGTCAAGATTTCTCTTGAAGAGAGTCAGTGAGGGGCTCTGCCTAACATGAACTGGGATTCTGTTCCAGAGTATGGGAAGCCTCTGAGTTATGAATCTGTCCCTCCAGCATGTCCTATTCATATTTGTGCTGAGGTTTAAATCTTTAGCTCTCGTGGTTCTAATGGATTTGGATTTTTTGAGGTGGAGCATGTCCATCAATTCCTGGTTGGACATGGCCTTGTACGTCAGGCACAGATCACCTCTGAGCAGGCGGTATGCTACTGAATAGAGCTGGAGTTTCTTTAGCCTGGCAGCATATGACATATGTTGGAGACCCTTGATCCTCTTGGTGAGGTACTTCTGGGGTCTCCCCAGCTGTTGTAAGTGCCGGATGAGGTACATACCAAATAGGGCATTGGGAGTATAGGGGTACAATGACCTCCTTTGATCTGGATGTGAACCCCTTCATGATAAGGTGGGCAAGGTAGAAAGTCTTTCTAACCACTTTGGCAACGTGGGTGTCAAATGAGAGGTCACTATCGACTTGGGTCCCCAGGTCTCTGATTACTTTTTCCGTACTCAGTGGGTTACTGTCTATGTGATAATTTGTGGGTACTTTGTTTTCCCAAAGGGGATGACTATACATTTCTTGGCATTCAGTTTAAGGCCATGATTCCGGCACCAGTTGTCCATTTCAGTGAGGCCTTTCTGTAGGATGTATGTGTCAGCTGGTGTATCGACTATGGCACCTAGCTTGCAGTCATCTGCGAACTTCGTCAGCCACAACCCTCCCATGTTTGCTTTCACATCTGAGAAGTAAATGCCGAACAAGAGGGGTCCCAGGACAGAGCCCTGTGGGACACCACTTGTGACTGGCTTTGAGTCTGACATGGCTCCCGCAATTTTGACTTTATGGCTTCTGTTCTTTAGCCAGTTTGCAACCCATCTTGTGACATATGGATTTACATTTAAGCTGTTGAGCTTGTCTATGATGCCTGAGTGGGGTATTGTGTCGAAGGCTTTAGCCAAGTCCAGGTAGGCTGTATGGACTGCTTTGCCCTCATCAATGGCTCTAGTGACTGTTTCGAAAAAGTCAACCAGGTTCAAAAGGCAGGATCTGCCCTTTACAAAGCCGAACTGGGTGGGATCAAATGTCTGTAGGTCCCCAATGTCGCTGTTTATGAGTTCCATAATGATTCTTTCCATAGCTTTACAGACCAGGCTGGTTAAGCTTATGGGGTGGTAGTTCCCAGGGTCTGTAGCGGAGCCTCCTTTGTGGAGTGGGACCACTGTTGCTGTACACCAGTATTCAGGTACATATCCTGTAGTAAGGCTAAGGTTAAATAGCATTTTTATATGCGGGTTTAGCTCCTCTTGAAGTTCACGTATCACGCAACCGGGGATACCATCAGGTCCCATTGATGCTGTGTTTTTTGCTTTGCTGAGGACGGCTCTCACCTGGACATCTGAGATGACAGGGAGGTTACATTCAGCTGGGGTAAGTATTTCTTCTTTTGGGGGTGAGGGAGGGGAGAAATTTGCACTGAACCTGTCTGCCAGAATGTTGGCAATATCTGTGGGTTCGGTGAATTTTTTGTCATTGTGTACTAACTCTGAGCATATCTGAGGGTTTCCGTCCAGGTTTCTAACATAACTGAAGAATGCCTTGTGGTTATCTTTAGTGTCCTTGGCGATTTTTCTCTCAAAGTTGGCCTTGGATGTTTTATGAGAGAACGTAGCTTTCTACTAGTGCTGATCAGAGATGCCTTCCCTTTATGGGATTTTGCTCTGTCTTGCAGTAGCTTCCTTCTTTTGTTATACAATTTGTTTATGGCTGGGGTCCACCAGACAGGACGCTTTCCCTTGGTGGAGAGGGTCTTGGTTTTATTTGGGATTGCATGATCCATGCATTCTTGGAGATGTCCGTAGAAAGCATTTGTGAAGGATTCAGCATTGTGGGATGTGGTTTCCATTGGCCCAGTGGGCTTAAATGATACCATCTCAGTCTTAAGAAGTGTAAAGTCGGCTTTTGAGGAGTTTTTCACTGTAGTCTTTTGTGCTGGGGGTGGAGGTGGAATATGTATATCCAGGGTGATTAGTTTGTGGTCAGATCTCACTAGTGAGGGGAATACTTCCGGTGTGGAGCATTTTGTCCCCATGTTTGTGATGATCAGGTCTAGTATATTATCTCCCCTTGTGGGAGAGGTGACTAGCTGTTCCATTGCATTTGAGTTTATGAATTCCAGGAACCTTTGGGCTAGGGTGTTAGGGCTAGAATAGTGCACCCAGTCTATGTTAGGGTAGTTGAAGTCTCCCAATATGATGGTATTTGGTGAGACATTCATATCTTCCAATGTCTTCAGTAAGGCTGAATGGGGTTCTTGAGATTGGGAGGGTGGTCTGTAACATGCAACCAGTTGTATAGCAGTTTTGCCTACAGTTAGTTGCACCTGGATGGTCTCCGATGCTTCATGAGTTGCCACTAACCTGGAGGTGTGGGTATCCTTGATGAATATGGACACTCCCCCTCCCTTTGTGGTTCGGCCTGGGTTTTGGGGCCAAAAAGCATGATATGAGGTAAAGCCTGGTAGCACTGGGGTGCTCTCAGGAGCCTTGAACCAGGTTTCAGTTACTGCACAGACATCGATGTTCTCCATACTGAGGAGTGCTTCGAGAGCCTGCATCTTGAGATTTAGACTTCTGGCGTTGAGCAGCATTACCCTTAATTTTTTTCCATTTTTGTTTTCTAAGGAGGTGGGTTCGTCTTTTGAGCCTTGCCTAAAAAAGGCACTATGGGGGTGGCAAGAGCCTTAGCCAATATCCGGAAGCCCAGTGGTGACAGGTGCAAGCCATCCCTTACGAAGCAGCATGGCTTGTCCAGCATGTCATCCCAAGCAGACAGACATTGGATCCCCCTAGAATGACACCAGTAATTGAGCCAATTATTAAAGCTGATCATCTTGTCTTTGTATTGTGGCATCATTCTTGGTGAGGGCAGGATGCTGCTCAGGGTCAGGGTCATACCAGCCTGGGCTACATAATCAGAGAGCTCCTCTATGTCTCTTTTCATGTAGTCCAGGGAGGTACGTCTCAGGTCATTCACGCCGGCATGGACAATGACGGATTCATATTTGTACGTGCTTTTGAGTGACCTGAGTATGTGTGTTATATGGCGGATCCTAGCCCCCGATAGGCAGCTCACCGTTACCCTCTCCTTGTTCAGCCTGGTAAGTGGAACGTCAGTGTGTCTGACTATAGAGTCACCTATCACTAGTGTATCAGGCATAGTGTTTGGCCTTAAGGGCTGTTATCGATTGACACACCAATTTATTGAAGTATGTGTTGCATGTGTTATGTTTTGAGGTGGTGGATTTTTGGGTGTCTGCTTTGGGAGTCTCTGTTGTTTTGGTAAGTTTTTTATTAGAGCCTCCGAGTATGTCTTTGTGTTATTATGTGTTTGATTTGCAGTTGGGGTAGGTCTATGTGTGACTGGGTTTGTTGTGTGTGTGGTTACCTTCTCCTCTTGTCTGGTCTTGCCAGTCCTGAGTTGAGAGAGTTCAGCCTCCAGTTTGGCTATATAGTTGCATCTCTCACATGTATTTGTGTTTGTTGGGAGGAGGAGAGGGTTGTCTGTGTACATGAGCCAATTGTAGCATTGTCTCAAGATTCCCAGATTGACCAGCTGAACAGGAGAAGATGCTAGTAATCTACCACTCGACATGCTAGAATATTATAAGAGAGTGCTGTGCCTTTAAGGGAAGTGGGTATTCACAGGGGTGGTAGGTGGATGTAGTGCTACTTTAGTTTGAGAGTGCTTACTTAGAAGAGAAGTTTTGAGAACAAGTGCTAGGCTTATAATATAACAAGTAGACTGGTTATTCTAAGAGTAGAGCTTTCTAAGGGAAAATTTGAAGAGCAGACTTGGTGGAGCCAGAAAAAGTTTAACCCTGTTTAACTGGCGCATGCTTATGCGCATAAAGCCGCGTAAATGCGGATTTTAAACAGGGAACTTCAAAAGAGCTAGAAATGGTCCAAAACAACCAATTACTACAGCTCTTGTGCTGAGGTCACTCCTTCAGGGACAGATAGGCTGCTCAAGGCTCCCCACTCCCACTGGTGAGCAAAGAAATTTCCTTCTATCCAAGTAAGGTAATGGACAACACAGGAACTACACCAGCCCAGAATACAGCAAAAGCCTGTAAACTGGTCTAAACTAGTCGAGGAGAGGTGGGAAAACAAGGATTATTTTTTGTTTTTTTGTTTTTCAGATAGAAAGCACACAGAAATACAGAAAACAGTAATAAATCAGTTGCACAGGCTAGCACACTTTAGTGGGCAGCCTCAACAGTTAAATTAAACAAACAAACAACAAACTTTCGACCAATTTTCAACCAAGTATAATTTTAAGTGCAGATATTATATAATGCAGCACACAGTTAAAAAAAACAGTTTAAGCTTGTTCAAAATAAGCAAGAGAGGGTATTTCAAGTAAAAAACAGAAAAAATACTTAAATCAGGAAAGTAGTCGCTTTTCTCAGTTCTCTGTAGCTAGGACCACTCTGCAGGACCACGTGGAGCTGTCTCTGAGTAGTTATCTGGGCGGCGCAGTGGTGCAGCGGTTAATGCTGTTGCCTCACAGCAAGAGGTTCTCCGGTTCGATTCTCGGCTGGGGTGCCTTCTGTGTGGAGTTTGCATGTTCTCCCTGTGTTCGTGTGGGTTTCCTCCGGGTACTCCGGTTTCCTCCCACATTCTAAAGACATGCTTTTGGAGCATTTCTCCCTGGGCCTCCGCTGAAAACAGGATCTGTGGAACCTAGTTAGACTTTCCCGGTCAACAAATGTTAAATAAATAAATAAATAAATAAATTAAAAATTATTGCACCAGAGTCCGAGGTACATTTTCATTTTTTCCATTAATTTTTAATCACGTTTGGGTGACACAGTGGAGTGTGCAACTCAGCTGAAACATGCTTAATGACTGTAACTAGCAATTACTAATATTGTTTAAACCAGCTGTCAGAATTAAGAGTTGTGTGGCCTGGAAAGTTAATGCAGTGGTCTGCAAGTATGATGGTCTTGGGTTCGAAACATGGGACAGGTGTTCACTTTGTAAGTGTGTATTACAAGTCTAAAAACACATATAGTCAATATAGCTCTATTTAACTGAGCTGAGTGATGCGGTGAGTCATGCAGCAATTCACTAAAAATATAAAGAAAATAAAAATGGGGAAATAGGAAAGTGGTGAAATGGGGTGCAAGCAGGGGTTTAAAAATAGGGAAAGGCAGGTAAGGATGTACAGGATGGGTGTTGGAAAAAACATAGCTATACATTTCTTCTACAGCAACAACTGTGCACATTGACAGAATTTTGCATGATTTTGAACTCTCGACCCCAGAGTGAGGGGTGAGGACAACATAACTGAAATCTGGTTCAAAGCACCTGAAAGCACCCCTGCTCTGTAATTCATACCACACCTTTCGGCTCCAAAATGTAGACCAAAGCTCTAAAGATGGTGGTGTCTCCATATTCATTAAGGATATGCACACCTCCAGGCTAGTAGCTCAACATAACACATCAGAGATACTGAAGGTACAGCTAACACTGGGTAAGACTGCAATCCAGGTTGTTGCCTGCTGTATATCTCCCACCATGTCCCAAGACACCCACTCCACATTCCTAAACACCCTGGAAAAATTAAGGTCCAACCCAACACCTTCATATTGGGTGACTTTAACTACCCCTCTATTAACTGGGAAAACTACTCAAGTACCAACACACTTGCTCAATGTTTTCTGGAATTCAGTAATTCCAATGTCCTGGACCAGCTCATTCTTACCCCTACTACGGGTAGCAACATCCTCAGTCTGTTTTTTACTAATACGGGTGACTGTTGCACTACACCAATTGTCATCTCCTCCCTGGTCAGATCTGACCACAATCCACATCCCACCCACACCCCGCAAAGGTACCCACAATAAAAAACTTTTCCACAGCTAACTTTATGCTTCTAAAAACTGAGGTGGCTAACTTCATGATGCCCATGCAAATGGAGAGTAAGTGCAGGACTGCTGAATCATACTCCAATGCACTGTATGAACATGTACACAAATGCATGGAATGGGCCATACCTAATAGAACCAAGACACTCCCCTCCAAAAAAAAGGAAGCCAATCTGGTGGTCCCCTGCCATAAACAAACTCTACAGCAGAAGGAATAAACTGCTGCAGAATAAGGAAGAGTCCCAAGACTAGAAAAACTCCCTTGTTAGGCACAACAAAAATCTGAGATCCCTCATCAAATCCTCTAAAGCTAGCTAAGTAAACAAAATTGCAGCAGATACTAAAGATAACCACAAGGCTTTCTATAGATATGTCAAAAATCTATATGGCAATGCTCAGATCTGCTCTGAGCTACTACACAATGGTAACTCCTATATAGACATTGCCAATATACTGGCCAACAGATTCAGTGCCAACTTTACCCCCCTCACCCCTTAAAGGGCCAATCATAATACCAGAGGAATACCTAGTACCCAATATTACAACTGCACATGTTAAAATTGCACTGTCCAAGGCCATGAATACAGCTTCCATGGGACCTGACAACATCCATGGCTGTGTTCTACATGAATTACAAAATGAACTGACATCACACCTGTGTGGCCTGTTCAATCACAGCCTCACTTCAGGCTTTGTCCCCACTGAATGGCGCAATACTACAGTCATCCCACTCCACAAAGGGGGTTTGACTATGGACCCTGGCAACTACCACCTCATTAGCCTGACAAGTCTGGTATGTAAAGCTATGGAGCACATAATCATGGACCTGATAAATAGGGACATAGGGAATCTTCAGACTCTAAACCTCATGCAGTTTGGATTTGTGAAGGGAAGATCATGTCTGCTCAACCTGGTAGACTTCTTTGAGTTTGTCAAAAGAGCTGTGGCTAAAGGCAAAGTAGTTTACACAGCCTACCTTGATCTAGCCAAGGCCTTCAATGCAACTCCTCACTCAAGAATCATAGATAAACTCACTATACCAGGCATCAACTCCTATGTCACAAGGTGGGTTGCAAACTGGCTCACAGATAGATCTCACACTGTGAAAGTAGCAGACTCCAAGTCAAGACTATGGACCAGTCAGAAGTGGAGTCCCATTGGGATCGGTCCTGGCTCCTTTTCTGTTTGGCATCTACTTTTCTAAGGTCCAGGCCAAAACCAATGGACTCTAGTTGACCAAGTTCACAGATGCTTGCAAACTGGGAGCCATTATTAGTTCTCCAAATTATACTGACATTCTTCAGAAAGGCCTCATAGATGGCTTTAAGCTCAATGACAAAAAAATGCACGTCTTTCCCTTTGGGAAGAACACGGTGCCCATGAATTACCACATCAATGGAAGTTCACTGAACACTGAAGGTGTTATAGGAGATCTGGGAACATAAGTGGATAGCAACCTCTCCTTTAACAATCATATTGCCACTGTGGTCAGAAAATCCAACTATGTGGCACATCTCATTTCAAAGAGATTTGCATCCAGGAAGAAAGAGGTCATTGTCTCTCTGTACTCTTCCCTCATTAGACCTATTATCCAGTAGAATGCCCCATTTGGAATGTACCTCACCAGACATATGCAACAACTAGAAAGACCACAAAATTACCTCACTAAGTGGATCCTAGGCCTTACCACTTGCCCTATGCGGATAGACTAAAAAAAAACATCAGCTATTCTTGATATCATATCGCCTACTTAGAGGTGATCTCTGCTTGACCTACAAAGACATGTCAGACCCAGCGCTATTAGATATGCTACACCTAAAAATATCCCAATCCCTCTGTGCCACATGCTCCAGAGACCTCAACCTCAATACCACAATCAACAGTATTTGCTGGGGACAGATTCTTAACCCAGAGATTGCCCATGCTCTGAAATAGACTTCTCCTACACATAAAGCAGAGCACCTCACTGGCCCTCTTCAAGAGAAATCTTGATGAGTGGATGGGAAATAGAAAATTCACCCCAGGGATCATTTCAGTGGCCTTGCTTGACAGAGGCACTGGGAAATAATGTCGGGTGGCATGATGCCAGGGAATCCTTTGGGCTAGGCTTATAAAGACTTCAGGGCCATTAGCCTAGTACACACCTATGAACCTATGAACTGCATTGTTAAACCAATTGAACCAAATTACATGTGTCCAGTGGACATGTGTGTAAAATGGAGAGCTAGTTATGTGACAATATCTTTTTTTTGGGGCAGTTTTTTTTAAGGTGAGAGTGGAATGTTGGGGAAGGAACATAGTACATGTGGGGAAAGTAAGTTAGGTAGGTGAGGATGCATTTGCAGATAGACAAGACAGAAGACAGGGGTGGTGTGTGCCACATGAGGGGGTGAACACCTTGGTTAGGGAGTGTATTGTGGAATCCAAGTCCCATGTGCCTCCAGATGGCAGCAGAGTGAGTCACATCCCCACCCATGGGACTGTCACCACTGCTCCTTCACTGTCCCTGGATGTCAGTGCTGGATGCTGCGTACCAAGGCAAGGCTGCCCCATCAGGTTGGCCAGCATGCCCTCAATCTGGTCAGGCAGTGGTCAAACCCACAGTAGACTATCCTGTGCACCAAGACCAGAAGCTCCTCCCAGGTGACAACTCCCCCTCTTCCACCACTCCCAGAGGGGGGGCTGTCCCTGTACCATGGGGCAGTACTAACCAACATCACAGGTAGTGCAGGGGCAACAGAGGAGGCACCACCATTCTGGATCCCAGACATGCTGGGATCTATGCCACAGCCAGTTAAGGCAAGGTAGACAGATCAGCCAGAACTGGCCTACTTTGACTTGCTGTAGTAAATGAGGTATAGCAATAAGTTAAGGTTAGTAATAACAAAACCATTGTTAGTATTAACAGAATGGAACATCATTTTAATTAATCCAAAAGCATATTAATGTATATTATGTGTAACATAACAGTAAATAACATAACATTCAATATGTTAACACCATGCCACTAAGAATTAAAGTGTAAGACCAACAAAACAGTTAGCTTAACAAAATATATTAATATTGAATCATAATAGCACATAGCAATGATACTTGATATTTTGCAAAAATATAGTTAAACAAAATATGTTAATATGAAATCATAATAATAAATAACAATAATAAATACATGAAGCTAGGGGATAGGGAGAGAGAGAGAGAATCCATTACTGACAATGCCGACTGTATCTCTAAAAACACTGATAATAGATACTCTACAGGTGTGTAGTGTCAGCTTTGAGTACAGTGACTACAATTTTCCTATAGCTGATATAGCACACACATACCTCTCAAGTTGTTGGCATGGATGAGTATGGGTGGTGCAATAACAAATGCAGATACACAACTACACAGACACTTTCACATAATGTGGACTTCTATAACTACCAAGGTGTTCTGTAAGTGGATTTGGTAATACATTGCATTCCAGATGATTTTACTGGTAATCCTGTGACAGATGAATTAGGCAGTTTTAATTACATTATGAGAAATTGTAACACTTGCGAAGCTTGTTTCTGTACAGTACATAAACTAGACATCCATCATGCCTTGGTCGGCAGTCATGGGAATAGAATCCAATAGTTGTAACTGCAGGGGAAATCTGCAAAAAATGTAACATTGACTGCAGCAGCTTAGTATAGACATGCAAGGAATACAGCCATTCTGGGAATATGTAGACATATATATTTAGGAATCAACAATGCTGCTTAACACATTGTTGGTATTGCTGATAAGTGTCTGTGAAATGTAACCACAATCATATCTGTTCATAACATGGGCTACCTCACCCATATACCTTTTGTTCAGGAGAGGGAGAAAAAAAGAGCATTATGTGACTGAATTCATTTTGCATTATAGAACTATTACAGTGCTATACTTGACTGCACTGACAGTAGAACACATGTGCATTGAATACAGCCATACTGGATTTATTAAAACAGATTTCTGTAGGAATCAACAATGCTGCTTAACAATTTATTGATATTGCTGATAAATGTCTGTGAAATCCACACATTATCTTCCCATAGAGTGGGCTACCTCACCCATATACCTTTATTACCTGAAGTAGGAGGAACAGAGAGCATTATGTGACTGATATTGGTCTGGAAACAGCCCAGCATACTATGAGTTAAACAATATAGTTTGCAGGCCATTAGTTTTGCATTCTACAGCTATTACAGTGTTACACTTGACTGTAGCAACCTTACCATAGACAAGTAATGCATACAGCTCTACTGCAATGGTTATGACAACACAGTCCTGCTGTACACCATGTTGCTTACTGTTATTGGTATTGTTTATTGTTTATTGCAATACAGTCATTATTGTTCATTTCTTGCACTACAGCTCTAATTGCCCATTTATTGCACTACAGTTCTACTTCATTTATTGCACTACAGTTTTTATTGTGCATACGTTATTGCAGTAAATGCTTTACTCTTTCTTGTTTATTGCACTACAGTTAGCATAATAAGTCCATACATACCACGCTCATGGTGCAACCTGGACAGGTGCCCGACATGAGATTTGACATTACGAGCCCCCTCAGCTGCAGCTGTTAGGAGAGAGTCATACCAGTATGCATACCAGTTTTGCAAACATTCAGCTTGCAGATTAGTAAAACAGTGGAAAACATATTTACATATTTGTGGGGCATTCCCAGCTCTGGCTTCTTTGACCCAGGTGTTCAAGGTTCCCCTCTTTCTCTTCTTCAGGTCATCATAATGGTAGTAACACTGCTTACCTGTGCAGGGGATATCAATAACACTGGTGGGTTTCCTGGCCAACCAGTCCCAGGCCTCCACCTTACACTCCAAGCCCTGGAAACTGCCCTGCAACAGCTTGGGTTCATGATATTTTACCAGGAGCACAACAAAGACCCTGGACTCCTGAATGCCCCATCTCTGCATCCAAAATCATGCACCTTCACCAGCACCACCTGCCATATCATCGGTCGATTAGAGTTCAAAGACTGTTGTTGAATTCCCACCTATTGCTCCTAATATAGGCTGTCTTCCCACCCATAAACATCATTGAGCAACATTCAAAAAAGCGCCATGTTGCTTAGCATCATGCAACCCAGCTAAGCAGAGATAAGCAGCATGAAAACCCACACAACTGGGATTTTAGCTAAGCTTAGCACCGCACAAACAAAAGTAGCCATTAGCATGCTTAAGCAGTGTTCAGGACAGCGCAGCAGTGCCATAGTTCACAAATTTGTTTTTAAAATTGCACATATATATTGAATTAAATTACAGACATCTTATGGCTGCTACAGACACAAACCCAGGACCAGCTAAGCATTAGAAGTATCTCAACCCATTTAGCTACTTGGATATTAGGAAAATTAGAATACCTTCACATATACTACAGGGCTACCTGTTACTGTTAATAAGCTCTGCAGTGCACCTCTCAAATGCACTTAAATACACACAGACATAAACAATTACATCCAATTTCTATTTTTAGATGTCTAACAACTGTCAGCTATGCCTGTATGAGCACCGCTCAGGTGTGAGATGCTCCACACTGTGCCACACAAACAACAATTAAAAAAAAAAAGAACAGAAAAAAATTAAAATATGAAAAATACATAATTATAATTAATGACATCTGGTTTTTATTTTTAGATGTCTGGCAGGTGTCAGCTGTATATATGTGAGCACAGCTTGGCTATTCTGTGCCCTGCGCCATGCCACGTAAACATATAAAAAAGGGAAAAAATTAAAATAAAATGTTACACATTTGAACCAATTCACAGCATTTCAACAGTAGTGGGGAGCAGTACAGGGAGCTTCACCCTGTATGTATTCACAAACATGGGTAGCCTCTACACTTCTCCCAACACTGATTCAATATCCCTGTTCCTATGCTGTTCCATGGCACACTGCCGAGGAAGGACCATGGTAGTGTACATGGATACATTCCATATAGGCTCTACATGGTGCCTACACAGATATTATTAAATACTGGAGTTAGTTTAGATTGAAAAAGGTTTCGAAATGTTTTCCCTTTTTTTGAATAAACAGTGTTTTTTTCCTCCTACTTTTCTCATTTCATAAAAATTGCTTAAGATCTTTCAATTATTAATTATTATGTTCTTAATAGATATTTCATCTACACTGTTGGCCAATAACATGCACATGCTGTAATCTCTGCCTTTTCCTTTGTCATTATTATTGGGAGCACTTTCAATATTCCTTCTTAAATGTAAAACTTCAGAAAACTTTTGTTTGACTACATTTTCTGGATACTCTCTATATAAAAATCTATGGCACAGAGAAATCCCTTCTGTAATAAAATCCTTCTGCGGGATTCATGAAGGTTTATTTTCCATGCAGGAGTAGTGTAGTCATTCCTGCATGGAATATGTTTGCCGAGCGATCCAGGAACGTGCCGTTTTGACATGCACGAGCATACCTACACTGTTCGTGCACAGAAACCCATTCAGGATGCTAATTACCTCATTTGCTGGTGAAAGCCATGCGAATGAGGTAAATTAGCAATCCAGGAAGCAGGCAGGTAACTGTGCAGGAACAGTGTAAGGTGCAGAAATATATTCGGCTAGTAGCTATTTTTGCAAAAATGAAAACGGAGCCATGACAGCTCCAATAAAAACATGCACCCTAATCTGTAGGCATGCCAATGGCCAAATATATGGTTATTGCCATAGAAAACTGTGGCACTCCCCGGGGCTTAAATAGGAAGGATATAGGGGAAAAAAGGAAATAGCAGAACAAGGGAAATGCAGTACAAATCAGTAATATGGGATTCTGCAACTCACAATGGGCCATTGAAAGCACTCATTAATACACCTGGCAGGTGGCTGCATAGCTGAAAATGGGAGGAGATGTAACCAAAGAAAAAAGAAATAAAGGGCAATGGCACAATAAAGGAGAAATGAAGTAGAAATCACTAATATGACACTCTTGCAACTCACAATGGGCCATGCAAAGCACATAATAATACAGCTGGCAGGTGGCTGCATAGCTGAAAATGGGAGGAGATGTAAGTAAAAAATAATTTAAAAAAGGGCAACAGCAGAATAAAGGCAATCACGCACAAATTATAACTAATGCCTCTAACACTCACAGTGGCGAAATCAAAGCCATGAGCAATAAAGCTGGCAACTGGAATGTATCATAGTCAACCAATCATACAGGCAGCATTTGCAACACAACAGTATAAAGTATGGAAACACCTTACAGTCAGGTTTTTCCCACAAACCACTGATGTATATATGCGGGGTAATTTTAACTTGTAAAATTTTAGGAGCTGCCATTGCTTTGATCGATCAGTATGTGCTAGAGGATGATGGCAGACAGGAGGATAATGCTGACAACCACCACAGACCAAGGAGTAGGAGAAGAGTGTTCAGACCCGGGGTAACTTACCAGGGGCTAGATGATATGGAGATAGTAGAGCACTACAGAGTGGACTGAGACATACTTCAGCAAATCACTGAGCTGTGCTGGCCTCAATTCAGAGCTAGAACCAACAGAGAGGAACCCATCCCAGTGGATACCAAGGTATGTGTAGCCTTAAGAATTCTAGCTACAAGTACTTTCCAAAGACCTACTGGGGAGTTTATGGGGGTCTCACAGGCATCTGCATCCGGGGTACTCCACAAGTTCCTGGATACCATGCTACCACATGCCAGTGAGCACATTTACTTCTCCAGCACCCATGAGGAGATTTTCTGCACGACTCAAAAACAAAACCACAAACTGATAAATACCACCGTTGCAGGTTGCTGCACCTCTAAAAAGCTCCTAGTAATCCAGAGGTTATATTCAGGACTCCTAATAATCCAAAAAATGTCTGTAAAGAACGCCAATAAACGAAAATACCAAACAGGAATTTTATTAAGCTTAAAACCAAGCTTTTCGTCGGCGCTCTGCACCAACTTCTTCAGAAAGCAAACTAAAAACAAAGAACAATACATCTGTCCCATTATTTAAGCATCATAGCTCCACTCAAACACTCCCCCTTGTGGACACACCTGAAAATTGCACATCAATGCACTTAAAAAACTTAACAACAGAAAAACTATGCATCACCATTTGTATAAGATCAACATGACCAGCCCTGAATGTTTGTAATCAAACTAATACTCTAAATTTACACCACCAACATAGCATGTATACAATCTTAAATACCTGGTAGACAATATAAACACACAAGTGGTAAACCCAGGAAAAGTATATGTGTGTAGTGCCTGTTTTAAAAAAAGCCATGTAAATAAATCAAAATGTCATTCAGATGGTATCACAACTCGATGGAAGACTACAAACCATGAGTTGATATAAAATATACAAAATACATCTATGAGTATACCTTGGAAATGTATGCTTAACATTGTTATGTTGTTATCATAACCATCTGATAATAATAGCAGTATTAGTAGCAAAAAAAAAAAAGTAAGTTATATATTATATATTGATTGTATATTGTGTGTAGCGGCCGGTACTAGGAGGCTGACGTCCCTTACATAAAAGACTATTCTGATGAATGATCAAACTACACATCCCCCGCTTAAAATAATGGATCACAATGTAACCATTGATAAAGACATTAAAAAATAAAACCAATAATAACAGAGTAGCACTAAACCATTTTAACAATCAAAAAACGAAGAAAGAAACAATCCCATAAAATAGCTAAAAAGGTGGTCATTCCCAAGGGGATTAAATCAGTCTAAGAAGCTTCACCTAACTAGGCTTCTCAGTTTAAGAAAGCAACTAATAGAAAGCATGCTGTTTAGTCCAGGTAGGTGGTAAGCTTCCAATCTGAGTTGCCACATCAACTCCTTGCATTCAAGTCTCAGAGAATCAGGACCCCTGTGCCTCCATCACAAAGTTGGTCAATCACCAAAATGAAAATTCATGACCTGGGTTGTC
>NC_056743.1:1879258258-1879354000 GCF_019279795.1 Protopterus annectens
GGAAGGATATAGGGGAAAAAAAGGAAATAGCAGAAGAAGGGAAATGCAGTACAAATCAGTAATATGAGATTCTGTAACTCACAATGGGCCATTAAAAGATATCAATAATATACCTGGCAGGTGGCTGCATAGCTGAAAATGGGAGGAGATGTAACCAAAAAAAATAGAAATAAAGGGCAACAGCACAATAAAGGAAAAAATAAGCAGAAATCACTAATATGAGATTCTTGCAACTCACAATGGTCCATGCAAAGCACATAATAATACAGCTGGCACGTGGCTGCATAGCTGAAAATGGGAGGAGATGTAAGAAAAAATAATTTAAAAAAGGCTACAGCAGAATAAAGGCAATCATGCACAAATGATAACTAATGCCTCTAACACTCACAGTGGTGAAATCAAAGCCATGAGTAATATAGCTGGCAACTGGAATGTATCATAGTCAACCAATCATATAGGCAGCATTTGCAACACAACAGTATAAAGTATGGAAACACCTTACAGTCTGGTTTTTCCCACAAACTCTGCACCATTGGTGTATATATCCGGGGGAATTTTAACTTGTAAAATTTTAGGGGCTGCCATTGCTTTGATCCATCAGTATGTGCTAGAGGATGATGGCAGACAGGGGGATAAAGCTGATAAATGCCACAGACCAAGGAGGAAGAGAAGAGTGCTCAGACCTGGGGAAACTTACCAGGGGCTACATGATCTGGAGATAGTAGAGCACTACAGAGTGGACTGAGACATATTTCAGCAAATCACTGAGCTGTGCTGGCCTCAATTCAGAGCTAGAACCAACAGAGAGGAATACATCCCAGTGGATACCAAGGTATGTGTAGCCTTAAGAATTCTAGCTACAAGTACTTTCCAAAGATCTACTGGGGACATTATGGGGGTCTCACAGGCATCTGCATCCAGGGTTCTCCACCAGTTCCTGGATATCATGCTACCACATGCCAGTGAGCATATTTACTTCTCCAGCACCCATGAAGAGAGGACTAGCAATATGCATCTCTTCCACCATGTAGCAGAATACACAGAGGTACTGGGTGCCATAGACTGCATACACATCCACATCAAAGCACCACCCAGTGAACAAGGTAGGATCTACATAAACCACAAGGGATTCTCCTTCATCAACTGCCAGGTTGTGTGCAATGCCCAAGGCATTATCATGAATGTGTGTGCTGACAGCCCTGGAAGCTATCATGGCTCCCACATCTGGCATTCATCACAGCTGTACCAGGTAATTGCCAGTGGGGGCATCCCGATTGGCCATCTGGTGGGGGCTGCTGGCTATGGACTGCAGCCGTGGATGATGACACCCATCAGAAATGCACACACACCCACTCAAGAATGACATAATCAGGCACACACACAAACCAGGGTCATTATAGTGCATGTGTTTGAGATGCTCAAGTCATGGTTCTGCTGCCTTGATATATCCGCTTGAGCCTTGCAGTATTCTGCAGTCACATGTGCTCACATGTTCATAGAATGTGCCATGCTATACAATATGATCCTGCGGAAACAGCTGTAGCAGGAACAGCAGGAGGAAGGGCCACACAGCCCCCTACCATTGCCAAGGTCCCCAAAGGCACAGAGGGACTCAGAGGAGGAACCCCCTGAACCTGCTCTTGTAGGCAGATGGAGGCATGCCCAGTATGCCCTGGCCTTGGCAAAGAGGCAACGCATAGCACACACAATGACACTGTAGGGAGCCCAGGGACTGACACCTTTCTGACTCGCACACACAGTAAAGTGGATGACACACACATCACATTACCTGTAACTTACCATTTATAGGCAGTGTACTCTGTGCATCCAACATAGGTGGCCCTCAAGCACCGTCCTCACAACTGCTGCAAGCACAAGGTAAGTCAGTCTTCTTAACACTAAATGAATTGAATAGTATGTTCTGCTAGCATATCTATGGTAATGCTGCATGCATGTAAGGGAGTGGGGTGGTCTACTGGGATAGCAGCACACAACTGACAGCTATGTGGGACATCAAGAAATGTCTGGCCAAAACTGGCCTCCACACACTATGCAGTAGCACCCAATGTGGAAAATCCCACAGAAGTATATGTGTGGGGACAACTAACAGGGAGGGGTCATAGGTCACAGGCATGGATGTCAGGGTAGGGGTCCCATAACCGGATCTATATTATAACATCTAAGTTTTAAAACTTCGAATGTTATAATATTGAACCCTTTAAAGTGAAAGCTGACAATAGCGAAGCCTTGGAACATCAACATTTTACCTAGGGTAAGATTTCGGTGGTCTGTTCCATGGCTTCGCTATTTACAGCACTGTGGTGCAATGGTTATGGACCAGCTTTAGGGAAGTGAGTGAACAGAGGTTATGGATTGGGTTCAGGTAAGTGTGGTGTGATGACTACGGACCGGGTTAAGGTAAGTGAGTGAACAGACTGGGGTAAGGTGAGTGTGCGGTAGTTAGGGACTTTAGGGTTATGGCGTGAGTGAGGTGAGTGTGCGGTAGTGACAGACTTTAGGGTTAGGGGTGGGTTTAGTGAGTTAGTGTTAGGTCATGAGTCAGGTAAATGTGCAATTGCGTGGACGTGAGGGTGAGGGTGGGGTAGGTGAGTTAGGGTTATGGAGAAGGTAAGGTGAGTGTGCGATAGTTAGGGACCTTATGGATAGGGTTGAGTTAAGGTAAGTGGGTAGCTAGTGGTGTATGTCTGGTTTAGTGTAGGGTTTCATGAACTGCATGTGTTTGGATTATTTATTTTGGTGTGCTTGAGTTGTGCGTATGTTTGTCGGAACAGCAAATTTTTTTCCCTGGGAAAAAATTCGCTATTCTGACTGTTCGGATTTCTGGTGTTTTGATTGAATGGGTTTGATATTATAACATTCGAAGTTTTTAGACTTCAATGTTATAATATAGACCCCCACAACCACCCTTCACACCCACACAGCAAGTCAGCTGTAGAAAACCACAGAGAAATGTCTGGTAAAGGCACACAAATGGCAGCAATGTTGAATTAATCCCCTAGAGACCCACACAGTGAAAGCACAGCAGGATCTGCAGTTGCAGTAAGGCTATGAAGGGTAAGAAGTCTTAAAGTCAAATGTATGCCAGTACAATCTGACCTGAACTCTTTACTGATATGCCTCTAGTCCCCAAGACAGGGTACAATAGTATGGTAAATGGAACCAAAATGTAAAGCAAATATCAGCACAGTCTGTGCAAATGTGTACAGTTGACAGGTATCACCCCTATATACACACACAAACAGCAGTGGCTCATGCTATTGGACTGCATGACTGCAGCCCCCCCCCCAGCTAAAAACCAAAATAAAAAAATCCCGGAGCTAATTAAAACCAAAATATAAAAATCCCGGAACTCTGTGGAGCTAATTATAACCAAAATAAAAAATCCAACTCTGCACATGCATACTCAGAAATTCAAATCCGGTCTAATGTTTAACCAGTCTGGATTTGGAAAGAAGGCAAAAGTCTACAGATGCCCCAGAAGTCTATGTGGTTACAACTGCATAGACTGTAAGAAGATCGGACTGCAAGTTTTGCAGTCTGTGCATTGGAATGATCTAGAGGCAGCACATGCATGCTCACATTCTGGAGCCGAGTGCTGGGGAATGCATCAGAAATGACTTGGGACTTGAATGGATTATTCTTTACTGTGCTGTTTGCTTTCAATGGGGACTGAGACCTTAGGGAATGCATCGGAACTGATTACTTCTTACTGTGCTGCTTAACAATGGGACTCTGCATCTGGCTTCACTCAGGTTGTGTGTGTGTGTGTGTGTGTGTGTGTGTGTGTGTGTGTGTGTGTGTGTGTGTGTGTGTGTGTGTGTGTGTGTGTGTGTCTGTGTGTAAAATGCACCAGTTAACTATAACTGGTGGCTAGAGAGAGTAAAGACAGTAACTCAGGTTCAGCCTGAATTCCCTACCCACCACCACTTGTGAAAAGCATTCAGATTTTTGCCTCATATTTTTAGTCTGTTCTGCTCCTCATAAAATTTGTGGTTTTCTGGATTCACTAAATAATAGCAGACATTTGAATTTCATGGAAACACAAAACATTTTATTCTAGCAAGTCCCCCATTGTTGGCTTTGTGCAGTTTTTTTTGTGCTAAGAAGTTGAGAACTATGGTGAGAACTGAATTCACTGAATATGTTTGGGGACTGTATTCTCCCATTATTGGCTTTGTCTAGGTGCTAAGAGGTTGAGAGGTATGGTGAGAACTGAATTCACTAAATGATGTTAGCCATTTAAGTTTCAGTCTTCCTGCCTTTTAAGGAGAAGCTGATTTGGCATAGTGGTGTGTTGCTCTGATTGTAATGCACTGGGTCCTGAGCTCAAGACTAGGCAACGAAATGCACAGCGTTTTATTCTAGCAACTTTCCAATGTTATACAAGCAATATTTAAAATGTGTCCCTGTATTTTGGGCTTTGTGTCTCCCCCCAATAAATGTTGACTTTTTCCAGATTTCTTGTGCTCATGTGCTGCAGAGTTGAGAAATACAGTTGAGTGTTGAATGGATTTTACAAGGAGCTAAGAGCTTCAGGGAAAGAGAAGTTTAATGCTGCTTATGCTGCAGCTGCTCACATTGTTAATAGCACAACAGGTAGTATACTTGCTTTTAAGGCAGAAGGTTATGGGTTCTACTCCCACAGTATGTAGATGCATTGCTGATACTGTACTTATTGTACTTTTAAAGGGGGTGGATGCTGCAGTCCTGAGAATGTCCTCTTTGACACAGATACCTAGCAACTATCAATCTGTTATCATTTTGCCGTCCATTCCCTTTTGCAATATTACTAGCTTATCATTTTTTAATGTAACATGGGCAATTTGTTCCTAGAGGGCAACAGGCACTTTATTTGTAGATGAAACAATGAAATATAAAGTTGTTTGCTATCAGCAACCTCTTCATTAGTTATAGATCTCTTTAATGTAGAATTATTTAGATGACTTTTATTTCTGCAGATATTGTGCATAGTTACTGATACTGGTGGATTGTAGAGGTTTGAGTAGACTTTTATGATGGCAATATTCTGAATTGGGCAGTTTTGTCATTATTGTTGCATTCATTTTGTTCCATGGTTTACTGGAAAAAAACTCAAAACAGTAAATTTAAAACACTCTCTAACAACTGTACTATATTATACAAGGAATATAATATAATACAATCAAGAAGGTGTATCAAAGAACATATGTATGTTTCATGTGCAAGTGGCCTAGGATTTGAAAGCAGCCCAAAGTTAATCTTTATCTGCCACTGGCCAGATGTATTTTCTTTAATGTGGGTTTCAATGCTGTTTCAATGAATATGAGTTTCAAGGGCAGAGAAATGTTAATGCTACATCTATTTTCATTGTGAGACTGTATTGCTTTGTTTAGCAGATGTCTACTAGTGTTTGTTCTGTAAAATGTAAAATAAAACTTTTAAATGAAATCCAAATCATCATAGAAGTAAAGCAGTATGCACATTACAGTGTTTATGGTAAATGGGGTGAAATAGCCAAATAATAGGACATTGAAATGGCTGCAGGGTGGAGGCCCCATTCAACCATGATTTTGTGAGGGGGAAGGGCTGCAAACTCAAAGACAGCCCCAACTGAACTACACCTGTCAACTATCCAGATTTTTGCAGAACGAATAGGTTTTTGCTTCTTATTTTTGGTTTGTTCCTCATAAAATATGTGGTTTTCTGGCAAATCATTTAGGAATGTAGTCACTAAATAATGACAGACATTGAGTTTCAGAGTTCATACCCTTCAGAAAATGCATGCAAAAGCAAGACCTGCTATTCTATCAACTGTCTAAGTTTATACAACAGCAATTTTAGTACTGTCTGTATGTTCCCCAAATATTTTTGTCCTTGTCCAGATTTCCTGCATTAAGAGGTTGTGAGGTACGCACAGATCAATCCCTTTACAGAATTAGGTATATCCAAACCTCTCAGTCGTCCCTGACTTTGGCTCAAAATGTTGCTCTCCCCTAATAATCCCTCCACAAAATGGCAAATTTGGAAGAAAATGTAGAGGGTTAAGAATTAATAAATAATTGTAATGATCAGAGTTATAGATTACTTTTATTTCAGAAATGCATGTAGATTCTCTTATTTTGTCAGCTGCTCAACTTAACAGTACTAATATTAAAAAGTGTCACTTTTTTGACAGGTTCTGAGCTATATTGGGTGGCTATTTTATATTTTTGCATCACATTTTTTGTCTGTTTTTCATAAAATTGTGGTTTTCTGGCAAATTAGGGGCAAATGATTAAAGATTGAAGTTATTAAATAATGACAGACATTTGAGTTTCAGATTTCATACCCTTCAGAAAATTCATACTAATGCAAAACTTACTATTGTATTATTTGTCTAAGTTTATAAGAGCAATATTTAAAAATTGTCCTACTTTTGGGCCTTTGCCCCACTTCTATTTATGGCTTTGTCAATATTTCTTGTTCTGAGGTTAGGAGGTATGACAAATGGTTCAGGGCCATCACCATCAGCCAGAGACATTTCAAATTGTGACATACTTATGGCAACCCACTCCCCCATGTAGTGACTCTGGATGTGTCCAAGCAAGGCAAGGAGCAGTTATGCATTGTAAGTGTGCAGAGTATTCTACAATCTAAGGTAGACACAGGTACTACATTGGCTTTTCATCTGTCCTTGATTTTGCAGAATGTTCTGGTTTTCTGTCATATTTTATACTGTTTGGTTTATGCTTCTTATTAGTAAGAAAATGCATGTTGTTGCACTGCCTGTTGCTCTATGTTTAAGTAGCAATGCTTTAATGACCATCAGGTAAGCTTGTCTGAGATTGTAAGATGCAAGTAAGCTTTAATAAGAATAATGTTAAAGAATTACCAACATTGAAAGCTTTTTTGTTGTTGCCATGCAGAGAATATTTACATAACAAGATAATGTATAAGCCTTAGGAATTTAAATGCATATGACAGTATTTGTAATAAAGGACAGAATTACAGTAGTTTCAGAAGTTCGCTACATTTGTTGGAGACTTGCAGTCATCTTTGCAGGTTTTACCAGTAAACTAAACAGAATGCCAATCTGTCACGTGTGGTCCATAACCTGTGCAGTAATCCTTTAAGCAATTTATCTTGAGCTTATTTCTTGTTTGCTGTTCATTTTTTACTTTGATCATGTTTTCCCCATGAAAAAGTAGATAGTTGTCAAGCAGCAGGTCTTTTTTGGATAAGAAACAATTTTACAAGTGGGTGCATCACAGAAATTGCTACTTTCAGCATGTCACTTGGTACTTTTATAAAGCTGAATATAAATTATAATTAGAACTGCAGTGCAGAGAGAAGTGGTTTGAGTTGATTGCTGCTTGTTTTTTTATACTTGATTTTGACTGGCATTCCAGCACTGTATTTAACTCATTAACCCTAACTACTGTCTCATGGTGCCTCTGTGCTTACATCCGAGTGCTGTATGAGATGATAGGAATTGCAAGCTGTTACCCCCGAGTCCCTTCCACAAGCGCGAGAAACTGTACTGCAGATTTGTAGTTTAGCTTCATGTAAAACACTCTGAAATCGTAACTGAAGTGGTAATTTACATTATATAGTTATGTTTCATCATGTTTTTACATTAAGGTCACATTAAACTTTTATTTGAAAATCCTATTAAAAAGGGATTGATAAAGCCAATCGGATTCTTGCAATCCAAGCCACCACTTGAGTAACACTTCCACCCCTAACTTTATTTTCTTTTGTTTTCCCCTATAAATAGAGGGTACAGCAGCAGGTATTTCCTTTTTATTTTGATGATATCTGGAGATTTTACCTTCTGCTGGATCCCTCTATTTTATTTGTGCACTCACCAGTTGAATGGAGATCTTTAGAGAGCCACACCGGTTTTGGCGGTTGAAGTTCATGTTTTAATTCTGCTTTCCTCTGCTTGGCACCAAGAATTGCTTTTTTTTTTCAAAAGGTAAGTTGTGGTATTTTGCATAATATTGTATAACAGACTGTGTGTAACATTTTATTTTTTTGCGGACAGCTGGAAGAAAGTTTGCATAAAAAAACACCCTTCTAAATTTGCCGAAAGACAATGATTTTCTGCGTACTTTTGTTGCTTCATCATAAAATGCATGCTTATGCAAAACCTGTTATTCTATCAACTATCAATTGTCTTGTTCTATAAGTTTGAGAGGTGAGATCCACATTTATATAATCTATTTTTGGAAAGTTTAACAGGGATGATTGGGTCATATTTGGCTCTTCCTCTCCACAAAAGGGGAGACCCCTAGAAGATCATAAATTTTTGAACACGTCACATCAATCTCTTGCCAGGTGTGAACATTTTACAATAAAGATCACATTTGTGTAACATTAAACTCTGCAATGTTAAAATGCAATCAAGCAGCATGTTTAAATGTACATGCCTGTCAGAAAGAATTAATCACTGCATCAACCAGCAACAAGCTTCTCATGTTTTATGTAATTTGATTTTCTTCTTTAAAAGCACCATACCTTCAAACTCAAAAACAGCTGGCTGATAAAATCTCACATAGCCAGTATCAGAAATGAACTCAACACCACTCAGCTCCAGACAGACCTACACCCCTTCCTCCAGTTGCATAACACAAAAAGCAAAAGCTTTAGACTCGGAGCCAATTAGGGTCTTGGAAGCAGGCAATTCTCTAATAAGAGTGCAGCCTCACAAATGCCCCTCTGCAAAAAGCTCAGGGATGCCAGTGACCGTGCGTCCTGTGTCGTTTGATCACATCCCCTATATCTCTTGGGTAGTTGAACCTGTAAGTCCTAAAAGTTTTCACCTCTGATTGGTTTGCTGTTTGCTGTTTCCAATGTTCACATGTATTTGTGCACACCAGGGGGGGCTCTTGTTGATTTTTGGTACTTCCGCACTGTCTGCTTTGGAGTGCTATGCTCATAAGAAATATGGAGGTGGAATTTACTGGATCTAGGAGCTATTTTATGAATCTGGAAACCATGCTAACATTTGGTTTGTGCATGGATTGCATCAGGATCTGGTGATTGACACTGTGTTGGATTTGCGGAGTCTGCCTGAGTACTTGCATTCAGCAGGGATCTTGGAAAATGAGATTGCATAGTGGCAAAAGAAAATTTGTACAGGTGGAGGTGTACAAAACAGTTGTTGCAAGGTATGTAAAACACCAAGTACTAGTGTTGTTTGTGGGACATTGCAAAGCAAGGACTGTTATCCATGAGTACAAGGTAAATTCATTCCCCGGGATTCATGAAGCTTGCGCCAGGCACAGGCGTAGTGTAGGTGGTATAATGCCAAATATGGCCATCAAGCAATTCAGGTACGATCCAATTCCACGTGCACTACCGGCATACACCAGAACTGCGCAGCCCTCAGCTTAGGTATGCTAATCACCCCATGCGCAGTGTCGCACCATGCAAATGAAGGCATATAGCAATTCATGAAGTGGTGCAGGCATAGCGTAAGCCCATGGAAATGAAAAACAAAAAACATGGTTTACATTTTCCCAAACAACATTGGAGCTATGGAAGTGGACCAGACTCATGTATTGCAAAGTTAACATATGCCAATGGCTAAATACACAGCCAATGGCATAAGAAAAGATGCACAACACCTAAAAAACAACATTTAACGTCATGTCCACAGTAACGCACAGAACAACCGCGTGTGTGCGCAAACTGGAACACAAAGTAAATATATACAAATGTCATAAAATCGCAATGTAATACAAATCAGGATTTCACCATAATATGTAATGGTATGCATGGTACACCACAACCAAGGTGCAAGGATTGCTAAGGGTCTGCGACAGTGTTTGGTGCGATCACTATGAATTAGTAGTCAATGCCATGCAAATGAGGCAGGTAATACTGAATTGCAAACGTCCTGCCAGATGAAGGATGTACCATACGGCACAGTGCTATAACACCGAGGAGTGGCTCAGAGGTGATACATGGCATCAGCAAAGAGGTGTGCCACCATAGCTGTAAGCACATTGGAGCAATGCAAATCTGGCCTGGCCATTGCTAAGCAAAGCTGCAGGACAGGGGTGGGGAGGTAGGTATAGAATCGTTTAGCTGAGAGCACATATGGTGCCCGAAAGCACATGTGTACGGGGATGAAAACGTGCCCGAAACCCGATAAGCGGATGCATGCACCGTGAACAATAGCACAAACAGGAAGGTCAGGGGAAGAAAATAAGTAAATGCCACAGTAGGGTAATTGGAGTACAACTGAGCAAATTAACACCTATCAACTCACAGCGGCCAATTGACGGCAGCTGACAAGTCTGCTTGCAAAAACCTGCAAAACAGGATAGGGGAAGCATTGGATTGGAAAGAAAGGAGGGGAGGCATTAGATTGCAAGGATAGGAGAACTGTCATAGCAGAGCAAAGCAAACCTACAGTAGACCGGCAATAGAACACATTACGCAAGATAAGCCAGGTCTAGGAAAGTACAAATGAAAGCAGGCTGCTGGATGCATGCCAGAAAATGGTAGGTGAAATGTGAAGAAATGTAAAGGGAAGGGCAAGAGGTAATCCACGGCAGCCAAATGTAATTCATCACCAAAGGCACCACAATAGTAGTTCCTGTAGTAAAACACATAAGATACCCTGTAGCTACGATCATACATACACATCCTATGACATCATCGGTGTTCACAGCACAATAGTATAAAGTGTGAAAGCACCCAACACACACCTGTGTATTCCCAAACACCGCACCAAAGGTGTAAACACACGGGGAACTTTTAAAATGTATATGTTGGGAGCTGCCATAGCTGTGATTCATCAGCATGTGTTAGAGACTGACGGTGTTGTGGAGGATGATGCCGACAACCACCACAGGCCCCGGAGGAGGAGAAGAGTGTTCAGGCCAAGGGTAACCTACCAGGGACTACACGATCTGGAGATAGAAGAGCGTTACAGGGTGGACAGGGACATCTTACAGCAAATAGTTGAGCTGTGCTGGCCACGCCTGAGAACCAGAAACAACAGAGGGGAACTCATCCCAGTGGACATGAAGGTATGTGTAAGCTTGCGGATACTAGCCACAGGTACCTTTCAAAGGCCAACTGGAGATATAATGGGTATCTCACAGGCATCAGCATCCAGGGTACTACACCAGTTCCTGGATGCCATGTTACCACATGCCAATGAACATATATACTTCCCCTGAACTCAGGAGGAGTTGGCCAGCAATATGCATCACTTCCACCATGTGGCACACTACCCGGAGGTACTGGCTGCGATAGACTGCACGCACATACATATCAGGTCACCACCCGGTGAGCATGGTAGGTGCTACATAAACCGCAAGGGATTCCACTCCATCAATTGCCAGGTCATTTGCAATGCCCAGGGCATTATCATGGATGTGTGTGCTGGCAGCTCTGGAAGCTACCATGACTCCCATATCTGGCATGTCTCGCAGCTGTATCAGGTATTTGTCAGGGGGGACATCCCACATGGCCACCTTGTGGGGGATGCTGGCTATGCACTGGAGCCATGGATGATGACTCCCATCAGAAATGCACACACACCCATGCAGGGACACCATAATGAGGCACACGCACAAACCAGAATCATCATAGAGCGTGTGTTCGGGATGCTGAAATCATGGGTCGGTTGCTTGGACACATCTGCTGGAGCCTTGCAGTACTCTCCAGGCATGTGTGCCCACATCATCATAGTATGTGCCATGCTACATAATATGATCCTGCAGAAACAGCTGCAGCAGGGACAAAATGGTGCAGGCCCTCAAAGCCCACTGCAATTGTCAAGGCCATCACAGGCACAGAGGGATTCAGACCACAAACACACTGTGCCAGCCCCAGTAGGCAGATGGAGACATGCCCAATATGGCTATGCCTTGGCAAAGAGGGAACATATAGCACATACTCTGACAGTGTAGGCCCCTATGGACTGACACACCTCTCCACCTGCACACACAGTAAAATGGATGGCACACACGCACAACCACCTGTAAATTGTAATGTATACGTGGCCCACTGTGTGAATCCTACATAGGCAGCCCTCAAACATTGTACACACAACAGCTATAGGAACAAGGAATGTCAACACCTGAACAGTACATGCGCCTATCAGCATATGTTGGTGCTGTGTGTATAGGTTCCCAGGTACATCGGTAGGTACATGTCAAATTGTCAGAGGCCATACACCAAATGAGGCAAACAGTGTCTGCTGTCACCACAACATCGAGTAACCAACTGTCGCTTAGTGGAGCAGAGGCAATTTCGGGATCACAGGGGTTGGGAGGGTGGCCTAATGGTTAAGGTGTTTGCCTTACAAACACAAGGTACAGGGTTTGAATCTCACAAGGGATAATTGTCTAGGTTTAAAATGGCTCACAAGGGCAGTTAGCCCTAAAATAATAATCTAATGAATGAAAAAAAATCTTGAGAAGCTGAATTTTAGCCTAATATGAACCTATGAACCTATACCTCAGTGTCACTGCTAGACAGAGGCACAGCAAAATAATGGGTATAGTTCCCCATACAAAAGGGGTGGCTTAAGCCACAAAACTATGGGCTAGGCTTATAAATACCCTCGGGCAGATAGCCTAGTATGAACCTATGAACCTATGAACATGTGTGTAAGCACTGTTCTGCACACACTCTGCATGGATTCCATGCTGCGTTAATGAGGGGCGCCACATAATGTAATCATGGATGTTGTGTCAAGGCATGGGGTGTACCCATGACAGGTATTCGTCAACCCAGCATGCTCCACCTACAGTCATTTGAAGGTGTAGCACATTATCGTGTGTAGCTCACTGTGATATACATACCCAATGCCAGTAAACATCACATGGACATACCATTAACTGGACTCATCCATATGTAAACTAACCGAGTTACCCATGTGAATGCAGAATGGAGAAACAGCCGTAGTATCCTCCACATACAAAACGCCATAACATGTGTAAATATCCCAGATGGCCAAGTGGTAAATGCAGTGACCGTTGTGCATGTTCCCGGTCCCACGTCCTGCAAGGGATGTAACGTAATCCCGAAGGCATGAATAATGCATGTCGGATGCAGGTCATCAGATCATGTTTAGCACACATTAGCGGGAATATGCATTGCACACTGCTGGTAAGCGCTGTGTAAATATGATTATACGGATATGCGTGAAACAGGGCTAAGCTTCTCTGAATATCACGCAGATCACAGTCAATGATGTCCAGAACAGGTGAAACCAGCATTATTCACCCCTGTACTAATAGCACCTGCTCTGAAGGGTAAAATGACCACTGCCAGGAGTAGAACACGCAATCATGTATACAATCACCTAACACTATGGTAGCCAAAATGTACCTACGGCAGGTGTGTAATGTGACAGGTACAGGCACAAACGTCAGAGTCCAGGAAACAGTATACACCGACAAGTACACAATGAAAGGTGTAGCTTGCCTGTCACTTTCCCTGTCAGATATATATATATATATATATATATATATATATATATATATATATATATATATATATATATGTGTGTAAATATATATATATATATAGATATATATATATATATATATATATATATATATATAGATATATGTATATATATATATATATATATATATATATATATATATATATATATATATATATATATATATATATATATATATATATATATATATATATATATATATATATATATATATATATACATATATACTACAGATAGAAAGGGTGATAGAGAGATATATGTTGATATATATACGGATTCACCGATATATGCAAATATATAGATAGGTCAACGACATTCATAAAAAGTTGGAGGTACAAATAAATAGGATACTGCCAACTATGGAATGTGTCACATACCGACACGCATAACCACAAGGCTGAAAGACCGAAAGAACACAGTACCGGAACAGTAGAACAGTGAGTAATATTATCACGATACTGGTGGATTGTAGAGGTTTGAGTAGACTTTTATGATGGCAATATTCTGAAAGGACATTTAGTTACCGCTGCCGGTGTTGCGGTCCACGTAGGTACTGTGTTCAACTGTGTTTGTGATTACTGTAGTCTGTGTATGTGTGTGTGTTGAGGGTGCCATGTGCATTTCCATGTGACTGTAATGTCTGTGTGTGTGTGTGTGTGTGTGTGTGTGTGTGTGTGTGTGTGTGTGTGTGTGTGTGTGTGTGTGCATCGTGTGTCTGTTAGTGCCAACTTGAAGGTAGATCATTATGGTAGGTGTGGGTATAGCTAGCCACAGGCATACGGTTGCCACCTGTCCCACATTAGGAGGGACAGCCCCTCCCTGGGCAGGTGTGTCCTGACATAAAACATTACAAAGGGCAACTGTCCGAGATTGTAGGACATTATTATGTCCCATATATTATGTAATAGTTGCATTAAATAGTTATGCCTGCATGTAAGAAACGTAAATGTTACATGCAATATGATAAGTAGCCAAAGTCCCACAACAATAAATATGTATTGAGGATAAAAGTATGTGCTATCCTGTGTACTGACCGTGGATATGTGTCGGCCTGTAAGCACCGATGTGTGTTCCGCATGTGTCCCACAATGGCCATTTGAAAAGGTGGCAACCCATGCCAAAGTGGTTCTGTTGCCAACACAACTGCAATGACTGCAAATATCTGGGACAGAAATACACAGGATAGCTGTCATTTAGAAACATCCCTTTACATATCACTGTAATTCCGGAGGTATGGAAGTATCAACCTCACCTGCATACTATATAGAAACCAATTAACAACAGCCCAATGTATAATCCCGTAACATAAGTCTACTAACTGATAGCTCTTTAATTAGTGAAGGAGCCCACACACATATATATGGAATATGTAGAAATGCAAGCCCCACAAACCTGTATATGCTACGTACACCCTCCTACATCCTCCACACTAGAAACTATAGCAATACAGACTGTAATTACAGCACAAACATCCAGTCAGTCAATTACATCCGGAGAAGCATTAACATACCTTGTGAGAGACACATTTAAAGGCACCATGTGAAATCATAGCCGTTGTATAAAGGAACAAACGGCGATGTTACAGGTTTTGTTTGCAATAGTCCCTTATCAGACGGTTGGGATGACAGGTACACTCACATGTAGTACCACATATTCTAGCCATCACACACAATCCACGGGGGACATGAATCCAAAATATATGTGTCTCTACACATAGCAGTTGCAATTACACACAACAAAACACAATACAGGCCTTCCCCCCGAAGGTAGGGCAAATGGGCAACGGCCAAGTGGAGAATTCAATTACACCCCACTGTTGCCACATAATTAGTGAATGGAGTAGCTACACAGCTGATGTGCAAGTAATAAGTCACTCATGAACACCAATTGAGGGCAGGAAACCACATGTTACAGGTATTGACGTATATAAGGATGACTTGCCAGACATTCAAACCATATGCTCATACCATAGAACTGTTTAAACAGTGTAAGAGAGATAGATACAAAAGTCCAGAATGATAACAAGGTATGTAGAAAACTCGGTATGTAAGTGTATGTATAGCATGTTTTGTATTAATTATGTTAGTGTATGTATATCCTGTTTTGTATTAATTAAAAGTGTCCACAATGCATAAAGTGGGAAAAGTTATTTATGTAGCGATGTCTTGCTGAGCATGCTAATGCTTGTAGAAATTGTGCGTCCTGCAGTGGGCCACAAGGTAAACATCACAGACACCACAAGGGATGCTACATGAGGGATTTAAACACAATGATTCCATACCACCTGCCATCAGTGGTAGGGCATGTCCACTAAGTACGTTCCATAGCAGCGGATAGTATATGTTGATATACTGTCACAGTAGGCATGTGTATGGGCATATAACGACAATGACATGTCTATGGTGGTCCCGCTGTGCAAGTATGCTTTGCATTATGGGATACTATGTAAAATATGTGTAATGTATAGTATTGTAGGTAGATATGTCAGATATGCTACACAGCATAACAGGCATATCATGCATACCAAAGGTATTGTCTATTGGTATGTACAATGTACAATAACAGGATACATATGGCTTGTAGTCACAGGACACTGTAATAGCATGATAGCTAATCTAAATGGAAGAGCTACTCAATTAACCATGCACAAAGGACATGGAATAGCTTCACATGTTCATAGTGGGGTACTATGCAGTCTGGCAAGTCTATGTGTAAGCACAACTACAGTGTTCACACCAGTGGCACCTCTCTAGGGTAGTGTTCTGTGAACAGCAGAGCCATGTGTTACCTGCACCTCTGCACAGTACAGCCACTGCAGTGATCCCTGGCGTACATGTGTCTCCCATCCACCAAGTGAGGTATCACATGAACACTGCTACTGAGTGTCCCTGCGTGATGTACATAGGAATCATGTTCCAAAGCACGATGAGTGTCTGGTTTGGGAATGTAACCCTCAAGCACATCCCACTCATCGTTGCGTGTGTGCATATATCCATGAGCATGTTTCTCACAGTGGCTTTTGCTTATGTCGCGTTTGTTGAGTATATACATTAATATTGTTTTGGACATGGGCCCTGTCTGTTCAGCAGAGGTCACCCCTGAGTGTGTAGTATGCAAATGTGTACAGACGTGGTGTCTGTAGTTCAGCCGCATACTTTAACCATCGGAGCTCAATAAATGTCATGGCATGTTAATGTTGTGGTATGTAAAGCCGTAGCTGTTGTGTAAGGTACACCCTAAATGGGGTGTTGTACCCTTGAATGTGTGTATACGTCTGGAGTTCAGAGGTACAATGGGTGCCTATGTACCAGCTACACACCCAGTACAGATAAGTGTGGCCACATAGAAGGATATCCATGCTACAGTGGCAATATGGTTATCACAGGAGTGGGTGCGACATACATGTGTACTACAAACACGTACAATGTGACATGTATGTAGGGGACTACCACCTATGTGATAGTCAGTGGGTGAATGGTGTAATGCAAAGGGGATGTTTATGCACCTTGTGTCATGCAGCTTGAGGCCATGATATTGATATCAGGTATCCGTCATAGTGACACCCTTATGGAGGGGAGTATCAGCTGGTGGATCAATCATGGCACTTTGTATGCAGTGGTCTGTAAAGCTAGGCAGGGAAAGTCCCTCTGTGCTAGCCTGTACCTCAGGGAAGTATATACCGAACATGAGGGGCCCTATGACTGAGGACTGTGGTATGCCAAGTGTAACTGAAATACAGTAGGTACTATAGTATGCTACCCTCATTGTGTGTGTCCTGTCCATAAGCCACCTTGCATAACATCCTGAGACACAGGGGTCGATGTGCAGGTGGATGTGTATGTTGTCAATACCAGAATGGAGAACAGTGCTGAAAGGCAATGAGAGGACAATGTAGGAGGTGTGGACCCCTGTACCATCATCAACTACCTTGGTAACTGTATGAAAGGAGTCCACCAGGTGTAGGAGCCATGCTCTGGCCCCAACAAGTCTAACCTGGGTGGCATCAAAGGACCAGAGCCCAACAATGTCTCTGTGAATGATGTCCATGGTGATGTGCCCCATAGCCTTGCAGAACAGTCCAGTCAGCTGTGTAAGGCAATAGTCCCACTCGTGCATTGTGGCGCCACCTGTGTGGAGCGTGATAACTGTTGCTGTGTGCCATTCAGGGGCCACAAAGTCTGATACAAGGCTATTACTGAATATGATGGCCTAGTGGGGATACATGTCATTCAGAGGTTTGTGGACATCACAGCCTGGGATTTTGGACGGTCACATGGGGCCAGTGTCCCAAGACATATAGAGTGCAGGTTAGTACTGTGTAGGTGTGACCGCAGGGACACCACAATGTTCCTGCATGGATTGTGGCCCTGTAGGGAGTGGAGAGGGTGTAATGTTACCATTGAATCCATCCGCCAGCATGTTGCCAACATCACCTGGTTCTGTAATGTTCCTGAGTAACTGTTGTATGTGAGAGCACATGTGGGTATTGCCATTGACTACTGACATACCACCATAATGTCTTGTGGTACACCCCAGAATGTGTCACAGTAATGTTTACATAGCTAGTTTTGGAGTATGTGATGAGGGATCATGTGGCCCTACCAAGGCTGACCAGTGAGCTACCCCACCCATGGGATTGTACACCACTTTGCAACAGCCTCCACCTGTTGTTGTAAATTATGCCCATGGAACTGGACCCCCAGAGTGGCGTCCATTATCTGGTGGGTACCATCATGGCTCTGTGTGGAATAGCATGATCCATGCAGTCTTGTACGTGCTAATGAAGTGCACTGCGGTATGTTTCAGCATTTGTATGTGCATTGTCCATCTGCACGGGTGTCATGACGTTAACTACCGCTGTCATAAGACATCTGTAGTAGGTGTTGTAGTACTCATGTACTGTGTATGCCATGAAGGGTGAGGTGCCGGGATGTGGATAATAAGGGTGATTAGCATATGTTCGGAACCAATGAGGGGATAACCCCAGGTGTGGAACACCAGTCACATGTTGGTAATGTCCATGTCAAGGATATTGTTGGTCTTGGAGGTGGTGTGTATGGGTTGATCCAGCCGAGTGGAGGTTATGAATCATGGAAAGAGTTGGCCTAATGTGTCGGTACATGAGTGGCTATCCCAGTTAAGTGTGGGGTAGTGTCAGTCTCACATCAGTAGTACCTGTCTGAGCTCTACTGTCCAGTACACCAAGAAATGAGGTCTGGTAACTGTGGGGTATGTTGTTGAATCCGTATCTGGTTACAATGTGTATAGCAGTTCTGGACACAGTTAGCTGCATGTGGAGCACCTCTGATGCATCGTGCTAAGTAACTAGCCAGGATGTGTGTACAACATAGTGGAATATGGGAACACCTCAGCCGTGGGTGTACCAGTCCAGGTTACATGACTGAAAGGTATGGTCTGTGTATAACCTGTCATTGCAGGTGTGCTCTGCAGAGCCTAGAGGCAGGTCCCAGTCACTGCAAAGATATTGAAGTGGTGCATTGTAAGGAGTGCCTTGCCTGTGTGCATCAGAGATGAAGATTTCAAGCATTGCATCACATGACAACATGTTTTGCTTGCCAGTTCCCATTCTGGTGGTGAATGTTATTAGAAACTGTGCAAGACAGGCAGTATTGAAGCAGCAAGAGCCTTACATGTGATCTGTACTCCCAGGGCTGACAGGTGCAGGTCATCTGTGCCAAAGCATCGTGTTGTTTGACTATGTCAGTCAAAGCGGACAGATACCAGATGCCTGTGGAATGACAGCAGAAGCATAGGCAACTGTTGAAGTGACAAAGTCAGTCATTGTACAGTGATATCAGGTCTGGATGAATGCATAATGCTCCCCAGGGCTTGGCCCATACCTTCAGGGCTACAAGACTGGTGAGCTATTGCATGTCCCTGCACACGTAGTCTGTGAAGTTGCATCTCAGGGCAGTCACACTAACATGGAGAATGACAGTCACATTGTACCTGGTGAGGTGTGGCATGGGTGCATAGGTTATGTTGCAGAACCAGTTACCCAAAAGTAAGATGTAAGCGACTATCGCCTTGTGTAGCCTGCTGAGTGGAACATCAGTGTGACCGCCTACAGAGTCACCTATGACAGGTGTGTTGTGTATGTTATAACACCCTATTGGCTGTATGTGATGGGCCCACATGAGTCTGTGGGCTATAAGTTGTTGTTGTTGTGTTTGGTGATGGGGGCTGCCTTTGGTGCCTACACAGAGTATGGAGAGGTACTACACAAGTTGTCCTCGTATGTGTGGCCTGCGGTGGAGATCTTGTGAGACTATGTGATGAGTGGGGTGTGTTGTGAATGTTACACATCCCCACATGACTGTCAGGTGCAGTCAGGGTTGGTGATAGCATTACCCCCAGCAGGGCTGCATATGTGCATCCCCCACAGGCTGTAGTGTCGTATGTTGGGAGGTGAGCATTGACTGTGTACATGAGACAATTGCTCTATTGCCACATATATGACATATTCATCATATAGACAGGCAATAGCACTGGTACATGACAGTTGGACATGCCTGTATATACAACCATGTCTCACAAGATATGTGAGTTACGTGTGTACAACAGCTGTTGTACTGTAAGCAAGCTGGAAATGTAAGGACAGACAGTGTACCTGTGAGAAATGGTGTGGAATGTGTGCTATATTAATCAGTAGCTCATGATGTGCTCACAAGTTCTGAACAAGTGCTGAGCATGAACATACAATACAGATAGGGTGTTGGATAATATCAACCCACAAGTGGTGACAACAGTCATAATTGGTGGCACCGCACTATAACCCTGCTGAGTATGGTCTGCAAGTCCATGAACCATTATTAATGTAGATGTTAGCAGTACAGATGTACATGGCAGTACGGATGTTTGACTACATATACCTTTGTATGTCACAGGAGTGTTCTACCAGTGGCCTGTTGACAGAATCAACACTACAAAAGATGCTAGAGTGATGTGCATATCACACCAGTGCCAGCTACAGCAAAACAGGGTTAATGTGTTGTACTCCACCCTCATTGTATCCCATACCACACAGACACATGTCAGGCATCTGTGTATGTAAGAATGGGAATGGCCATGACCTATGAGCAATAGCTGTCTCAGTGTTGTGAACAACATACAGAATGGGCTTTGTGGGTGAGGTGTGTGACATATGTGCACATTTTGATGGATGATATCAGCATTGTCACTGCTAGGTGAATATCCCTGTACCCATTAAGTACCACCTAGGCTGTGGTCAACATTATGGACACTGTGTAAGGGATGGTGCTGTGCAGTACACCTCCCTGAGTTGGTGACATCTCCAGGCCCCTTAGGAAGTCATACAAGGTACCCATGTCATGACAGGGTGCCATCCATGAGCACGGAGATCATTGGACAGGCATACACAGCACTCGGTGACCAATATTGGATCACATATCACCTTTAAGGGGTATTGGCCATGCGTGGATGGGCGATACCAGCCTTCACAATCCTCACCTCCACTATGCAGCAAGCTGTCTACCTTGCATAAAGACATTTGCTACACTATGATGTTAGACATGCTACATGTCCATATCCTGATCTGAAAGACATACGTCATGGACAGCCACCGTCCTACTACTAGGATCGCCACATGCTGGACAGATCCCTGTGCCATACATGTAATATACTCCTGCCATACCATGCAACCCTGTCCACCAAAGCTGCACATGTCATCCCTGTCATACATGGTGTGATGGCCGCATGGTAGATGTAGTATCAACTGTCTGGATCAGTAATGTGGCACTGATGCACCTTGCGGTGGCATAATGGCTGTTGGATACAGCTAGGACACCTTGCCTGTACAGGCTATAGTTGATAACCATCCCTGTGAATGACGTCCAACTAGCCATTGTCCCATGTCTATCACATGTGCAACACAGGTGATCCGTGGCAGGATGTTGAACAGCTGTACAGTGCTGTGTAGATGTATATGGCAAAACACATGCATGTAAAGGTTTCCATGCGTATGTGTGCATTGTCACTGCTCAAGTCCATTAAGGCAGTGTATGTGTTGATATGTGACATATACACAGCATCAAGGTCAACGGCATTACCGTGGACACATCCAGGCATGTGCTGATAGGTAAGAACATCAGTGCAGAGAAACAGACATACCCACATCAAGACAGCATTCACATGGAGTATGAACAATGTAATGAGTTGACACACATATATGGTGATGATATCCAATGCATAATGGGTGTTACATGTGTGTGACACAAACATGTCAGTCATATCAGTGTCATGATGATTTGCAAAGATAACTGTGCAGATGTACTAGATTTACTAGAAATGTATGTGCAGCAGTATCTCTGTACATCTCTGAAACTGTGACCTGTCACCATCATTATGTATTACAGATAATGCCTCGTACACTCCTGCCAGTGTACAGCCGCCAGGAGGATGATGTCCTCATCACATACCTCCATGAGAACTATGAGGTATTGTTCACCCATGTGCCACAGCATGCCCAGCAGTGGGATGACCTGTGGCAGGATCTTCGCAGGAGGGTGAATGATGTGGGTGGCCATAACCACACCTACCAGCAGGTGCGCAGACACCGCACGGACTTGATACGACATGCAAAACAGCATGCCACTGCAATTGCCAGGGAACAAGGTGGAACAGGTGGTGGGCCACCAACCCAGCCCCCACTCACAAACACCGAGGAGCTACTGGCCAGTCTGCGGACACCCTCAGAACAGCATCCACAAACACTAGCTGCCATCGTGGAGGTGGGTGTCTCCCATCCAATTAGCCTGGAGTTGCCTGGTAAGTCAGTACTGCACATATGGCTATTATATCCCATTTAGTTGCATGTGTCACTGTACATTTTGTAATGTAACAACATATGCAAGATATGTGGACACACATGCTGCATACTACAGTATGCTACCCTGTGTATGCACAAATGTGCATACTATATGCTATTGTACAGGTTTATGTGTTAACATGCACAGTGCACCCAGTGGCTGTCATACAGTCATGGATAATGTTCATAATGCTGTGCCACCCCTATACAGGTACCTCTGGCGTGCAGCACAGACATAGGTCCGTTACAGGTGAGACTGTCATCAGTATCAGGCATGTTAAAGCATAGATCTATTCACCATGTGGCCAGTTAACACTTGTACACTTGATGTTCGTTCCAGTCACGCTATACAGGTCACATCACCCATTATTCACACTGGCCACCCATGTGCAATATATACAAATGAAATGATACACCACCATGAAACCACAGTATTTGTCATTGCTACATGTGTGGACAGCTGTGCATACAATGGTGCAGGTGTTTTACAATGGAGGCATATGTACTACACATTGGAACAACACGTGTGGTACACAAACAGTACCACACAGTGAGATGTGATATGGGCAGCCCACAGGAGTCACCATTGTGTTATATGCCCCTGCAATTGGTGCACACATTGTGATGTGCCATCTGACATGTCCCAGACACGTAGTATTTTGGCTGCAATATTGTCACACTATCCCATAACCCATACCCCAGATACCAAACATACAACCCGTTGTCTGCATAGCCCTGTGGATGGTGACATATCTGACATCTATGGGTGTATGTCATATGGGACAACACAGGCATGTGTGATAGATGGCCATCACACACATTTGGCCAACACATGTGCACACATGGCCATGGGGGATGGCCAGAGACATGTAGCCACACAGTAAATGTGATGTGGATACACCCTATTGCACATTGTCCACACATGGTCCAATTATAGCCTTAGATGACTGATCATACAGCTGATGTGGTACACTGGACATCCTAAAAGCTTTAGCACAGTTAGTGGAGGTGTCACTGATGTCTACCATATAAGATGTGTTGAACATCACGACTGTGTCATAGCATGACAGTAGTCACCTGTACAGCTTCCACAGACATTGACACCACATCAGGCCACAGATACTGTACATTTCCCTTGCTGCTGTAGGACATCACCATTAGCTGTGCACCTCGTGTGTGTGGTACATCAATGTCATGTGGGACATGGTGAATTGACAAGTCTGCTATCTGTGGACATGGTTGCCAGGCAGCTAAGACTCTCTAGTAGTTGTGCAGGGGTGTCATCTGTAGGTCCTCCAGTGACCTGTCACATGACACAGCATTGTGGGTCACAATCCACAGTTATGTCATGGGTATGCATGCAGTTATGGCTAGGCAATGTGTACATATTATGCACTGTATAGCAATATAGATGCCTCATGATGCCATGCAATGACACAGTGTCTGTACTTCACACTGTATAGCAATGTAGACGGCTCACACTAATCTTCCATGCTCATGCACATTTGCTAAACATGCATTCTATCTGTAGGTTATACAGACAACACCACAATGTGATGCCCATTACAATGCTGTACATGTGTCAGGACACCATTGTGTCAAACATGTATGCATGTTAATGCACACATCAGCGGATTACATGTCAAAGTCATGTCAGCCATGTGTACTGTTATCCTGTTCTGGTCCACATGGTGTATCACGGGTTGCATGCATACTACCATGATTGTGTGAACTGCATGGCTACTGATATGACACCTGCTTGCTGTAGTGTGCACCCCAAGGAGGTATGGTAACTAACACTATTAATGTCTGAGCTGCATGCCGTCTGCTGTATCACAGGCATGCTGCATGCCATCTGTCAAATCACATGCATGGTGTGTCTGTGTGTGTCTATGTGTGTGCCTATTGTAATTTAGTCTTTCTTTGCATTCACAGGTGATGTAGGTGCGTTACCCTCCTGCGGTCCATCTGATGTTAGTGTCCCCACAGATATTAGCAGTGATGAACATATGCATGAGGTACAGGCAGGGTTGTCAGGGGCTGAATCTGTGCCAATGGTTGCCATCCCAGCTATGCCCCCCTCTTTCCCACACACAGTTCTGCTGCCAACACATACCGCATCACCAGTGGCCATAGAGGAAGGACAGTCAGCGTCTGTTAGAGTGGAACAGGAATGTGTGGTGGCTACAGAAGGTGTGTCTCCACACCATGGTGTCAGTGTAATGACAACAGATGTGCCACACAGGCATGTGACTGTTGCTGCTCGTAGGAGGACCTCTGGCAGACATGCACCTGCAGGACAGAGCACAGCAGCTGGTATCACCAGACGCATGTTCCAGACTGTAATGGTGGCACAGGCACATGCTGAATGGCAGAACAGAGAAGGGCAGAGGGCTGCTATCCATACCCTAAACAACAACATCCAGGCATTGGCAAATTCTCAACAGTGGATTGCTGATGTTCTGGACAGGCAATTGGGTGACATGGTCGGAATCCTTGACTGTGGCATGGCAATCTGCGAGCGTGAGCTGTCTGTGCTGGAACATCTGGTAGGAGTGAGGCATAGGCCACGTAGACGTAGACCAGCTACACCACCTAGTGCAGGTCAATGTGAGCATACCACCTCACATGCCTGCTCCCATAGTGCCAGTAGCAGTAGCAGTGCAGCTGGTGCTGCACTGTCCACACCAGGACACAGCTGGCCATGTGGACGTGGCCCTTGACGTTCCCAGTGGGGACACGGTTCCAGTGGACATGTGTCATCGGACAATAGCCAATCTGTACCTCCACCTGGTAGTGCCCGTGCAACCCCTGGCAGGCACAGGTCACGTGGCCATGGCCGGACACAGTGAGCTGTACAACCTGGTATGTACATTCTGGAGCTGTCAATAATACCCCTGTGTAGGCCTCACAAAAGGCAGAACTGCGTGCACACATACACGCACACAGCAAACACATCTGTAGGGCACCACAACACCCACATGTATATTGAACAGATATGTCCAATCATGTCACCGGCCCTTACCCACACACATGATGTTATCCATTGGTGCAGCCTATTCCCCTGGCAAACATTATCACCTTGTGCATATGATGAAGCCTGTGCTGCATCCCTGTAATCCACACCATCGGTGCAGGGACATGCTCAAATGGTCTGATGCACAGGATGAACAGAATAGTGAGAGAAGTGTATATAACATTGGTTGTGTAAGAATAGTGAGAGAAGTGTGCATTACATTAGTTCTGTAAGAATAGTGAGAGAAGTATATATTACATTAGTTGTGTACTGTTAACACTCACTTGACATACCATGTAGTACAGGTTTAGCATGCATTGCTATATGTTCACAGTATGTGTCTTGGTAACAACAGTAACAGCATGTTGGTAATTATGCTCTGGTTCCCTCCTTATGGTCTACTTGCATGTGCCTACAGGTAGCAATGTTTGCAGTCTCCCATTTGTAACTTTGGAGTACTCACAGGCACGTATGGCAATATCAGCATGCTATACGTAGCCTCAACCTGACTGTTGGAAAGGCTAACATACCACAGATGTCCACACATATACTGATCCAGACGCATGTGGGCAGTTTAATAGGCTACAGTGGCTAGAGATGTGACATCCATACTAGGTCACATAACAGGTATGTTGACATGGTGCAGGGGTTGTACACAGTGGTCCGGCCGATGATAATGTTAGAGGCCACCTGATAGCATGAAGCCTCACTGTGTAGCAGTCATACCCTGTCACATTACAGGAACATGCCCACACTCACGGGGTGAACAACACTAGAACACACACCCCATAGTGTTCAGGTGAGGACCCCTGCCTATGTGGTCATCACCCTCACAGTACTGTGCACCCACGCAATGCGACACAGAGAAAGAACATGTACAGGTAGCCAGTACGACTGAGACCTATGGCATCAACAGGGTAGTAGACTGCATCACCATGAGGGGTTAGGGATCCTGTGTGTTCTGCATGGTAGTATACACCCTCACTCCATGCACCAGACAACCATACATACATACACACACATACACACACACACACACACACTATGGAGACCACAAATGTCATACACATACGGATAGCTGATGTGTGTTATACACACACCACCCCTGCCTATGTCATGCTTTCCACACTGCAGTATGTACAGATCTCTACAACAGTGTACAGGGGTGTGTAACAATTGGGATGTAATCCCCACCATATGTGGCATATATGGTCATACAAGCAAACACACATGGCAGTAGTGTGAATGACACACCTGCTATATGATGATACGTCTGACAGACATGTAGCAGTATTGGCCGCATAATGTGTACCAACACTACGTCCGGCAATTGTGGTGCTATATGCACACAGGAGGATGTGTTACAGGTGTCAGGTGACATACAGTCAGTAACACCTGACCACTGTGTAGGTTTTATGTCTTCATCATCAAGTAACAGTAACATAGCGTACTATTTGCACATGTAATGGTAGGATGGAGTGTGACATACCTGTGAGCCATCCCCAGCAAACATCCATCTGCACAGGTGGATCACCACTTTATGTACACACATCCATCCATACCTGATATACATCCTACCGTACTGTCAGTATGTCACCATATACAGGTGTCAATGATGGGGCTGCATTGCAACTGCATGTTGTAGTTAGACACAGATGAGTCACATGCATCAGCTACTGCACATGCATGGTAGCTGCATGCACACTACAAATTGTACATGCGTGTTGGTCCTACATGCCTGTCATGTAGCCATTTTTGTATGCATTGCAATTGGTGGACATGTGTGATGACATACATAACACATGGACTGTTGTATGATATGATGGGTGTCATGGGTAACTAGTACAGAGGGAATGTGTCCTTGGTCAACATTGCTACCTCATGTACTGTTAGCATTCAACAGCCATGGACCCACCTTCCATTTGCATGTGTGTGATTGCTGTAGCCACTTGTCTGCATGGAGGACAGCAAAAGCTATGCTATGTACATATGTGTTGTGTGTGTGGTCCATGCACATATCCACTGCGATTACATGTATGTCATATCCAAACATGTGTGTTCTTTGGTGTACAGCAGCAGTCATCTTTCACAGCTGTGTAAGACCCAGGGCCCCTGGTATGTGTAGAGCCAACCTGGTCATTACAGTGGTATAATTGCAGTGCATAACACATGATGGAACCCTGTCGGTACATGTGTAGTCTGCACAGTTGCTGTAGACCTATGTACATTCCACTGGTCATGAGCCACACGCTGTTGTGGTAATGTATGGCAGTGTATTGCTGGTCCTACGACATGGTGATGTCTGAGGGCTACAATGTAGACTGCAGTGTGTATCTCTGTGATCTGAACCTGAGACATCTGTGATGGCTCCTGAGTGTGTACTGGTCAGTACATGTGAGTGGCATTCATGTACGTGGGGACAGTAACACCATACTGTGCCCTTCTGTGTTTAGAATCCATGTGCATGCAAGACGGCCCATTGCATCTGCTGTGTGTGTGAGCATGCCCAGTACACCGTTGTGTAGATGGACACACAGTACATTCCAAACTGTGCCCTTCCCTGTTTAGAATCTGTGTGCATGCAAGACGGCCCTTTGCAACTGCTAAGTTGTGAGCATGCCCAGTACGCCGTTGTGTAGATAGATACACAGTACATTCCAAACTGCGCCCTTCCATGTTTAGAATCCATGTGCATGCCAGATGGCCCTTTGCATCTGCTAAGTGTGTGAGCATGCCCAGTATGCCGTTGTGTAGATGGACACACAGTACATTCCAAACTGTGCCCTTCCTTGTTTAGAATCCGTTTGCATACCAGATGGCCCTTTGCAACTGCTAAGTGTGTGAGCATGCCCAGTACACCATTGTGTAGATGGACACACAGTACATTCCAAACTGTGCCCTTCCATGTTTAGAATCTGTGTGCATGCCATACGGCATTCCAAACTGCTCCCTTCCATGTTTAGGATCCGTGTGCATGCCAGACAGCCCTTTGCAACTGCTAAGTGTGAGAACATGCCCAGTATGCCATTGTGTAGATGGACGTACAGTACATTCCAAACGGACATGTGATACTAAGCGGGTGGGCATGCCCAGTGACATCTTGTGTCGGTGATGTGCCTCTGTGTATGGGCATGGCCATTGACATCCTGTAAAGCGATGGTGGTCATCCAGGCAACAGATGTCCATTTTCCATGTCACGATGGATGCCTACATTGAACACACTGGTTGACTGTCTTGAAGGGTGTACTGTCTGTGGCACGTCACGTATCTATGTAGTGTTGTTGTAGTGCTCCGTAGATATTTAATTGCCCCGATCGCACCATTGCCATGTGTTTGTCTATGTCTACCTTGGGACAGTAATATGCTTTCAGACTGCTCACTCTCTATACATTCCCTATCGGCATCCATGCCTTTGTGGATGATGTCACCTACCTAGAAGTATGCCCCTGAGAGGGCTGTGTTCAGTAATCTCAGTAGTGCATTCAGTAACTGCATAATGCTGTAGTGTGATAAGGTAGTTAGGTGTATGTTTGCCTCCCAGCCCTACCACGTGTGTGTGTATGTGTGTGTGTGTGTGTGTGTGTGTGTGTGTGTGTGTGTGTGTGTGTGTGTGTGTGTGTGTGTGTGTGTGTGTGTGTGTGTGTGTGCGTGTTTCCAGCTGCCTGGGGTCACAGTAATGCTTTTAGATGACTCACACCACATACATTCCCTATCAGCATCTTTGCCTTTGCGGAAGATGTCACCCACCTAGAAGTATGCCTCTGGGAGTGCTGTGTTCAGTAATCTCGGTAGTGCATTATGTAACTGCAAATGCTGTAGTGTGATAAGTTAGTTAGGAGTATGTTCAACTCCCAGCCCTGCCAAGTGTGTGCCTGTGTGTGTGTGTTTCCAGCTGTCTGGGGTCACAGTAATGCTTTTAGACGGCTCACAGCACATACATTCCCTATCGGCGTCTTTGCCTTTGCGGATGATGTCACCCACCTAGAAGTATGCCTCTGGGAGTGCTGCGTTCAGTAATCTCGGTAGCATGTTCTGTAACTGAATAATGCTGTAGTGTGATAAGGTAGTTAGGTGTATGTTCGACTCCCAGCCCCGCCAGGTGTGTGCCTCTGTGTGTGTGTGTGTTTCCAGCTGCCTGGGGTCACAGTAATGCTTTTAGACGACTCACACTGCATACATTCCCTATTGGCATCTTTGCCTTTGCGGATGATGTCACCCACCTAGACGTATGCCTCTGGGAGTGTTGTGCTCAGTAATCTTGGTAGCGCATTCTGTAACTGCATAACGCTGTAGTGTGATAAATTAGTTAGGTGTATGTTTGACTCTCAGCCCTGCCTGTGTGTGTGTGTGTGTGTGTGTGTGTGTGTGTGTGTGTGTGTCTGTGTGTGTGTGTGTGTGTGTGTGTGTGTGTGTGTGTGTGTGTGTGTGTGTATGTGTGTGTGTGTGTTTCCAACTGCTTGGGGACAGAGTAATGCTTTTAGGCAGCTCACAGCACATACATTCCCTATCGGCATCTTTGCCTTTGCGGATGATGTCATCCACCTAGAAGTATGCCTGTTGGAGTGGGGTGATGCCTGAACTTGATAGCGCATTCTGTAACTGCATAATGCTGTAGTGTGGTAGACTAGACAGGTAGATGCTCGATTCCAGGGCATGGCAGGTGTGTGTTTGGCAGTTATACTGTATGTGTTGGTATCTGTGGGTGGCTAGCTGCAGGATGTGTCCAGTTTGCTTTGTTGCTGACCTATTTAATGTCCACAGCCCACATATTCTGCCAATACACTGGGTTGTCAACACATACAGTCACCAATAAGTCTGATGAATAACTGTCAGCAGCCCTACTCTTACCCTTGCTATGGTCTGACCCATGTGATGCAACATAACACATGTGCCTTGATATTAACAACACTACATGATGCAGTTGGCACATGTGGTTACCTTTCCATTCCTGTCTAATGCATTGCTGTCATGTGGTTCGCTGTTGTGACATAAATACCATATCTACATATGTGTACATGTATATGTGTGTATGTATATATACATATATATATATGTCCATGTATATATGTCTACAAATAATATATGTGATATATGTAGATGTAGAGGTGGACATAGATGTGAACATATGTCTGGGGAGTTCAACACTATTGACTATTTGTGCCGGATGATCTGTACGTGATAACCTGGGATCTATGTATATCTGCCATGGCGTGGTGTTAATGCACATCGTCTGTGGTGTTCAGCGCCACGGGTTGTTGTCGTGTAGACACCGGTTATTTTGTTGCAAGGAAGACCATGGGACATTGAATATGGTGATGGTAGGGCACCTGTTGCCAGTTGTGTGTGGATCTGAGTGACACTGAGCAGTGGTTAATATGCTGGAGGTTCAGTTTGGGTCATATAACTATTCATTAGAAGACTATACTATGCAGATGAGGTTAACTATGGTGCGTCACATTTATCACCAGGGTGTGCTGCTGGTCCCTGTAGTGTATGTGTGTAGTCAGCCAGGTGCAGGTCTCGCATATAGTTGATAGCATGGGAGAGGGCTCAGGCATACTGTACGTACATTGCATAACTGTGCCTCGGGAGTGCTCCTGCCTTAGCAAACCTCAGCTAGGGGTGTGTCTATACCTGCCTGGTGACATTGGAAAGGATGACAGCAGTGATGGGGTAGTCAGGGTGTCCAGGCTGCACAAACAGGTGTTGATCAGTACAATCAGCTGATGACATGGCCAGCCCACACATGAACAGTACACTAATGCGAGCAAGCAGCATACACACATATTTCATCCACACTCTACACCACCAGTGTATACCTGCAGGGACATTTCACGACACAGTCCAACCAAATGACATGGGCTGCAGCAGGCAACATATACCAACATATGCAGGGGGCTGGGGAAGTGCGGATGTGTATGCTGCCGAACAACCCTTACTGGGGTGACATAAGACTTTATTGACCGAGGGTGACTTACCAGGGTCTACATGGGCTGGGGATGTTAGAGCACTATGGGGTGGACAGAGACCTCCTAGAGCAGCTTGTTGACCTGTGTCTAACACATCACACAGTCCGAGGGGAACGCATCACAGTGGATACCATGGGATGTGTTGTCCTAGGTGTACTAGCCACAGGTACCTCACACAGCACAACTGGGGATATCATGGGTATCTCACAGGCATCTGCATCCAGAGTATTGCACCATTTCACAGATGCCATGTCAACACATGCTAGTGAGCACATACAAGTCCTCCACATACATGATTAGTGGACCAGCAATATGAATCTGTTCCACCACATGGATGAGTACCCTGGGGTACTGGGTGCTATAGCCTGCACACGTAGCACCACCCGGGGAGCAGGGTAGGGCCTACAGTCAGTGCAGGGGCATACCCTCCAACAGCTAGGCCCTATGCGATGGCCAGGGCATGACATTGAATGTGTGTGCTGTCTACCCTGGAAGCTGTGATGTGTCCGATATATGGCGTCTGACACAGCGGTAGCACACCAATGCCTATGTGGACATCCCCTACAGTCTCCCAGTGGGGGATGCTAAGTAAACACTGGTGTAGTGGCTTATAACACCCATCAGCAATGAGCACACACCTGAACACTCACACCATACTGAGGCAGATGCACAGGCAAGACATATACATGTGCATGTGTTTGGGATGCTCGGTCTCAGTTCTGGTATCCAGACACATCTGTTGGGGCTCTACAGTATTCACAAGTTACATGCATACATGTTGTTATGTTATTTGCTATGCTACACAATGTTAGACTGCAGTAACAGTTGCAGCAGAAACGGCATGGGGCAGGGCTACACAGCCCAACACCACTGCCAAGGCCTGTACAGGCACAGTGTGACTTGGTGAAGGAACTACCTGTGTAAGGCACAGTCGGCGACAGCCCATGCACATTATGACCTGCCCTTGGCAAAGAGGCAACACATGGCATATGCACTGACACAGTAGGTACCCACGGATTTCCCCTCTCTGACCCGCACACAGTGCAATGAATGCCAAATATGACAGTACCTGTGCTCGGCCATGTGAGGGAGGTGCACTGTGTGCATCTGTAACACCACCAGGGTATGTCTATTGATCTAACAAGTGGTGGTTGTATTACAATGTGTACTTACCCATTGCTCTGGTATGTCTGTGAGCATACAAGTGACTGTGGTGGCCAAATGTTAGGGCAGCAGACAGTACACATCCATAGTGGCACCATAACCTCTGTAGCACATACGCGGTTCACAGTGGTAGCCTGTAGTACACAGGGTGTCCTACCCACTGCAGATTATAGGCTGACCATCATGTGTGTCCGTACAGCCCACACACATCCTATGCAGCTAGACAGATGTGGACCAATGCAGACAAATGATGTACGATGGCCTATGGATATGCCCACTGACTGACCCCAACCCCGTATGACACAAACAGATGACAGCAGGCCAGGCTGTTTGATGTAGGATGTGTAATAGGACGTCCAACACCACTGTGCTGGTAATTAATGCTGGGAACTGACGTACCCTGGTATCCCTCCATCCAGCAATTTAGGTAGGTCCACACACTGACATGGAGTACCTGGCAGACCTGTACAGTAGTGGCAGATGTGTACAACTGCTGGCCATGCACCTGTCACATCTACACATGTGAGAGTCATGTGCACCACCCACTGTGGTTGCATGTCCCTCCACGCTATACAGACATGTAGCAACTGTCAATGCCACATGACCATTAGCACAGTACTAACTATCTGGGCATGTCACACATGCAACACAGTTGACCATACTTTGCATGCTCACACACATGATGGTATTGTCAGTCTACAACATGCACAACAGTCATACTGGGCATGCTCAAACACTGAAACACACGGCGGCCAAGCATGCACACACCAGTGGTCCGGACATATCTGCCAGTACATTGCTATACTGTTGGATATCCGCGCTGTATGGTGTTTGTGGTCTATTGTCTGTACATATGCCATGGTCAATTGTTCAGTCACATGAGCTATGTGGGCAGGGTATGTCTACCATCACGTGTATAGGGCGGTTCTTTGTTTGCGAACAGGCTGATGCCTTTGGATACAAACTGGGTAAGGCACAGTCCAGCAGGCGGGAGCTGTTGTGCATGGGTTTGCACAGTGTTAAGCACTGCTGACCTCTGGTCACAGCACCTTATACACATTCACACTCCACATTTCTTTGACAGGGCACTACTGGCATACTGGTAGACAAACCGCTCACTCTCCGACATGTCCGCTTACATTTGTCACTCACGCTGGGTGTGTGCGATCCCTTTTGATGTGTATTACATCAGACTGCATGACTACAGTATCGGGTATGCGTAAACATTTTGCGACGGCAGCCGTTCGACTGTACGGACTCAGCGGCCTGTCCAGTGATGTAATCATATTATATGCGTGTTCCTCATACGATCTGCTCCCATCTGCCTGATACATGGGAACTGATACTCTGCAATGCTGACATGTGACTTGAGTTTGTTAATGCAGCGGTCTGCCGAGCCATGCTACCGCATACCAACTGCACGTTGACCACCTTTCAGATTGCACGATGGGAGACTGTAGGAGTGACACCTTTCCCACTTTGCATGGGACAGTCCCTCATCACACATCACATGTGACAATACCAGAACTCTCCACCAATCGGGGACACATTTCTGCAGACTCAGGGACAGATCATGAAAAACAGGGACACATTTACAAATGTAGTGCTATTAACTTGACACATTGACAGAATCAGCGCATATGACGTAATACACATATTGTGACGTAACAGTTGTTTATAACTCCTACTTATTGTCATTAGTCAGTGAGTGTAATTCACTACCTTTCCTTCAACAGCCACTACATTTAGAAGGGATTAAGAGGGACACGGTTAGACTTTCAGTCAAACTCAGGGACATACCTGACATTCAGGGACAGTTGAGTGGTATGGACAATACTCTAGCCATTGCAACTGTCCTGATTAGGGGACCTTATCATGTTGTAGGTGTCTGTACTGGTTGCTTGTTACAGGTCTTGCATACCTGACACGTCGATGTCATATGTAGTAGCATAAGCAACTATACTGCTGCTAGACTATGCTTTGATTTGCTCCGCTATGTATATTTCTGAACTATGCATGGCTGTATGTATGCTCTGCCCTAGTACATCTGACAATTCTACAGACAAGGTTCCACTTTTGCCGTTCCGACTGGTGGCAGACCTATTGACCCTATATGTAAAGCTATCACATGTGTCGAGGCAACACATACCCACAGCATACCTCTGAACTTTCCCTGATTTTCAGGGCTGTCCCTGATTTTGAATCATATTTTAACTCTGTCCCTCTTAATCCCTCCTAAAACTAGTGATGTTTGGAGGAAAGGTGGTGAATTACACTTAATGAATAATGGCAATAATTAAGAGTTAGAAACTTCTTTTATTTCAGAAAATGTGTATTAATTCATATGCTCTGATTCTGTCAATGTTTCCAGTTAATAGCTCTAATATTTTAAATGTGCCCCTGATTGTCCTTGTGTTTTCTTGACTTATCCGTGATTCTGTTGCAATTTGTCCCCAATTGGTTGAGAGGTCTGAGCCACAGCCAGTAGTACACAGACGACCTCCCCGGTTTGCATACATTAAGGTTATTTATGTAGCATTATAATTGATAATACTGTTTCCAATTACATGTAGCTGTTACTGATACAACAAAGTGATGTCTGACACCACTACACACACTATATAGCCTCCATTCTCGAACTCACAGGCTCAGACCTCTCAACCAATTGGGGACAAATTTCAACAGCATCAGGGACAAGTCAGGAAAAAACAGGGACAATCAGGGACAACTTTAAAATATTAGTGCTATTAACCTGATACATTGACAGAATCAGTGCATATGAATTAATACACATTTTCTGAAGTAAAAGGAGTTTGTAACTCTTAATTATTGTCATTTTTCATTAAGTGTAATTCACCACCTTTCCTCCAAAAGTCACTAGTTTTAGGAGGGATTAAAAGGGACAGAGTTGAAATTTGGGTCGAAATCAGGGACGTCCATGAAATTCGGGGACAGTTGAGAGGTATGCACAGGCCATGTGCCATAGCTGTCATTTTGCAAGACACAACTGCTCAGACGGGTGTGTCCCTTGCAGGCGTATGGGTGTGTAACCTCTTCTATTATGCTATCATCTACCTGAAGTGGTCAGCAACTTATGCACTTTCCGTCAGTAGCAGAACTCACATACCAATGGGTGTGACTGAACACCATATCAGGAACAATGCATAACACCCTGCGGGACACATTTAGATGATTGGTTCTATTAACCAGACACATTCACAGTCACAGAACATATGTATTCATTCACGTTTGTCATGGTACATGCTGCTTATGATTCATACATGTTGTCATCTGTCATTACCTGTATTCCGCCACCTGTTCACCTAATATCAGTAGTTCTAGCAGTGTTTCTTTGGACTTTGTTACATTCTGATGCATAACTATGGACGTCCATGCTACTTGGGTACACGGCACTGTGTAGGTCTCTCTGTATTCCCCAATGGTTTACAAACTATCCAGTAGATGTGCTCATCAGGTTTGGGAGGTGTAGGTGTATGCTATGCCCACATAGGAATATTAATGACTTCCACTGGGCGGGCCTACTACATCTCTGCCAACCAGCACCTGCACACTTAAGCCCATTAATGCATACCCATGGTCCACCTACCTGGTACCCCTCTACAGCAGTCGTGACAAATACTTACTTCAAGTGCAGCTGGGGTATGAGCACACCCCTACACATTTCCCACTCTCCCCATCTCGGGACACATGTTGTACGTTTTGTCAACCCATGTATTATCACACTGGCACAACCTACTGTTCCATGTATACCTACATCCTGCTCATATTAGTGTCAGCAGATTCTTTCATACCTTACTTTTTGGGGTCCCGCAAGGGACACCGTTATCCATGATTAAAGTGTAGACCTTGTAGAACTCTCCCACTGGTCCTTTCCTACCGGTGTTTTGGACAGCAGCAGTGTATTGATCTGTATTGTCTGTCTGTATGTCTGTCCGGCCTAGCTGGGCGATGTGTGGGGGTACAACGTTTTTTTATTGGACCTCCCAGTGACAAATGCCCAGGCTGTAAATATGTTACCCCTAATTGCTGTGAAGTAACCTATTTATGTGAATGTGTATATCTACACTGACATATAGTTTGTTTTGTGTGTATGTGTATATATCACTACCTGTTGTTTGTGTATATATATCTATCTATATATATCCATAGTATATCCTTGTGTGTGTGTGTGTGTGTGTGTGTGTGTGTGTGTGTGTATATATATATATATATATATATATATATATATATATATATATATATATATATATATATCCGTATGGATATAAATGTGTATGTAAATTATTATAGCTATGTGTATATATAAATTTTTATCTATATATACATATGTGTGTCCGTTAACCTATACATTTCCCGGACATGGACACTTACACATGCGTATTGGTTTTATCCCTGCTTCAACAGCATACTATTGCCTTAGTCATTCTGACACCGGCACTTCACTCCGGTGAACTTGTGCTCAGTATATTGCATGTTATGCAGCAGAAAGATGTCGCAGGTTTTTCATGTCTGAGGTGCCACTACTAGCTGGGTTCTGATAGTGTCATTCGACCAATTCCTCGTATGCGCAGCCTATTATTCCTGCTACTGTGTTTGTTTCTGTACACATTCATATTATTACTGTTGATAGGATGTGTGTTTGTGTTACTGTGACTGTACATTGACAAATTGTTGTCTTCATGTATTTGTGTCTTTCTGCTTTTCCCGGTTTGGGGTTGACACAGCAGAACTCCATTCCGCTCATGGGTGGCGTATAGCTTTTATGTACCGTGCTGCCAGACCTGATACACAACGTCTGACAACGTTACGCCCATTCACGAATGTCTCCATGCAAATGACGCTCTATCTGGGAATCGCAACTACGTACTAGCTAGGGTTACCACCTGTCCCACTTTGTGAGGTACAGTCCCACTTTGGGCAGTTGTGTCCTGCGAAAAATTGACAAAATAGCAGGTGTCCTGAGATTATTGTACGAAATATTTCCTACGTTTTCTTTCATAGATTCATAAAACAGTTATTTTTTCTCTGAAACACCTACATGTTATATGAAATAGCATAAGCAACTCAAATGCTACACGAATAAGCTTTTATTTTGGCAGAAAGGTGAGGTTCTATCATTTGTCCTGGTCATGGATATGTTTTGTCCTGCAAATCTGGCATTTCTACAGAAAATGTCCCACTTTGAGCATTTGAAACAGTGGTAACCCTACTAGCTGACCTCCACGGGCCGCTCCATTGGACCCGGCGCAACATACCCTATCAATCCTGTGTCCATACTCGTATATCCATGGTTTCTCCTGCACACCCGTGTTGAGTTTCCCCGCATAACAGACATTATACACCTGATATCCCAGCCATGACACACCTTTGCACATTGCCCTCTCATGAGCGTTGGGGCCCTACACACATTTTGTACCGCCTCGTGTATTCACAGGCTCACCATCCATTAATATTTGCACATACTTGCCTTTCCTGGTGTTATGCATTACGAACAATTTGCATGTTACAACTGTAGGTGGTCGCAACGTGTCCTACATTCCATCTGTTTATAATGTTGATGTAGCACTGCAACAATGTTATGGCCACTGGTATAGCCCTGCCTCTGGTGTGGAGAGCAGTGCTCTACCCACACTTGTGCAGCTTTATGTGACATACGCTGCAAGCACTTCATAATTCCTAACTTGCTCTGGATTCCCTTCACAACCCTTAGGTTTGCTTTCGTCTTTCAGCATTCCTAACATATATATATATATATATATATATATATATATATCTATACATGTATATATTTATATATATGTATATATATATATATATATATATATATATATATATATATATATATATATATATATATATATATATATATATATTTATATGTATGTATATATATATATATATATATATATATATATATATATATATATAAATATGTATGTATATATAGATAGATATGTAGCTATATAATTGCATATTTCTGTTATGTCTGTAGATATTTCTCTATACACACATCTATATAACTATATATATATATATATATATATATATATATATATATATATATATATGTGACAGTTACAGCTGTAGAAGACAACATACATTTGCTATGCTAATAGCTGCTTACACCCATGCTGCCCCACTTGTATCTACTTATTCTGAGTTACATATGTTTACAGGCCCGTCTTTAAGATTACATGTGCCTTATTCCTTATGACAGTACCACCTTGATGGAATCCGGTTAACGGACCCATGCAAACGCGGTCACCTTTACATGTATAACTGTTGGCTTTACAGCACAGAGGCATCCATTACACAATTAATATGTGCTGTAGTCGTACTTGCACCGGGAATGCCTTTACGTTGGGTGGATGCTGTAACCACTACAGTATTGGTGTTCTGGCTCATTTATATGTATACCCATGGTTCATAGCTACTCTGACATACACCTCACTGCTTCCCTTACACAGCAAGCATCCATTCTCCTGCTGGGAAAACTGCAGTACTACAATTTGAACATTCCCTGTTTCCTACTGCTCTGGACCCATGCTGCGAGTCTACTCACTCCAAGGATATTCATAACCCCTATGCTTATAGTCTTTGCACATACGGATGTTGGATTGTTAGGGTTTGCATGTGCTGGTCCGGGTTTAGGCTCGGCCGACTGGTGACTAGCACTGCCCTGACACTGTTCAAAGATCAGATGTAGCACATGGCCAGAGTTAGTCCAGAGTTTCACAGTCTGCCTGTGTTTACAGATGCAGGTGTTTGGGCACCTCTAACCACATTATTGGGTCAGCGCTACATAATTTAGGGCAGTGAGTGGTTCTACTACATAATGCAGGTTGGGGGGGGTGGTTCCCCTTCCCCTTTGACTATTTCATTCATTTATACATATAATGAATATTATTCTGGACATCTGTTATGAAATCACTACAGGTATGCAATAGTCTAGTCAACAGCTGGGACAGTTGGTTGGTGTACTTCTGTGTACGGACCTCTCTGATACTCGGGGACTCGTGTCTACAGTGACAGGGACAAGGCTATGACAACTCAGGGACAATCACAGACACTTCTACCAAATTAGTGCTATTAACTTGGAACATGTTGACAGATTCGTAATAATACTAATTGTCTGCAGTTAAATGCGTCTAGTACTCTTCATTGTTGTGAGTAGTCATTCTCATTCAACACCTTTCCCCCAAAGTATGGCTGGATTTGGTGGACGTTCAGGTATGGGAGCGGGTTGTGTGATGTGGAGGGGATGCTGGGTAGTCCATTATGCATCCAGGTGTGTTGCATTTGTTATGGCCAGTTCCATCAGGACCAATCTGTGGGTATGTGCCAGTGACATGTCTATTGATTTGTATCGCACATTTCATTATTTATATGTTTGTGGGATTGTGTTCTACAGTATGGCCTGTCTGGTTGTATTGCAGCTGTTTATACATGTGTTTGTGTTTCTTTCAGCTTCACCCACTGCTCCCTCATACACCTCCGGTTCACCTATTCTGCATACGACAGAGTTTCACCTTGGAGGATTGTATCATTACCCATCCCCCCACACACACAGATTCCTCACACCTCATACATCACTGCTTTGGTTGTTGGCCCATGACATGGCCAGAGTAGCACATTGAATACCCTACATGTGTCAGGTACTTGTATGGTTGTGTGGACTACTCTGCCATGTTTGCTTTCCACATGCTATACCTCACGCACATAGGTAGACGCCCATACTTAACTTTCCTTACATGGTTGGTATACCCAGGTACTACCCGTTCAACTGTGACACATCCTGACAAGTTTGGCTTGTACCCCTGATTTCCGGATTTTGGCAGCCTGTTCTACTCATTGGTAGGATGCCACCTTTTCCTATGTCCAGGATGGGTTATATTCCGTACACATATCCGACTGTACTGGACAACACGTCCCCACAGTCGACGGTACGGATAATACTGTTCCTTTCGGCCTACATGTTTCCTTATTGTTGTAGCTGTTTATATGCTCCTTCTGTTTCGTTTACATGCTTATTCTATCACATTTGGTATGTGAAATACGGACATACCTTTTGTATGTGACTATTACATGCCTTGTGGGATATGATTCGGACATAAGGTCGCTAGATATGTACATTTATCGTGTATTTTGTTAAGGGCACATCTGCCCAGCTGTGTAGCCTCCCTCACATTATGGGACAGCTGATGACCCTCACAATTGGGCTGGACATACCTACTGGTGGCTTGCTAACATATGATGCGTTTCACTTCCACTTGGTATAGCTATCTAAACGGCGTTGGACTACGGCCACATGGTCTTCCATGTCATTTGTTCGTGGGATAGGGACCCATTATTCCCTGCTGTGCATTTGTGTTTGCTTCTTCACTTTGTGTTCACAGGAACTTTCTTGCATGCTTTGCATACGTTTCAGTATCCACGGACACTGACAGATGTGATTACTATCTTGCAACTTGTTATATGCAAGCATTTTAGGTTGCACATCGACAGCTGCCATTTCCACGCCTCCATGCGGCACTTCGACACGGCCTATGCACTCACGCTCCTTTCCTGTGCACGTGGCTGTGGCAGCAGCGCACCTTCATTAATATGCATGTGGAGCTACTGCACCATCTTCATGCCGCACAGTCGGTGCAAGCCTACCGCCATCCTTGCGCTGAGCTTCATGAATCCCGGTCATTATCTCGACTTGTACAAGACTTGAGACAAGACAAGATCTACATCTTTGATTTTGGTTATAACAGTTCTCCTTCTGCTGAAATAGTTTTTAAACAAAAGTTTTAAAACAAAGCTTAGGGTTTTAGTCTACGTATTTACCCTAAATTACTAAACCAGTTTAATTAGGGAACATCTGACAAGGTCATCACGTATACAAAAATAAAACACTAGCACCTGAGATCATACCTCTCAGCTATCCCTGATTTTGACTCAAATGCTAGCTCTGTTCCTATTAATCCTTCCTAAAACTGGTAACCTTCTTGAAGGAAAGATGGTGAATTACAATTATTTCAGAAAATCTACATTAATTCAGTTTCTCTTATTCTGTAAATGTCCAGTTAATAGTACTAATATTTTATGTGTCCCGGATTGCGCAGTCTTTGGGTGTATGCTACAACTTTAGTGGGTGTGGACACATCTAAAGAGCTACTGGTGCTTAACAACTCCTAGTGATTTTCTGAATGATACCAGCATAGAAGTGGTTGGATCTCCCAGTATTGTACTACGCCATCCTCCTTGAGCAGCAGTGTTCGCTTCCAGTATAACTCTTCTTTTGTTTAGCAGTCTTTGTGAGCACGTTTAGTGTAACTACTGTTTGTGTATAAATGTGGACAGAAATATAAGTACACTGTGTCTGACTGGAACTTAGTATAATGCATACTACTAAAGAGGTCATTGGGGAGAATGTTTCATTTGGTTCTTGTGCATACTTGGGCATACTACTGAAGCATTCCTCTCTACTGCAGTGATTTTCGCAGAATGTCTTGAGTTTTGCATCATATTTTTGGTCCGTTTTTTATACAAAAGTGGTTTTCTGGTAAATTATTAAAGATTTGCCTTAGAAAATAATGACAAGTCTTTAGGCTAATGCAAAACCTGTTATTATATTAACTTTCTAAGTTTGTAAGAGCAATATTTAAAAATTGTCCCTATTTTTTTTTCCTCTGTCCCACTGGTATTTATGGCTTTGTCCAGATTTCTTGTTCTAAGAGGTTGAGAGGTATGTACAAATTCAATTTGTCCTCCAGAGGAAGAGCATCTTTTGGTTAAGTAGTGCTTAGGAACATCCTTCCATGAGCTACCCAGGGTCTAAGGTAGCTGTGGACTCTGTCCCACAGGTTCAGGATACAATGGAACTTGATAACATGCAATAAAGAAGTTATGTACTAGCCACAATGTTTCATCCATGTTGTCCTTTTTTTTCATTCTTCCTCAACTACCTACCCTCCAACCCCCTACATTTCAACTTCTAGAATCAGATGCTTCAGACCAGTGCAGAGTGTATGGTCAAAAAAGGCCAGGCACACATAAATATCAGGGACAGTAAGGTGGTGATTTTAGCTTTAGAATCCCAACATCACTTCTGATCTTCACTTGTGGGTCATGTGGCAAATGTCTCATTTTAGTGCTTGTGTATACTTGGACATACTATTAAAGGAGTCACTGCAGGGAATGTTTCATTTTGGTTTTGGTGCATACCTGGACATACTACTGAAGGGGTCTCTTTGAAAATGTTTCATTTCGGCACTTGTGCATACTTGGCCATACTGCTACAGGGGTCATGTGGCAAATGTTTCATTTTAGAGCCAGTGTATACTCAGATATACTAATTAAGGGGCCATTGGGGGGAATGTTTCATTTTGGTTATTGTGCATACTTGCAAGAGGCTGCTGAAGCAGTTGTCGATGGAAATGTTGCATTCTGGTGCTTGTGCCTAGTAGGACAGACTGCAGAATTGGTCACTGGGGAGATGTTTCATTTTGGTGCTTGTGCATACTTAGACTGCTGAAGGGGTAATTGTTGTGAATGTTTCATGCTAAGTAACACTTCATTTCAGATTGCAAAAGAACTACCTGTATGCTGTGTGCAGGTATAGATACCCATTTGCTTATGAATTATGCTATGTAAATTATGATATTTTTCTTAGTTTGGAAAATAACTGGTAGAGAGATGGTGAACATGCTGAATAAGAACTGTTTGAGAAGAGTACCATGTAAAAGAGGATGTCAATAACCATCCTGCACAGATATCACATTATGTTTAGGACTTTGGTTATGAGAAATATTATATTGTATATTGAAGTATACCTCTCTACTGCAGTGATTTTCGCAGAATGTCTTGAGTTTTGCGTCATATTTTTGGTCCGTTTTTTATACAAAAGTGGTTTTCTGGTAAATTATTAAAGGCTTGCCTTAGAAAATAATGACAAGCATTTAGGCTAATGCAAAACCTGTTATTATATTAACTTTCTAAGTTTGTAAGAGCAATATTTAAAAATTGTCCCTATTTTTTTTTCCTCTGTCCCACTGGTATTTATGGCTTTGTCCAGATTTCTTGTTCTAAGAGGTTGAGAGGTATGTACAAATTCAATTTGTCCTCCAGAGGAAGAGCATCTTTTGGTTAAGTAGTGCTTAGGAACATCCTTCCATGAGCTACCCAGGGTCTAAGGTAGCTGTGGACTCTGTCCCACAGGTTCAGGATACAATGGAACTTGATAACATGCAATAAAGAAGTTATGTACTAGCCACAATGTTTCATCCATGTTGTCCTTTTTTTCATTCTTCCTCAACTACCTACCCTCCAACCCCCTACATTTCAACTTCTAGAATCAGATGCTTCAGACCAGTGCAGAGTGTATGGTCAAAAAAGGCCAGGCACACATAAATATCAGGGACAGTAAGGTGGTGATTTTAGCTTTAGAATCCCAACATCACTTCTGATCTTCACTTGTGGGTCATGTGGCAAATGTCTCATTTTAGTGCTTGTGTATACTTGGACATACTATTAAAGGAGTCACTGCAGGGAATGTTTCATTTTGGTTTTGGTGCATACCTGGACATACTACTGAAGGGGTCTCTTTGAAAATGTTTCATTTCGGCACTTGTGCATACTTGGCCATACTGCTACAGGGGTCATGTGGCAAATGTTTCATTTTAGAGCCAGTGTATACTCAGATATACTAATTAAGGGGCCATTGGGGGGAATGTTTCATTTTGGTTGTGTGCATACTTGCAAGAGGCTGCTGAAGCAGTTGTCGATGGAAATGTTGCATTCTGGTGCTTGTGCCTAGTAGGACAGACTGCAGAATTGGTCACTGGGGAGATGTTTCATTTTGGTGCTTGTGCATACTTAGACTGCTGAAGGGGTAATTGTTGTGAATGTTTCATGCTAAGTAACACTTCATTTCAGATTGCAAAAGAACTACCTGTATGCTGTGTGCAGGTATAGATACCCATTTGCTTATGAATTATGCTATGTAAATTATGATATTTTTCTTAGTTTGGAAAATAACTGGTAGAGAGATGGTGAACATGCTGAATAAGAACTGTTTGAGAAGAGTACCACGTAAAAGAGGATGTCAATAACCATCCTGTACAGATATCACATTATGTTTAGGACTTTGGTTATGAGAAATATTATATTGTATATTGAAGCATACCTCTCTACTGCAGTGATTTTCGCAGAATGTCTTGAGTTTTGCGTCATATTTTTGGTCCGTTTTTTATACAAAAGTGGTTTTCTGGTAAATTATTAAAGGCTTGCCTTAGAAAATAATGACAAGCATTTAGGCTAATGCAAAACCTGTTATTATATTAACTTTCTAAGTTTGTAAGAGCAATATTTAAAAATTGTCCCTATTTTTTTTTCCTCTGTCCCACTGGTATTTATGGCTTTGTCCAGATTTCTTGTTCTAAGAGGTTGAGAGGTATGTACAAATTCAATTTGTCCTCCAGAGGAAGAGCATCTTTTGGTTAAGTAGTGCTTAGGAACATCCTTCCATGAGCTACCCAGGGTCTAAGGTAGCTGTGGACTCTGTCCCACAGGTTCAGGATACAATGGAACTTGATAACATGCAATAAAGAAGTTATGTACTAGCCACAATGTTTCATCCATGTTGTCCTTTTTTTCATTCTTCCTCAACTACCTACCCTCCAACCCCCTACATTTCAACTTCTAGAATCAGATGCTTCAGACCAGTGCAGAGTGTATGGTCAAAAAAGGCCAGGCACACATAAATATCAGGGACAGTAAGGTGGTGATTTTAGCTTTAGAATCCCAACATCACTTCTGATCTTCACTTGTGGGTCATGTGGCAAATGTCTCATTTTAGTGCTTGTGTATACTTGGACATACTATTAAAGGAGTCACTGCAGGGAATGTTTCATTTTGGTTTTGGTGCATACCTGGACATTCTACTGAAGGGGTCTCTTTGAAAATGTTTCATTTCGGCACTTGTGCATACTTGGCCATACTGCTACAGGGGTCATGTGGCAAATGTTTCATTTTAGAGCCAGTGTATACTCAGATATACTAATTAAGGGGCCATTGGGGGGAATGTTTCATTTTGGTTATTGTGCATACTTGCAAGAGGCTGCTGAAGCAGTTGTCGATGGAAATGTTGCATTCTGGTGCTTGTGCCTAGTAGGACAGACTGCAGAATTGGTCGCTGGGGAGATGTTTCATTTTGGTGCTTGTGCATACTTAGACTGCTGAAGGGGTAATTGTTGTGAATGTTTCATGCTAAGTAACACTTCATTTCAGATTGCAAAATAACTACCTGTATGCTGTGTGCAGGTATAGATACCCATTTGCTTATGAATTATGCTATGTAAATTATGATATTTTTCTTAGTTTGGAAAATAACTGGTAGAGAGATGGTGAACATGCTGAATAAGAACTGTTTGAGAAGAGTACCATGTAAAAGAGGATGTCAATAACCATCCTGCACAGATATCACATTATGTTTAGGACTTTGGTTATGAGAAATATTATATTATTTCATATTTGGTGAATAACTTTGTCGGTGAATATGTCAACATGCCTAGTCATAGCTCATTTTGAAGACACTATTAGTACTTGCAAGATATAAAAAGAACTGTATCTGTATGTCGTGCACATGTCCAGATATCACAGTTTGTTTGGGAACATGGTTATGAGAATTATGAATTTTCCAAATTTTGCTAAATAACTTTATCAGGGAACATGTCATCAGGGTAAGTAATATCTAATTTTGAAGGCAGTATTATTAGTTACAGGATGGAAAAAGAACTGTGTCTTTATGCTGGACAAATGTACAGATGTCATATTTTCTTTAGGACTGCGGTTATGGAAATTATGATTTTTTGTAATATTTTGGTAAATAACTTTGCTAGGGAGCATGTCAATGTCCCAAGTAATACCTCATTTTGAACACAGTACTTCTATTTACAACATGGTAAAAACATGTCTGTATGCAGAGCATATGTACTGATATCACATTTTGTTTATTCTTGTAGGATTATAAAAATTATACACTTGCAATATTTCTCATTATTATGGCCATATCTTTGCAAGAGAGCATGGCAATGACACAAATCATGCATCATTTTGAAGCTGACATTGAGCCACACAATTTGTACACTGATATGTAGTCTCTGTCTGTTACAGGTGATGAGATATTATGTTTCATTTATTTATCGATTATGTGAAATATAATATTAATCATATTTTTGTGAATATCTCTGGAACAAGCATCACACAATAATGGTTAAGATATAATTTTAAAGCTGGCATTCATACAAAAATCAATTACAAATTGTATGGGTCTACATGGTACATTGAAATAGATATTGTGATTTCTTTTATCAAAAAGGTAAAGAAAATATGCACAATATCATCATTCCTTGGCAGATATTTCATAATGACTTAGATACACACTATCAATATTTATACTGTTGGAAAGGTCAGTCTCTGCTGAACAACTTTTGCATTTACATTTTTAATCTAGCTGTTATGGTTAAAGAGTTATGATCATTTGTTTTCTGTATGGTATTACAAGTGGATTATCTGAAAATTAGCTCAGGCTGCACTGTTGTTGCTATGATGGAAGTAAGCAGGCAGCATTTTCTGAGCTGCTCTGGAGTGAATGAGTTAAAAAGTAACTTATTTTTTCATGAGTCACAACCTTTTTGTTTCCATCTAAATATTAAGTAAGCTGTCTTGTAGCCAATGCACTGAAATATTTTTTTTCTTCTACACTTCATTTTGTCTTGATTGGACTCTTATAATGACAGTTTGGCACCCAGGACAGCATATTTAATTAAAGTCCCAGTTTTTTGTGGTTTTTGAGCATAGCTCCACCCCTTTTTAGATGGTCACACCCTGTCCCATTGGCCCCACCCATTCAACTGTCTCCTGCAGCCTCCCCTTTGATTTAAAGTCACCAGCCACCACTGCACACAAATGCAGTAACATGTATGTTTGCAGGGAAATAGCAGCATAGCACACATTGGCAGGGCTGTACCAATACACATGAAAACATGTTGCCTATCCACAATAAGCAGGTTCAATGAGCTATGTTTACTGTATGGTTAATATTGTCTGGATCTGGCCAGCATGTTCTCCTGGCAGTGGTCTTGTACTGCCCTAGGTACAGTGCTGCCTTTGACAGGGCCATGTGCAGATAACTGCAGTAACAACTGCTATGCATATCAGTGACACAAACTGCTCTGCCACTGACTTACCTGGAAGTCAGAGTGCTATGTGGAATATACTACACATATTAGGATGTGTAGCAGAGGTGCCAAGGCTTTTGTGAATATAAGTAATTTGTTGCCAGTGGCCATTCTCAGTAATCCTTTTTTCTTATGATTGCTTTTACAAATAATGGACATGTGTGCACAGTTGAATGCACTCTGTACCCACACTCATAACATCCAACCTCTGACAGCAAGATGTTTGGACAAGGGCAGAAATAAAAGTGGAAGAAAGGCACAATGATAGGCATGTGTTGTAAATATCACCCTTACATACTGAGAAAGTAGGTAGGTGAGGGGTTTGCAGTAGCTGTAATTGTCTGAAGGTTACATATTCTGAAACAGTAATGTCTGTATTATTTTATAACATCACACTTCAATTATATGAAACTAACTTGCATAAAACACAAGTTTACATAGAAAGGATGAAACCTCTAGCCAAATACCTGGACAACCTGCCAAAAAATGTACAGGTCAGAGGTATGCACACACAAGGATATGACATCTCAGGTTAGAAAGATACCACACAAGCAAGAGAACCCAAGCCAGTATATCACCAGGTTGCTGGACTGTTTACACATCTGTGTGTCATTACTACACTGGCTATAGCCACACCTCACAAATGGCCTTGTTGGGCAAGAATCTACATATCTGCCCTCATAATATTGGTCTATGCATCATACAACTAGTATTCCTCTGGTAAAGGACTGTGATGATCTGAGGATGGCTGGCACTAGGTGATGCCACAATACATTGCAGTTTCAGACTACTGATATGTCAGAACGTGTCTGCTAAACAAAACACGTACCCTGAGGAAAGTCCTGTGTACTCCTGAGTGGTATGGCTGTAGCACACAAAACCCTGGACTGGAGTACACTTATCTCTGGAATGGAGTCCCACCCTAACTATAAAGGGTCACACTGGGCATACTCCTACACTTTGAGAATCATAGGACATGTTGGAACCCACATAGGAATATATGACTGTACCATGTATATATGTCCATGCATGCAGACAGCTATGTACACCTCAACTGTCTCCACACACACACATCAGACAGGATTAGCCTCAGCTAGCTGTAGGTGGCCCATATGTAATATATCTGCATCTGTTGCATGAAAAATACACACATATATATGGGCAACAGATAACATATGTCAAGCATACACACACATAGATGTGGGGAACTGAGAGACAGATGGTGATACAGAGAGAGACACAGGGGGACACAGACAGAGTGAGTCATACCCATGGATACCCTGAATGGCATACAGTGATGTCCTGCTGTGGACAGTGGCATACCAGTTGTAAACAGTTGCATGTGCCAGTATAAAAGGTGAGCCCCAATGTGTAACAGTACTGAGGTTGAGTTTATAATATCACATCACCTGTCTGTGTGTGTGTGTCTCCATGGGTCCAAGTATTAGGAGACTCTTCCCACTCAGTACTCTTCACATTGCCTTACTTCACAAGATCTACTGCTTGCACTCACGTTAGAAGTACCACTGGACACCAATCACTCCCTGTAAGCTCTGTAACACATGTGATAATTGCATAACACTATAGTACAAATAACAAAATAGGTAGGGGTTTTAATCTTAATGCTGGCAACTGTGTGTGAGTGTGTGTGTGTGTGTGTGTGTGTGTGTGTGTGTGTGTGTGTGTGTGTGTGTGTGTGTGTGTGTGTGTGTGAGACAGTTGTGTATGTGAGAGTGAGGGAGTGTGTTTGTTTGTAGGTGAAACAGTTTTAGGCTATTCCCACCCACAAAATGTGCCAGTGCCCCACTTTATCAGTCCTGCTGATGTCATTCCCCTTATCAGCACCTTTGGCCAGTTATTAACCCAGTACACTCTGTAACATGTGTGATAACTGTGTAGCACTAAAGTATACATCACTAGCTAGACAGGAGTTCTAATCTCAGATTTGGCAAATGAGTGTGTGTGTGTGTATGTTTGTAAGAAGAGGTATTTTGATATGTCTCCCAGCCACTGCTCTACTTTATCTCTCCTCCTAATGTCATTCCCCTTATCAGCACCTTTGGCCAGTTGTCAGCCCAATATGCTCCATAGCATGTGTGATAGCTGCATAACACTATAGTACAAATCACTAGCTAGACAGGGGTTCTAATCTCAGATCTGGCAAATGAGTGTGTATGTATGTTTGTAAAAAGAAGTATTTCAATAAATCACCCACCCACTGCCCTACTTTATCACTCCTGCTGATGTCATTCCCCTTATCAGCACCTTTGGCCAGGTGTCTGCACAGTAAGCTCTGTAGTATGTGTGATAGCTGTATAACACTATAGTACAAATAACTAGATAGGCTTGGGTTCTGCTCTCAATTCTGGCAAATGCAGGTGTATAAATTTGTGTGAAAGTGTGTATGTTTGCAGGAAGAAGTATTTTGATACATTTCCCACTCACTGGCCTACTTTATCAGCCCTGCTGATGTCATTCCCTTTACCAGCACCTTTGGCCAATTGTCAGCCCAGGAAGCTCTGTAGCATGTGCGATAACTGCATAACACTATATTACAAATCACTGGCTGGAGAGGGGTTCTAATCTCAGATCTGGCAAATGAGTGTCTGTGTATGTTTGTAAGAAGTATTTTGATAAGTCTCCCACCCACTGCCCTACTTTATCACTCCTGCTGATGTCATTCCCTTTATTAGCACCTTTGGCCAGGTGTCTGCAAAGTAAGCTCTGTAGCACATGCAATAGCTGTATAACACTATAGTACAAATAACTAGATAGGCAAGGGGTTGTACTCTCAGATCTGATGAGTGTGGGTATATACATGTGTGTGAAAGTGTGTATGTTTGTAGGAAGAAGTATTTTAATAAGTTTCCCACTCACTGACCTACTTTATCAATCCTGCTGGTGTCATTCCCCTTATCAGCACTTTTGGCCAGTTATAACTGTGTACTACTATAGTACAAATAACTAGAAAGGCAGGGGTTCTTCTCTCAGATTTGGCAAATGTGGGTGTGTAAGTGTGTATGTTTGTAGGAAGAAGTATTTTGATAAGTCATGGTGATGTCACTCCCCTTTTAGGTTCATAGGTGTGTACTAGACTAATGGCCCTGTTGCCATTATAAGCCTAGCCCATGGAAGTGCCCTGCCATTGTACCAGCAAATGTTAGTTCCCAGTGCCTCCATCAAGTAGACCCACTGGAGTGATCCATGGGGTGAACATTCTATTACCCATCCACTCATCAAGATCTCTCTGGAACAGTCATCTAGATGCTTTGCTTGACATGTATGGGAAGTCTATTCCAGGGCATATGCAGTCTCTGGGTGAGGAACCTGTCCCTCTAGCATGTTGTGTTGATTGTGGTAATGAGGTTGAGGTCCCTGCAGTGTTTGACACACAGAGATTGGGATGTCTTTAGATGTAGGATTTGTAAAAGAACTGGGCCAGACATGGCTTTGCAAGTCAAGCAGAGATCACCTCTAAGTAGGTGATATGAGAAAGAGAATAGTTGTAGTCTTTTGACTCTGTCTGTGTTGGACTTGTAAGATACTCCTGTGGCCTCTCCAGCTGTTGCACATGTCTTGTGAGGTACATGCCAAATGGGCCATTATACTTGATTGGTCTAATGAGTGAAGAGTACATAGATACACTGACCTCTTTCTTCTTGGATGCAAAACCCTTGGTAATGAGATGTGCCACACAGAAAGACTTCCTGACCACAGTGGCAATATGGTGTTAAAGGAGAGGCTGCTGTCAACCTGTGTCCCCAGCTCTCTTATAACACCTATAGTGTTCAGTGTGCTCCCATCATTGTGGTACTTATTTGGAATTGAGACTTTACCAAAGGGGCTGATGATGCATTTTGTGGTGTTAAGCTTCAGGCCATGGTTTCCACACCAGTCTGTGGTCTCAGTGAGGCCTTTCTGTAGGATGTCTGCCTCACTTGTGGAGTTAATGATGGCTCCCAGCTTGCAGTTGTCTGTGAACTTGGTCAGCCAAAGTTCCTTTGTGTTGGCCTGGACTCCTGAGAAGTAGATGCTGAACAGGAGAGGACCCAGGAGTGATCCCTGTGGGACTCCACTCATGACTGGCTGGCAGTCTGACTTGGAGCTCACTACTTTCACACCATGTGTTCTATCTGTGAGCCAGTTTGCAACCCCCCCAGTGACATAGGAGTTGATGCCTAGTTTGGTGGGTTCATCAATAATTCCTGACTGTGGAATGTTATCAAGAGCCTTGGCCAGATTGATGCAGGCTGTATGCAGTGCTTTACTGTCATACACAGCCCTGGTGACTGACTCAAAGAAGTCAACCAGGTTGAGCAGGCATGATCTCCCTTTCACAAAGCCAAACTGTGTGAGGTCCAGAGTTAGGAGATTACCTATATATTTGTCAGTCAGGTCCCTGATGATGCATTCCATAGCTGTACATATCAGACTCATCAGGCTAATGTGCTGATAATTACCAGGGTCTGTAGTTGCTACACCTTTATGGAGAGGGATGACTGTAGCAGTGTGCCATTTGGGAGGGACAAAGCCTGAGGTCAGGCTGTGACTGAACAGGGCACACAGATGTGGTGCCAGGTATCTTTGTAGTTCATGTAGAACACAGCCAAGGATAATTTTGGGTCCCATAGAAGCTGTATTCTTGCTCATGGGCAATGCAGGTGTAACCTGGGTGGCAGTAATCCTGGGTGCCTGGCATTCATCTGGTATTCTGATTGTTCCACTGGAGGGAAAGAGGGGTAAAACTGGCACTGAATGTGTTGGCAAGAATGTTGGCAATATCCGTTGGCTCAGTATAGGAGGTAGCATTGTGCAGCAACTCAGAGCATGTCTGGGTATTGCTGTGGAGGTTCTTGATATAACTATCAAAGGATTTGTGATTGTTCTCAGTGTCTGCTGCAATTCTGCCATCATAGCTGGCTTTAGATGACTTCATGAGGGATCTCAAGTTGTTGTTGAGGCTAATAAGGGAGTTTTGCCACTCTTGGGACTCCACCTTTTTCCTGCAACAGTTTCTTCCTTCTGTTGTAAAGGTTGTTAATGGCAGAGGACCACCGGATTGGCCTCCAGAGAGTGTCATGGTTCTGTTGGGTATGACTAGTTCCATGCATTGATGTACATGTTTGTAGAGTGCATTTGTGTATGATTCAGTAGTCATGCAGGTATTTTCCATTGGCATGGCTGATGTGAAGTTAGCCATCTCTGTTTTTAGGAGTCCAAAGTCAGCTTTGGAGAAGTGTTTCAAGGTAGTTACCTTTGCAGAGGGTGTGGGTGAGATGGGGATTTCCATGGTGATTACTTTTATGGTTGGATCTGACCAGGTAGGGATTGACTACTGTTATCAAGCAACGGTCCCATATGTTAGTAATCAACACAGGTCAAGGATGTTGTTTCCTCTACTGGTTGTCAGAATGAGCTGGTCCAGGGCATTGGAACTGATGAATTCCAGGAAGCATTGGGCCAGTGTATTGGTGCTTGAGTATCTTTCCCAGTTGATGGAGGGTTAGTTGAACTCCCCTAGCATGAGAGTGTCGGGCTGGACCTTGATAGATTCCAGGGTGTTGAGGAATGTGGATTGAGAGTCTAGGGACATGGGTGGGGACCTATAGCAGGCTATGACCTGGATTGCACTATTACCCAATGTCAGTTGTACCTGAAGTATCTCAGATGCATTATGCTGGGATACTATTCTGGAGATGTGCATATTCATTATTAATATGGAGACACCACCGCCTTTGGAGCTGTGGTCCATATTTTGGGGCTGACAGGTGTGGAATGAGTTGTAGCCTGTTAGTGTAGGGGTGCTGTCTGTTGCTGTAAACCAGGTCTCCATTACAGCACAAATGTCAATGTCCTCCATTTTGAGGAGTGCTTTGAGTGGCTGCATCTTGAGATGTAGATGTCTATTGCTGATCAGCATGACCCTCAGATTACATATAGTATAGCTGTTACAGAGGTAATTTGATTTGGAACACCACCTATAAAGGAACTATAGGGGTGGCAAGACATTTAGCCAGTACCTGAAAATCCGGGGTGACAGATGCAGGCCATCTCTGGCAAGCCATTGCAGTCTGTTAATCATGTCATCCCAAGCAGACAGATACTGGATCCCATGAGAGTGACACCAGACACTTAAGCCAATCATTGAAGTCAATCATTTGTTGTTTTATTGCAGTATCTTTCTGGGTAACAGTAGTATACTGCTCAGGGCTACTGTCATACCTGCCTGGCCCACATAATCTGAGAGCTCCACCATGTCTCTTTTCATGCAGTCCAGGGAGATGTGTCTTAGGTCATTCACACACACATGGACAATGAGAGAGTGATACTTGTAGTTGTTGTGGAGTGACCTGACTGGGTGTGTTATATGTTGCATTCTGGCACTTGATAGACAGCTGACTGTTACCTCCTCCATGTTCAACCTAGTGAGTGGGACATCTGTGTGCCTCACTATTGAGTCACCTATGATTACTGTATTAGGCAAGGTGATTAGCCTTAGCGGCTTAGGTTGAGGGGCACACTGTGTAGGTGAGATATGTGTTCTGTGGTTTGTGCTGTGTTGTGATCGAGTGAGTGTTTGTCTTGGTGGTCTCTGCTGTTTGGGTAAATGTCTATTGAGTACCTCAGTGAAGGTTGGTGTGTGATTACCTGTGATAGTGGGTGTTCTGGAGGGGTATGTGTTCTATGTCATATGGTGCAGGTGTTGACCCTTATCCTCTTAACCAGCTAGTCCAGTCTTTGTTGGAGAGTGCATATCTTCCAATTCGGTGATATAGGGGCAGCTCTCACAAGTCTGAGTGTTGGAAGTTTAGAGGAGAGGGTTGTCTGTGTACATGAGACAGTTGCAACAGTGCCTCAGAATGTCCAGGTGTACCAGGTTAATGGGCAAAAGCACAGAGAACTGCACTTTAATCATGCCAGGAGGGGTGGTCATAACTACTAAGTTGTTGTCTTTCGGCTTTTCCTGGTTAGGGGTCACCACAGCGGAACTCCGGTCTGCTAATGATTGGCAGTAGATTTTGATGACCTTACATAGTATTACATAGCTACATTATACTATATTCACCCTGTGCATTAGACCCATATTAGTATGCCCCTGCATCGATGGTATGAATGACAGAGATGTGGCCCAGGTATCATATTATTCACAGGGTGTGGTGTGGGTTTGCCTAGGCCTAGGCTGGGCCATATGGTTGACATCATGTGTGTGTGTTTGGAGGGGTATCCAATAGATGGGCTGTACAGAGGTGCTGTGTGTGCCTGGAGGTGATCTGCCTGTGATAGAGATGTGTGTATGTATGTATGCACACAGTACACCATGTGGCTGCTCTACACAGGGGTATGTTGGACAGCTGTAGACTGTACATGGCAGGGTGTCCAGTTCACCATCTCTGGCCAAGGACACAGGAACTGGTCATGCCATGGGGTACTACAGGCACCAACAGGCCCAAGGCCAAATGCAGTACTGCTGCTTCCTGATGGTGACTGCTGTCTACTGGATCCATGCCCCTGATGGGACCAGACAGGACCACATGGCCATGGCCTGCTCCGGTGTGATGTGGACAGCAACCCCCCTTCAGTAGTGCTGGTGTCACTGCCACTATGGGAGTGTTAAGGTTCATAGCCCAGTAGACTTTCAGATGTTGTTGGTGCTGACCTACGTTCACATGGCCGATACCCATCTCCCAGCACACGCTCTAGCACAGACATGCCACGGTCGAGGATTGCCAAGGTCTCACCCCACCATCTATTCATGACCTCAGTATTTTGACATGTGGCTCAACATGGTCATGCATGTTGTCATGTAAATTAGGAAGACCTGCATCCACCACCCTGAGTATTTGTCTGGTGTGGCATTCACTACATGCCTGTGCATCCACAACAGCCCAAAACATGTGCCTGGTGACTCCTGCTGTGGCAATTGCAACAGCGGCTTGATGAGCAGCAGTCCTCCTGCAAGCACCCCTGTACATCCACTTGTGTGGGACCTCACCTGCACTCAGGCTATGGCCAGTGTGGGCCTATATTATTGGAACAAAACACCATATGGTCGAAGTTTGAAATTTTCGAATCCGAAAAAAAAAAAAAACTAAGACAGGAAAACTGTCATTAAGTGTTTTATGTAAGGGCAAGCTCCTGTGCACCCCCCACACCCCTGCTACTTAAATATACCAACTCCAAGATTGCACTACATTGAAGTAAAGGGAAGAATTCCCTACAGCGTTCTCCGTTCACTCTTGCAATGTTTGCGATATTCGCTCAGTTGGTGTCCGCTCAATGCAGTCTTCACTGAACTAATATAGACCCGGCCAGTGTCTACACTCACACCTGCCATAGTCACCACACTAGCCTATTCAATGCCTCCAGCTGCCAACTGTCCATCATCTGTGGCCACTCATGACGGGGTATAATGAGGGCATTGTCACTGTGTGCGGAGATTGTGTGGACAAGAGTGGGATGCCAACCAATTGTACAGATTCAGCTCATGACAACCCCACCTGTACCTCACTATTCCTATCATTATTGTTAGAGTCTGCAGAGACAATGACATCAGTTTCCAAGCGGGAGGGACCCCGAACCCCATCGCCACCTGTGAGGGGAAGACAACATATGTACATTAATAGCTGCACTTTGAGGTTGGCTGGTATATACACACACACACACACACACACACACACACACACACACACACACACACACACACACACACACACATGCATACACACATATACATACACAGAAACACATGAGTGCAAGCACGCACACACACACACAAATACACAGACACATGCACACACTCACACACACATGCACACATGCACACATGCACCCACACACACATGCACACATGCACACACACACACACACACACACACACACACACACACACACACACACACACACATACATGCACACACACATACATACACAGACACACATGCGTGCATGCGCGTACACACACGCACACACATGCAAACATGCACAAACGCACACACACACACACACACACACACACACACACACACACACACACACACACACACACACACACACACACACACACACACACACACACACACACACACACACACACATACATAGTTTCATAGTTTCATAGTATTGTACTAGGCTATCTGCCCTGGGGCATTTGTAAGCCTAGCCATAGTGATGTGGCTTTTGCCACCCCATGAAATGGTACAAAAATGTACAGAATAAATCTAGAATATTGTCCCTCTGTCTAGTAGTGACACAATGAAGGTCCCCTTATATAATAGAATTAGTTTACTGTGCCCTTGTCTAGCAGTGACACAGATGTGACCCCTGGGGTAAGCTTACGATCAGCCATCCACTCATCAAGATTTCTCTTGAAGAGAGTCAGTGAGGGGCTCTGCCTAATATGAACTAGGATCCTGTTCCAAAGCATGGGAAGCCTCTGGGTTATGAATCTATCCCTCCAGCATGTCCTATTCATACTTGTGCCAAGGTTTAAGTCTTTAGCTCTCGTGGTCCTGATGGATTTGGATTTTTTGAGGTGGAGCATGTCCATCAGATCCTGATTGGACATGGCCTTGTACGTCAGGCAGAGATCACCTCTGAGCAGGTGGTATGCTACTGAATAGAGCTGAAGTTTCTTTAGTCTGACAGAATAAGACATATGTTGGAGACCCTTGATCCTTTTGGTGAGGTACTTTTGTGGTCTCTCCAGCTGTTGCAAATGCCGGGTGAGGTACATACCAAATGGGGCATTGTACTCAATCATGGGTCTGATGAGGGAGGGATATAGGGGTACAATGACATCCTTGGATCTGGATGTGAATCCCTTCATGATGAGGTGTGCAAGGTAGAATGTTTTTATACCCACTTTGGCAACGTGGGTGTCAAATGAGAGGTCGCTGTCTACTTGGGTCCCTAGGTCTCTGATTACTTTTTCTGTACTCAGTGGGTTGCTGTCTATGTGATAATTTTTGGGTACTTTGTTTTTTCCAAAAGGGATGACTATACATTTTTTGGCATTTAGTTTAAGGCCATGACTACGGCACCAGTTGTCCGTTTCAGTGAGGCCTTTTTGTAGGATGTGTGTGTCTGCTGGTGTATCGACTATGGCACCTAGTTTGCAGTCATCTGCAAACTTTGTCAGCCACAGCCCTCCCATGTTTGCTTTAACATCTGAGAAATAAATGCCGAACAAGAGGGGTCCCAGGACAGATCCCTGTGGGACACCACTTGTGACTGGCTTTGAGTCTGACATTGCTCCAGCAATTTTAACTTTATGGGTTCTGTCCTTTAGCCAGTTTGCAACCCATCTAGTGACATAAGGGTTTACTTTTAAGCTGTTTAGCTTATCTATGATGCCTGAGTGGGGTATTGTGTCAAGGCCTTAGCCAAGTCCAGGTATGCTGTATGGACTGCTTTTCCTCATCAATGGCTCTAGTGACTGTTTCAAAAAGTCAACCAGGTTTAAAAGGCAGGATCTGCCCTTTACAAAGCCGAACTGGGTGGGGTCAAGTGTCTGTAGGTCCCCTATGTCTCTGTTTATGAGTTCCATAATGATTCTTTCCATAGCTTTGCAGACCAGGCTAGTTAAGCTTATGGGGCAGTAGTTTCCAGGGTCTGTAGAGACACCCCCCTTGTGGAGTGGGACCACTGTTGCTGTACGCCAGTGTTCAGGTACATATCCCGAAGTAAGGCTAAGGTTAAATAGCATTTTTATGTGTGGGTTTAGCTCCTCTTGGAGTTCACGTAACACGCACCCAGGGATACCGTCAGGTCCCATTGATGCTGTGTTTTTTGCTTTGTTTAGGGCGGTTCTCACTTGGACATCTGAGATGACAGGGAGATTACATTCAGCTGGGATAAGTATTTCTTTTTTTGGGGGTGAAGGAGGGGAGAAATTTGCACTGAACCTGTCAGCCATAATGTTAGCAATATCTGTGGGTTCAGTGTATTTTTTGTTGTTGTGAACCAACTCTTAGCATATCTGAGGGTTTCTGCCCAGGTTTCTAACATAGCTGAAGAAGGTTTTGTGGTTATCTTTAGTGTCCTTAGCGATTTTTCTCTCAAAGTTTGCCTTGGATGTTTTTGAGAGAACGTAGTTTTCTGCTAATGTTGATCAGAGATGTCTTCCCTTCATGGGATTTCGCTCTGATGTGCAGTAGCTTCCTTCTTTTGTTATACAATTTGTTTATGGCTGAGGTCCACCAGACAGGATGCTTACATTTGCTGGAGAGGGACTTGGATTTGTTTGGGATTGCATGATCCATGCATTCTTGGAGATGTCCATAGAAAGCATTTGTGAAGGATTCGGCATTGTGGGATGTGGTGTCCACTGGCACAGTGGGCTTAAAGGATACCATCTCAGTCTTAAGAAGAGTGAAGTCTGCTTTTGAGAAGTTTTTCACTGTGGTCTTTTGTGCTGGGGGTGCAGGTGGGATATGTATATCCAGGGTGATTAGTTTGTGGTCAGATCTCACTAGTGAGGGGTATACTTCTGGTGTGGAGCATTTTGTCCCCATGTTTGTGATGATCAGGTCTAGTATATTATCTCCCCTAGTGGGAGAGGTGACTAGTTGTTCCAGTGCATTTGAATTTATGAATTCCAGGAACCTTTGGGCTAGGGTATTAGGGCTAGAATAATGTACCCAATCTATGTTTGGGTAGTTGAAGTCTCCCAGTATAATGGTATTTTGTGATACATTCATATCCTCCAATGTCTTCAGGAAGGCTGAGTGGGGTTCTTGAGATTGGGAGGGTGGTCTGTAACATGCTACCAGTTGTATAGCAGTTTTGCCTATGGTTAGTTGCACCTGTATGGTCTCTGATGCTTCATGTGTTGCTACTAACCTGGAGGTGTGGGTGTCCTTTATGAATATGGACACTCCCCCTCCCTTTGTGGTTCGGCCCGAGTTTTGGGGCCGAAAAGCATGATACGAGATATAGCCTGGTAGTGCTGGGGTTCTCTCAGGAGCCTTGAACCAGGTTTCAGTTACTGCACAGACGTCGATGTTCTCCATGCTGAGGAGTGCATCAAGTGCCTGCATCTTGAGATTTAGACTTCTGGCATTGAGCAGCATTACCCTTAGTTTTTTTCCATTTTTGTTTTCTAAGGAGGTGGGTTTGTCTTTTGAGCCTTGCCTAAAAAGGCACTATGGGGTGGCAAGAGCCTTAGCCAATATCCGAAGCCCAGTGGTGACAGGTGTAAGCCATCCCTTGTGAAGCAGCGTGGCTTGCCCAACATATCATCCCAGGCAGACAGACATTGGATCCCCTTAGAATGACACCAGTACTTGAGCCAATTGTTAAAGCTGATCATCTTGTCTTTGTATTGTGGTATCATTCTTGGTGAGGGCAAGATGCTGCTCAGGGTCAGGGTCATACCAGCCTGGGCTACATAATCGGAGAGCTCCTCTATGTCTCTTTTCATGTAGTCCAGGGAGGTACGTCTCAGGTCATTCACACCAGCATGGACAATGACGGAGTTATATTTGTACTTGCTTTGGAGTGACCTGAGTGCATGTGTTATGTGGCGGATCCTAGCTCGTGATAGACAGCTCACAGTCACCTTCTCCTTGTTCAGCCTGGTCAGTGGGACATCAGTGTGTCTGACTATGGAGTCACCTATTACTAGTGTATCAGTCAAGGTGTTTGGCCTTAAGGGCTGATTGAGTGACACACTGATTTATTGAAGTATGTGTTGCATGTGTTTTGTTTTGAGGTGGTGGATTTTTGGATGTCTGCTTTGGGAGCCTCTGTTGTTTTGGTAAGTTTTTTTATTAGAGCCTCCGAGTATGTCTTTGTGTTTTTATGTGTTTGGTTTGCAGTTGTGGTAGGTCTATGTGGGACTGGGATTGTTGTGTGTGTGGTTGCCATCTCCTCCTGTCTGGTCATGCCAGCCCTGAGTTGAGAGAGTTCAGCCTCCAGTTTGGCTATATAGTTGCATCTCTCACATGTATTTGTGTTTGTTGGGAGGAGGAGAGGGTTGTCTGTGTACATGAGACAATTGTAGCATTGTCTCAAGATACCCAGACTGACCAGCTGAACTGGAGACGACGCCAGTAATCTATTTATTTATTTTATTTATTTATTTTATTTTATTTTACATTTGTTGACCGGGATAGTCCGACTGGACACATGTCCATTTTCAGCGGAGGCCCGGGGAGAAAAGCTCCAATAGGACAGTAGGTTACAACAATATAAGACAGATTACATAAGATTATAGTTATACAATTAATACACAGATGAGAAAACAGCTACACTAGTAAGTACAATAACAATTGTAGAAAAAAAAAAACACCTTCATATTTCTAGATTCAGGTAGAAAGAGGATGGCAATGCCTAGTTGTAAAGTAATTACTGAAGAAATGGAGGGGAAAAAAGGATTAGTCTGGAGTTGAGCATTGGCAAAGCCAATGGGAGTTAAAGTGGTGGAAAAGGCCTTTTTTGAATGTATTTAGGGAGGTGGTATTGGTGAGTCTAGGTGGAAGAGAATTCCATATTTTACCCACAGTGTTGGAAAACAAAGAGTTGCCTCCTGAGTTACAGGATTTGAGCGTTTGTGCAAGTAACCTATGTGATGATCTTAGACTATTTAAATTTGTGTAAGGGGTAATTAATCTACTCAGGCCAGGAATGTTGTCAGGTTGAGTGATTATTTTATAAGCAACTATAAGTTGCTTCTGTAGGAGTAGGTTTGGTAGTTCTATCCAACCTAGGTTCTGAAGGTTAGTACAGTGATGGGTTTTGTAGGGCAAGCCCGTAGCAAATCTAGCAATATGATTATAACAACATGAGAGTTTAGATAGATCCAATTTGTTGGGGTTAGTAAGTATGGGGGAGGCATATAAGAGGGTAGATTGATGGTGGGAGCGAGCAATAGCCACTTTTGCCATGGGAGTCAGAAAGGATTTTATTCTATATAAGAACCCCAGTTTCTTATTGACAGTTTTGATAGTTTGGTTGATGTGTACATCAAATCTGAGTTTGTTATCGATGGTGACTCCTAGTAGCTTGGTATGGGAGTCAGGGGAGATGGTGGTTCCGTTATTGGATTGTACACAAAAGGGAAAGGTAGATGTTTTGTGGGTAGGATGGAAGAGGAGCATTTTAGTTTTTTTTTGGGTTAAGGATCAATTGGCGTCCCGATAACCAGTTCTCAAGTGCAGTGAAACAGTCTTGAGTTTTGGATAGTAGATTAATTGGCGATTTATCTGAGCAAATTAATGTCGAGTCATCAGGGTATTGAATACAGGTGGACTCTGGAATGACTTTGTAGAGATCATTAATAAAGATGGAAAAGAGAAGAGGTCCCAGTATGGAACCTTGGGGGACCCCTATGGTATTGGGTAGGAGGTTGGAGAGCTTATTATGCCAGAGCACAGCTTGTTGCCTATCAGAAAGATAGGCATGAAACCAGTCTAGTATTTTATCTAGGTAGAGAGTATTAAGGGTTTCATGCAGGAGTTTGTGGTTGACCATGTCAAAGGCTTTTGATAGGTCCAAGAAGAGAGCTGAAGATATTTTTTTGTCATTCCGGTTAAGATTGATAGTGTTTGTGAATGAGAGGAGGGCAGTAGTGGTACTATGTTTGGGCCTGAAGCCGTGTTGTGAGTTAGTTAGAAGATTGTTCTGAGTTAGGTAGTGGATGAGTTGTTTGTGTATACATTTTTCCATGATTTTTGCCAGTGGTGACAAAATGGCTATTGGCCTGTAATTTGACAGGTCAGTGGATGGGCCACCTTTAAGGAGAGGGATTACATGAGAGATTTTACATATGGAGGGGATTGTTGATTCGGTTATGGTGCGATTAATTAAGATTGAGATGGGGTAGGCTATGATATCTGCAGCTTTTTCTAGAAAGTCTGTTGGAAGATGGTCTGCGGCAAGGGTGGTTGGCTTTAATTTCTTCAGTAAGGATCGAATGTATGCAGTAGGGACAGGTTGTAGGTTGAAGAACGGCATGGTCTTCAGGATGGGACCTGTGGTTGGGGAGCAGGGGGCTGATTGTTGGTTGGCTAAGGATTTGATAACATTGATGAAGAAGGTGTTAAAGGTTGTGGCCACTTCATCTGGGTTTTTCATAATTAGATCTGCTGGTGTAGGAGTGGAGGACTTGCCTGGATGGAGAAGTTTATTTATACCTGCCCAAAACTTTTGGGGGTTGTTTTGTTGTTTATGTTGTAGTTGGTGGTAGTAGTTCTTTTTGTCAGTTGAGATAGATTTTTTTGTTTCATTTCTTAGTTGTTGGAAGTTGATGCGGTCTAGGGGTGACTTGGTAGCATGCCATTTATTCCATGCTTTATTTCTGGATTTAATTTTGGATGTGGAGTCTTTAGATAGCCATGGTGCTATTAGAGCTTTTGTTTTGATTGAACATTTGGGGGCATGCGAGTCAAGTATGTTTAGAAACGTGGAGTTAAAATTTGTTACTGCCTCTTCTAGTGGGAGGCTTTTAAGGATTGACCAGTTACAGGACTGCAGCTCGTTTCAGAATCTAGTGAGGTCAAAATGTTTAGTGCTCCTGACAGTCCTGAGCACAGGGAGTTTGCAGCTACCTGTTTTGCTTTTTACTATATAAGTAATGAGGTGGTCACTAAGTTCATTTGTAAGGGTCCCAGACATATACATTTCGGGTTTATAGTTTGTGAGTATCCAGTCTAGGATACTTTCTTTTTGTTTGTTGTTGCTAATTCTGGTGGAGGTGGTTATAATTTGTGAAACACCATGGAAATTAATATTGGTTGGGTCTGACTCTGATGAACATAGATTCCAGTCAATGTTGACATCTCCCAGGATTATGGTTTCTTGTGGGAAGTTATTAGTCAGCCAGCTTAGAATGTTCTCAAGAGTGTCAGAGTTATTCCCAGGGGGGATATAGATCACAATTAGGTTAATACTTTTTTCTTTATTTAGTTGTAGTTTTAGGGCAGTTAACTCTACATTGGATATTTGGGGTGGTTGAGTGGGGTTTAAAGTAACATTGAGTGGGCTTTTAAAGAGCACAGCAGTGCCACCACCTTTTTTCTGAGGCGGTCGGTCCTGTATATATTATAGCCAGGTGGGAGGATTTCATTATCTTTGGTCTCTGGTTTGAGCCAGGTTTCTGTCAGGCACATAATGTCAGGGAGGTAGGTTGCTAAAAGAGCATGTAGGTTATGAATTTTATTGTTTAGGCTTCTAATATTTAGGTGGCAGATAAGAAGGGAGTCAGGAGATCTAGGAAAAAAAGATGTGTTATTGGAATATTCATTTGATGGAGGGCCTGGATTTGGGTGTATGTCCCCATCTTTATTAATATTTTTTCTAAGATACTCTATTAGTTTCATGAGTTTAAGTAATAGTTTTTCTATGTTTTTGGATTTGGGGTAGATTATGTTTGGTCTATAGGAGTGGTGGTAATTAGTAAATGGTGTTTTGTTGATTAGGTATTGAGTAGGGTGATTTGTATTGATCAGAATTGTGGGAGTATTAGTTTGGTACTTTGGATAGTGAAAACCTGAGTATAACTGATTCTCATATATAGTTAGCAGGTATAACGTGATAAAAAATGGTAGGGTGAGAGCTACAGTTTTTAGGGCTGGCTTTGTGATCCAGGGTGTGAAGGACTTCATAATGTTAAGTAAGTGGCTGTAAGATAACCTAGTGTGAATGGATTAGTATCGGTTGAGGGAGAGGGGGGATGGGGAGAAAGGCAGTGTGGTTTATAAACTTGGAGATAGTGGAGGGGGCGTCGAATGAGGGGAAAGGCAGAGTGGTTTGTATGGCTAGAGATAATGGGGAGTGTGTTTAGATAAGTATAAAGGTAGGAGTACTGGGGGCGGGTGGGATAAGGGGGCAGGGAGAGGTGCGGAGCGAGCCCGAGCGCAGCGAGGGCGAGCGGAGCGGGGCTAATTCCACTCCACACAGAGCAAGTTCAGGTAATACAGTAGTTAATGTTATTACCTTGATACAGGGCTTTGCAAGTGAAGAGAAAAATAACTGCACTTTTCTTTTGTTCCTTGGAATTACCTCCAATATAACTAGTTTACTCAAAGTTTACATTAATTTTCTGAGTAAATATAGAGTAGTTACTGTTGCTTGCGTGTCTTACTGCTGTGTATGGAATCCAGTTCGCAAGCTAGTTTAGGGGATACTTTTCAAAGAAAAACTAGGAGATTTCACTATGTTAAGATATTAACCTTGTTATTAAATGTTTTTAGGTAGACAGTTCTGTTCTGGGCGTACTGTTTGGTAAAACCTTCTTCCTGAGCTTGACTTAGAGAGAGTGGCCAGGGGAGATTAAAGGGCAGTACCTGAGCAAATACAAAAATATACAGCTTGCTTTTAGAATTAGTCAATGCAAATAACTATTAAGCAGAGTTAGAGTACAGATCGCCATACATTTATCTATATAATCTACCACTCAACATGCTTGAACAGAATAAGGGAGTGGTATACCTTTAAGGGAAGTGGATATTCACAGGGGTGGTAAGTAGATGTAGTGCTTTACTTAGTACGAGAGTGCTTACTTAGTAGAGAAGTATTGAGAACAAGTGCTAGGCTTATAATACAGTGAGTAGTCTGGTTATACTAAGAGTAGAGCTTCCTTAAGGGAAAATTTGAAAAGCAGACTTGGCGGAGCCAGAAAAAGTTTAACCTTGTTTAACCAGCGCTGCACTATGCGCACAACCGCGCAAAGCCGTGCAAATGCGGATTTTAAACAGTGAACTACAAAAGAGCTAGAAATGGTCCAAAACAACCAATTACTACAGCTTCTTGTGCTGAGGTCACTTCCCCCAAGGACAGGTAGGCTGCTCAAGGCTCCCCACTCCCACTGGTGAGCAAAGAAACTTCCTTCTATCCAAGTAAGGTAATGGACAACACAGGAACTACACCACAGCCCAGAATACAGCAATGCCTGTAAACTGGTCTAAACTAGTCGAGGAAGGCGGGAAAACAAGGATTATTTTTTTGTTTTTTTTTTGGTAGAAACACACAGAAAATGCAGAGACAGTGATAAATTAGTTACACAGGCTAGCACACTTTAGTGGGAAGCCTCCACAGTTAAATTAAACAAACAAACAAGCAAACTTTCGATCAAATTTGACTAAAATGTAACTTTAAGTGCAGATTTTAAAATAATGCAGCAATCAGTTAAAAAATAGTTCAGGCTAGTTCAAGGTAAGCTACAGAAGCTATTCCAAGTGAAAAAAAAGCAAAGATACTTAAATCCAGAAGGTAGTCACTTTTCTGAGTTCCCTGCTGCTAGGACCACTCTGTAAACCCATGAGGAGCTTGTCTGAGCAGTATAGCCAGAAAAAACGCCCAGAGGCGTATTTTAAACATACATACATACACAGACACACATGTGCACTCGCGCATGCACACACACTCACACACACACACACACACACACACACACACACACACACACACACACACACACACACACACACACACACACACACATACACACACACACACACACACACACACACACACACACACACACACTTACAGGTGAGGTGGCACAAATCTGTTACACAGACCACACATTACCCAGATGGTGACATGCATGACACACGGCCCTAAACATCATGCATTGTAGTCAGTTTTTTCTACATGTAACTAACAATACGGACCTCTGGGGTACGTAAGTAGTGTTAGTAAGTGATGGCCCTTACCCAGCATAGACTGCACCCATGTACACATCATTGCTGTTCACCTATATAGCAGAGTGGCAAGTACTACAGAACATGCGTCAAAACTGTACAGATCCTTGCAGGATGTGTAAATGTCTGGCTCATATGTCTGCTTTATTTCTCATAATTCCTGTGTTTCTCTGATACATAACTGGGATGATCTGAGGAGTGACATCACTGATTAATGACATACATTTGAGTGTCAGACCTCCAAACCAGCAGTAAATGTATGGTCACACAATTCCTGCTACACCACCAACCTTCTAAGCTTACAATGGATATGTTAAGTGTACACAACCCTGTTAACATGCCATGTTCTTGTAATATATAAGATGAGACTGCAATAATGCATTCAAATATGTTACCCCACATTTCATATGACATATGACATGTGCAATCCAATCGATAAACAAACAAATGTGCTACATATAAAATATAATGACTGCAATATGTACAATATGGTGGTTGCATAAGCGTGCACACCCTTAAATTGATACTTTGTTGAAGCACCATGTAAGTGACTTACAGCATTTGGTCTTCTTGGGAAGGTGTCTATCAGCATGGCACATCTTGACTTGACATTATTTGGCCGGTCTTTCTTGCAAAGGTCACCCAACTCTGTCAGATTGCAAAGGCAGCTCATGTGCGCAGCCCTCATCAGGTCACACTGGGTTTTTTCTATCTGGTGTAGGTCTAGGCTCTGGCTGGAACAATCCATAACCATGAGTGGGTTTAGGTGGAGCCATTCTTAGGTAGCTTTGGATGTATGCTTCGGGTCTTTGTCATGGTGAAGGCTGACACCCTTCCTCATCCTCAGTGCTCTTGCAGACACCTGATGAATTTGGGCCAGATGTGGGTGTTATTTGGAACTGTTCACAATTCCCACCACCATGACTGCAGGCCCAGTTCTGGCTTTGGAACAGCATCCCCACAGCAGGCCACTGCCACCAGCGTGATTCACTATGGGGATGTTGGTCTACAGGTTAAGAGAGGTGTTTCTTGTGCACCACATATACCTTTTTGTATTGTGGCTGTGAGGTTGGTCCATAGTCTCATTACACCATAACACATTTTCACACATGCCTTTGGGAGACTTGATGTGGTGTAATGCAAATTGTATCCACTCCTGGATGTTTTTTGGTGTGGGGAAGTGCTTCCATCTTGTGACCTCTATCCCATAGGCCCGACATATGCAGACTACAGAGAGTGTTCTCACATGTAGTACACAACACCAGTACTTGCAATAGAGTCCTGCAATTCCCTCAGTGTTGCTGTATGTCTCCTGGTAGCCTTCCTGACCAGGTTTTGACATATCTTGTCATCATTTATGGAGGGATGTCAGGTTCTTTTCAACAGTACTGTTGTCCCATATTCAGTCTACCTTTTGACGACGGTCTCTGCTGTGTTCCATGGTGTAAGCAATGCTGTGCTAATGTTGTTGCATCCTACTCCTGACTGATGCCTTTCAAATATGAGATCCCTTTGCTGCTTTGTAAGCTGTCTGCAAGCCATGGCTGTTACTGTTGCAGGCAACTAAGCAAATGTCATGAATATCCTACTTGGACAACAGATTATTTGGTTTTACCTTTACTTGATGACAGGTGTGTACCCAAGCAGACTGAATGTTGCCAGTAAATCACAAGCTGCTGCAATAAAGTATTATTTGAAGGGTGTGCACATGTATGCATCCAGCTTATTGTAAGGTTTTTATCCTCCATATTTGGTGCCTGACAAATTGATTGGTTTTACAAGTGAATTGTTCATGTTATAGGTCACATTACAAGTTAAAAAGGTGTGGACTGACATATTGTGGTCTCAGTTTGTATATATCACAAACACCTTGCATCTTAACAGGAATGTGTACACTGTTTATATCCACTGTATAACAGTAATGTTTCACACATGTGCCTACTTTAGGCCATTTGTCCCCCCCCCCAGTTTGTTGGTGTCTATACAGAAGTCTTGCACTGACAGGTTGTGAGGTATGCTACAGGAATTTTACATTTTCTTCAGATAGGCCTCTGTGGTGACCACTGTGATGCAATGCAGTTAACCCCACCACAAGTGAATATGCACATAAAGCAATATGGCTATGAGTGATGGTTGAGTGCATGGTACATTGAATGACATTCACATGCCTGGGGTATTGGCAAACCACAACAGAACAATTCCATACTCCCCAGTTTCAGGCTCCCATCCCACATGCAGACCGGACGGACCTAGGTAATTGCAGGAGAGAAGTATTGTGAGTAGACTCACATGTGGCAATGGTACAGGATAGATGCAGCATGTCAGCACATTTACAATACAACTCCCAATACTACACAATTTGCTGACCTTCACCATAGGTGTGCACTTCTGTGCATTAGACAACCCCATCCACACCTGCAATCTGACCTGACACGTGCACTTAGATACTTTACAAATACAAGTATGTCTGCTATACTATTCTAATAATCTCCACTGGGGCATTACCTGCATGCTCCTCACCATTGTCTGGGTTCCACCCATGTCCAGCATGTGGGGGGGGGCTTTATCCTGATGTTGTCTTGGGATGGGTGCCCCAAGGTTGCCGAGGAGCTCCTCATGGGTGTCAGTGGGGTTGCATGGCTGGGCCTCCACCTGTGGCTGTGCAATTCCTGCCCACTGCAGCAGCCCTTTGCCAGGCATGGTGTATGAGGTCATTTGCACAATGCCGGACCTGCTCGTATGTACATGCATGTAGGTCAACATTGTTTAGCCTGTGGACAAGGTCATCCTCTCCCGCAGATGTTGCTGGCTCTGGCCAAACATTATGGCATGGTTCTATAGTATGACTTCTATGATTATATTTGTCTCAGCAGCTGAGAAAGTTGACCTTTGCTGATGCAACATTGCACCTGGAAGACATAAAAAGGGAAACACATCACAGGACTTCATACATTTGGCAACAGTATGTATAGAACCTGCACATCTACATTGAATAGCAGTAGCCACCTCTGGCAACCACCCCATACCCCTGTAATCTATCAGCACTGTATCTGCTTGCATTGCACTGCTGGTCCCGATGTGTCATATTCCCCCCATGAGGTCTAGTTAATGTCATAATCCTCTATTCCTCATTCATGTCTGTGTAGAGGGATGACATTGGCCATCTTCCATGTGGATGGGGTGTGGATGGTGCTGAGGCTTGGTGTGACTACAGTGTGTAATGGAGCTGGGAGAACATGCCTGAGTTCATGTAGGATGTGGACAAGGATGTTATCAGGTCCCATGGATACTTACATTTGTTGCTTTTCACTAGGCAGTATGTATCTGCTCACTGGTGATGAGGGGAGGGGTGTGGGTGCTGTGCATATCCATCAATAGTGATGCTCAGCCAGGGGGTGATGTTTGCCCTAAACCTATCTGCAGCAGGTTGGCTATAGCTATGTTGTGTGTGTATGTGGTCTGATTTACCCCCATTACAGGGTGGGTTGGTTTGCTGCCTCTGAGATTGCAGACTTGTGAAGATGGCCTTGTGACTGGATTTGGTGGATGTGTCTAATTTATACTCATAGTTAGCCTAACAGTACTCCACCTGTGACCTTATATGCTTGATCAGACAAAAGCTGACGATGTCAAGTTGGTGCATGCTCCTAATTTGCCCTCTACAGCCAATATAGGGACCAAGTCTGTAATTTGTGTATTGCTGCTGTCCAGCAAAGGGGATTACTCTACTTTGGTGGAGGCAGGTTTTACTAGTAAGGTATTGCTGAGTCCATACAGCTATGTTGGCATTCATACAGCTGTTTGTAGTAGGCATGGACACACAGTCATAACACAGTTGGACACCTCTCCAATTTCAAACAGATAGTCATGCTTATTGTAGTACCCATAGCTGTGTCAGGGCTACCAGTAGCTGTAGAAATGTAACTGTTGGGTGCATGGTAAAAAAAATTTTACACATGTACAACATGCACAGCTTATTTAACTGACATTTTGCATCCCATGTCTGTTGTTATGAGGTGGCCAGATACAGCTACTCATACTGACATGTGCACAGGTAATACCTGATATACATTTCTGTTCTTTGTCAGTATGGCACACTGTATTCACTCTCTTGCTGCCCCATCATCCATCTCAACCCATTAAAGAAGGACATCTGTAGGATGCCACACATGCATGGGGGGCAATGGGTCAAAATTAGTGACACTGTCTTAATATTGCTGTAACACACTTGAGTCATTTGATAGCACAGTAGCCTTTGCATTGACAGATATACCATGGAGCATGTCCAACACTCATATGGCAGGAAGAGAGGAGAAAGGTTTGGAGTGTGGTAGTGAGGTAAGAACTTTTAATGTTGGCAGTTTGACTGGTATAGGGACAGAGCTAGCAGATATGATGGTCAGAGGAACACTGATATATTGTGTGTGCAAGAGACCAGATGGAAGGGGAGTATGGCTAGGTGTACTGGAGGCAGGTCACAATTATGCTATCAGGTGTGGATGGGAAGGGAAAGGGGGTAGGGATTATCCTGAAGGAACAGTATGCCAAGAGTGTTTCTGGAGGATGACATGAGTGTCTGATAGAGTCATGTTTATGAATCTGGAAATTGATGGTGTAATGCTGACTATTGTTAGTGCATATGCTACACATGTTGGTTGTGTGATGGATAAGAAAGAGAAATGTAAAGTCATTTGGATGATGTGGTGATGACTATACCCAAGGATGAGAGAGTGATGATTGCAGCAGATTTCAATGGCCATGGTGGTGAAGGGAACAGAGGAGATGAGGAAGGGATGGGTATGTATGGCAAAGGAATGCAGATGGTGAGATGGTAGTAGATTTTCCAAGAAGGATGGACATGGTTGTGGTTGTGGAGGGAGATACACACAGGTAAAATATATCCAATGTAGGACGGCTAGTTTGAAGGATGTTGGAGACTGTAAAGTGGTGACAGAGGAAACTGCAGCTAGGCAGCAGAGACTGTTGGTCTTTAAGATGATGTTGAGGATCAAGAAGAGGAGGAGTGTGAAGGCAGCACTAAGGATTAAATGGTGGGAACTGGAAAATGGTGATTGTGAGGTGGAGTTCAGGGAAGGGTTAAGACAGGCACTGGGTGTCAGTGATAATTTACCAAATATCTCAGTAAGTACAGCAGAGCTAGTAAGGGAGATGGCTATAAACGTGCTTGGTGTGACATGTGGTTGGAGGAAGGAGTAGAAGGACATCTGGTGGTGGACTGAGGAAGTACAGGACAGTATACAGAGAAAGAGGTTGGGGATGAAGGAGTGGGATTGTCAGAGAGATGAGGAAAGTAGACAGGAGTATAAGGAGATAAGGTGCATGGCAATGAGAGAGGTGGCAAAAGCTAAGGATGAGGCATATTAAGACATGAATGACAGGTTGGACACTAAGGATGGATGAATGGACATGTACTGAGTGGCTAGAAAGAGGTATTGAGCTAGGAAAGATGTGCAGCAGATAAGGGTGATAAAGGATCATGAGGGAAATGTACTCACAAGTGAGAAGAGTGTGTTGAGCAGATGGACACAGTACTTTGAGAGGCTGATGAATGAAGAGAATGAGAGAGAGATGGTTGGATGATGAAGGTATGGTGAATCAGGAAGAGCAATGGCTTACCAAGGAGGAAGTAAGGATAGCTATGAAGAGGATGAATACTGGAAAGCCTGTTGGTCCACATGACATACCTGTGGTAGCATGGAGGTGTTTAGGGGAAATGGCAGTGGTGTTTTTAATCAGATTGTTTAATGATATCTCGGAAAGTGAGAGGTTGCATGTGGAGTGGAGAGAAAGTGTCTGTGTACCATTTCAAGAATAAGGTTGATGTGCAGAGCTGTAGTAACTACAGAGGGATAGCATTAATCAGTCACAGCATGAAGTCATGGGAAAGAGTAGTGGAAGCTAGGTTAAGCAGGGAGGTGATGATTAGTTGTCATCAGTATGTTTTCATGCCAGGAAAGAGCACTACAGATGTGATGTTTGCTCTGAGAGTGTTGATGGAGTATACATTGAAGGTCAGAAGTTGCTTTGTGTCTTTCTGGACATAGAGAAAGCATATGACAGGGTGCCTAGAGAGGAGTTGTGGTATTGTATGATGAAGTCATGAGTGGCAGAGATATATGTAAGACTGGTACAGGATATGTGCAATGGTGGTGTGACAGCGGTGAGGTCTGCGGTGGGAGTGATGGATGTGTTTAAGGTGGAGGTGGGATGACATTAGGGATCAGCTGTGAGCACTTTCTTATTTGAAATGGTGATGGACAGGTTGACAGACAAGATCATGCAGGAGTCCCAGTTGACTATGATGTTTGCAGATGACATTGTGATCTGTACTGAGAGTAGAATACAGATTTAGGAGACTCTGTAGAGGTGGAGATATGCTCTGGGGGGGATGAAGGTCAGCAGGACTAAGACAGAATATGTGTGTGTGAATGAGAGGGAGGGTAGCAGAATGTTGAGGATGCAGGGAGTACAGTTGGCAGAGGTGGATGAGTTTAAATGATTGGGATCAACATTTCAGAGTAATGACGGCCGTGGAGGACAGATGAAGAAGACAGTACAGGTCAAGATGGAGATGGTGGAGGAGTGTCAATACTGATTTGTCACAGATGAGTACCAGTAAAAGTGAAAGGGAAGGTCTACAAGAGGGTAGCGAGACCAGCTATGTTATATGTGTTGGAGACAGTGTCATTGACAAAAAGGCAGGAGTCAGAGCTGGACTTGTCAGAGTTATGGATGTTAGGACTTGCACTGGTTGTGACGAGGGTGGACAGGATTAGCAATGTGTATATGACAGGGTCAGCCCATGTTGGATGGTTCTGAGACAAAGCCAGAGAGGCAAGATTACATCAGTTTGGACATGTGCTGCAGAGGGATGCTGAGTATATTGGGAAAATGATGGTAAGGATGAAGCTGCCAGGTAAGAGGGAACGAGGAAGGCCTAAGATAAGGTTTCTGGATATGGTGAGAGATGATGTGCAGGTGGTTGGTGTGAGAAAGCAGAGGGCAGGCAAAAATGTATTGTGTTTTGTGGCCATGTCATTGAGGACTGCTGTCATGTAATAATGGCATACATTTCAGTTTCAGACTTCTATCCTTCAGGACATTCATGCTAATGCATAACCTGTTTTCTATCTACTGTCTGTCTGTCCTCTGTGCAGATGGGATGAAACCAGTGCTCAGGCTGTGGTACACTACACTGCAAAATGTGTCTGAGAAGCCATGCCTGTGTTCATGTAGGATGCAAGCAGGAATGGTATTAGGGCTATGGAGACCTCAATGTGTTGCCTTTGAGATGGGATTACAGACCTGCTTTGTGATCATGAGGGTAGGGGGGCAGGTGCTGTACATGCACATGTGTACCTATGGGGGACAGGGAGTGATATTTACATGTCACCTGTCTGCAGCCAGTCACCTATATCCTTCATGTGGGCCTTGACCCTTTTCCTTGCCTGTGTGAGTGACATTACAGAGGTGTGGGGGGATAAAGCTTCGCAGACAGTAGGTGGGAAAACTACACAAGACAGGACATGTGTGGACAGCCCAACAATATGGTGGACAAAGCTCCAGAATTGGGCACAGATTGTATGTCAGTAGTGCTGTTATACACATGGAGAGTTGCTAGATTCACAGGGTTCATCGGGATATGCATTTACTGACTGACTTGACATCTGACAGTGATATGTCTCTGATATACCTCTCAACTGGCATGCTGTCCACAGACTGGCCAGACATTTGCCTGTTATGTTTGATCTGTTCCCCAGACAGTAGTTGTCCTTGTAAAATCAGAAGGGGACTCTGGGGAATGCAGTCATTAAATACTAACATCCACTGCTATTACTGACTTCATATCCCTCAGAAAGGGTATATTATAACAAACCCAGTAACACCAGCAACCGTCTCAATGTATAACAGAAATATGTCCAATATACGCCTGTGTTTGGGCCTCTGTCCCCAAATTATGTTGGGTTTTGTCCAGATGTCATGCACTAACAGGTATTTAGTAAAATTATGTATTTCCTTCATTCCTGCTACCATCCCAGTGAGGTAGTAGACCCACAGACATGTTACAGGGAAGAGGCCATAGATATGTATCCTGAGCCTGTACATTGTGAGGTAAACCCTACCATCCCAGTGAGGTAGTAGACCCACAGACATGTTACAGGGAAGAGGCCATAGATATGTATCCTGAGCCTGTAGGTTCATAGGTTCATAGGTTGGTACTAGGCTATCAGCCCTAGGGCCTCTACAAGCCTAGCCATAACAATTCCCTGGCTATTTCTTCCCACATTATTTACTTTCCTGGACCCCTGTCTAGCAGGGCAACTGACGTGATCCCTGGGGTGAATTTCCTTTCTCCCATCCAATCGTCAAGGTTCCTCTTGAAGAGGTCCAAAGAGGCACTCTACTTGACATGTATGGGCAATCTATTCCAGAGTCTGGGGAGTCTCTGGGTCGGGAACCTATCCCTCCAGCATGTTTTGTTTATTGTGATGACAAGGTTTAGATCCCTGGGCGTGTAGCTCTGAGGGATTGGGATTTCTTTAACTGTAGCATGTCCAACAGCTCTGGGTTTGACATGGCCTTGTATGTTAAGCAGAGATCGCCTCTGAGTAGACGATATGCGACAGAGTATAGCTGGAGTTTTTTAAGGCGGTCAGGGTAGGGCATCTGCTTTAGGCCTGTGATTCTTTTAGTGAGGTATTTCTGAGGCCTTTCCAGTTGTTGCAGATGTCTTGAGAGGTACATACCAAATGGGGCGTTGTATTCTATAATGGGTCTAATGAGGGATGAGTACAGTGGGACAATGACCTCCTTTTTTCTGGATGAAAAGCCCTCCGTGATGAGGTGTGCCACATAGAAGGATTTTCTGACTGTTGTGGCTATGTGGTTATCGAAGGTGAGACCACTGTCCACCTGTGTCCCTAAGTCTCTTATCACACTTTCTGTGTTTAGTGTACTGCCACCTATATGGTAATTCATGGATACATGTTTTTCCCAAAGGGGATAACAATACATTTCTTGGCATTGAGCTTGAGCCCATGGCTCTGGCACCAAGCATCTGTTTCTGTAAGGCCCTTTTGTAGAGTATCCACATCATTTGTGGATTCAATAATGGCTCCCAGTTTGCAATCATCTGCAAACTTTGTTAGCCAGAGTCCCTTAGTGTTGACCTGTACTTCAGAGAAGTAGATGCCAAACAAGAGCGGCCCCAGGACTGAACCCTGAGGTACTCCACTTGTCACTTGTCTGGAGCTGGATTTGGAATCGGCTACTTTTACAGTGTGGGTTCTATCAGTAAGCCATTTAGCAACCCATTGAGTGACATAGGGATTAATGCCCAACTTAGTAAGTTTATCTATGATTCCAGAGTGGGATGGTGTCAAAGGCCTTGGCAAGGTCTAGATAGGCTGTGTGGACCATCTTACCCTTGTCCATGGCTCTGGAGACTGATTCAAAGAAGTCAATCAGGTTCAGGAGACAAGATCGGCCCTTCACAAACCCAAACTGGGTGGGGTCCAGTGTTTGAAGGTTGCCAATGTCTTTGTTTATAAGTTCCATGATAATATGCTCCATGGCCTTGCAGATAAGGCTTGTCAGACTGATGGGACGGTAGTTTCCGAGATCCAAGGTGGATCCCCCCTTGTGGATTGGGATAACTGTAGCTCTGCACCACTCAGTGGGCACGAAACCTGAGGTGACGCTATGATTAAACATGACACTTAGGTGAGGTGCCAGTTCATATTGTAGTTCATGTAGTACACAGCCCGGGATGTCATCTGGTCCCATGGATGCTGTATTCTTGGCTTTAGAGAGTGCGTTTTGTACCTGTGTGGCCGTTATTACTGGAATTTAGCAATCCTCCGGTATTGAGATGGGCCATTTAGGGGGTGAGAGGGGGTGAAGTTCGCACTGAATCGATCTGCCAGGATATTGGCAATATCCTTTGGATCAGTATATTTAATGCCATTCTGTTTTAGCTCAGAGCAGATCTGAGCATTACCATTTAGATTCTTGACATAGTTATAGAATGCTTTGTGGTTGTCTTTGGAATCTTTGGCAATTTTATTTTCATAACTAGCTTTGGAGGATTTTATGAGGCATCTCAGTTTCTTACTGAGGCTAGTAAGGGAGTTTTTTGCATCCTGGGATTTTCCTCTTTTCTGCAAAAGTTTCTTCCTTTTGTTGTAAACTTTGTTTATGGCAGGGGACCACCAGATTGGCTTCCTTTTTGGATGAGAGCATTTTGGTTCTATTTGGGATGGCACGATTCATGCATGAGTGGATGTGCTCGTACAGTGCCTTAGTGTAGGATTCAGCAGTTGAACTTTCAGTTCCCATCTGCATGGGTGTTATGAAGTTTGTCACTTCTGACTTGAGTAGCATGAAGTTGGCTTTGGAGAAGTTTTTATGGTGGTTTCTTTACTGGGGGTGGGGTGGGATGTGGATGTTAAGGGTGATTAGCTTATGATCAGACCTGACTAACGAGGGGTGACCATAGGTATGGAGCATTGATTTCCCATGTTGGTAATGACCAGGTCTAGGATATTGGAGCCCTGGTGGGACTATGGATTAGTTGATCCAGGGCATTGGAATTTATGAATTCCAAGAACCGTTGCAAAGGTGTTGGGACATGAGTAGTTTTCCCAGTTAATGGCAGGGTAGTTAAAATCACCCAGTATTAGGGTGTTTGGTTCTATCTTAATATTTTCCAGTATGTTTAGAAAGGTGTAGTGAGAATCATGGGGTATGGTGGGGGATCTGTAGCAAGCTACAATTTGGATTGCAGTCTTACCTAGTGTTAGTTGCACTTGGAGAATTTCAGACACATTGTGTTGGCCAACTAGCCTGGTGGTGTAAATATCCTTGGTGAATATTGACACTCCTCCACCTTTAGTGTTTCGGTCCTGGTTTGGTGGCCGAAAAGTGAGGTAAGAGTTGTAGCCTGGTATTGCAGGGGTGCTCTCTGGAGCCTTGAACCAGGTCTCAGTTACTGCACAGCTATCGATGTTCTCCATTTTTAGGAGTGCCTCGAGAGAGTGCATTTTGAGGTTTAGACTTCTAGCATTGAGTAGCATTACCTTCAGATTTTGCATGCTTGTACATTGTGAGGTAAACCCTACCATCCCAGTGAGGTAGTATTCCCACAGGCATGTTACAGGGAAGATGCCATAGATATGTATCCTGAGCCTGTACATTGTGAGGTAAACCCTACCATCCCAGTGAGGTAGTAGTCCCACAGGCATGTTACAGGGAAGAGGCCATAGATATGTATCCTGAGCCTGTACATTATGAGGTAAACCCTACCATCCCAGTGAGGTAGTAGACCCACAGGCATGTTACAGGGAAGATGCCATAGATATGTATTCTGAGCCTGTACATTATGAGGTAAACCCTACCATCCCAGTGAGGTAGTAGACCCACAGACATGTTACAGGGAAGAGGCCATAGATATGTATCCTGAGCCTGTACATTGTGAGGTAAACCCTACCATCCCAGTGAGGTAGTAGACCCACAGACATGTTACAGGGAAGAGGCCATAGATATGTATCCTGAGCCTGTACATTGTGAGGTAAACCCTACCATCCCAGTGAGGTAGTAGACCCACAGACATGTTACAGGGAAGAGGCCATAGATATGTATCCTGAGCCTGTACATTGTGAGGTAAACCCTACCATCCCAGTGAGGTAGTAGACCCACAGACATGTTACAGGGAAGAGGCCATAGATATGTATCCTGAGCCTGTACATTGTGAGGTAAACCCTACCATCCCAGTGAGGTAGTAGACCCACAGACATGTTACAGGAAAAGGCCATAGATATGTATCCTGAGCCTGTACATTGTGAGGTAAACCCTACCATCCCAGTGAGGTAGTAGACCCACAGACATGTTACAGGAAAAGGCCATAGATATGTATCCTGAGCCTGTACATTGTGAGGTAAACCCTACCATCCCAGTGAGGTAGTAGACCCACAGACATGTTACAGGGAAGAGGCCATAGATATGTATCCTGAGCCTGTACATTATGAGGTAAACCTACCATCCCAGTGAGGTAGTAGACCCACAGACATGTGACATGGAAGAGGCCATAGATATGTATCCTGAGCCTGTACATTATGAGGTAAACCCTACCATCCCAGTGAGGTAGTAGACCCACAGACATGTTACAGGGAAGAGGCCATAGATATGTATCCTGAGCCTGTACATTGTGAGGTAAACCCTACCATCCCAGTGAGGTAGTAGACCCACAGACATGTTACAGGGAAGAGGCCATAGATATGTATCCTGAGCCTGTACATTGTGAGGTAAACCCTACCATCCCAGTGAGGTAGTAGACCCACAGACATGTTACAGGGAAGAAACCATAGATATGTATCCTGAGCCTGTACATTGTGAGGTAAACCCTACCATCCCAGTGAGGTAGTAGACCCACAGACATGTTACAGGGAAGAGGCCATAGATATGTATCCTGAGCCTGTACATTGTGAGGTAAACCCTACCATCCCAGTGAGGTAGTAGACCCACAGACATGTTACAGGGAAGATGCCATAGATATGTATCCTGAGCCTGCACATTATGAGGTAAACCCTACCATCCCAGTGAGGTAGTAGACCCACAGACATGTTACAGGGAAGAGGCCATAGATATGTATCCTGAGCCTGTACATTGTGAGGTAAACCCTACCATCCCAGTGAGGTAGTAGACCCACAGACATGTTACAGGGAAGAGGCCATAGATACATATCCTGAGCCTGTACATTGTGAGGTAAACCCTACCATCCCAGTGAGGTAGTAGACCCACAGACATGTTACAGGGAAGAGGCCATAGATATGTATCCTGAGCCTGCACATTGTGAGGTAAACCTAACATTTCAGAGGTCTGTGTATGTCTGGCCATTGTTAACAGACTGTCAGGATTGTGTAGAAGAGTAGTGCGTACATGTTATTTGGGCTGTGTAAGGAGGGGGAAACTGTGAGTTTCTTGGCCTCTTTCTAGCTGACTGTGCATGCTGCTCTGGTTCTGGTTCCATATCTGCTGTTATATGTTTGTATGGGCAGATTGTGACATGTCCCGTAACACCCCCAGATTCCCACTACACTGTGGCTTGGGGCAGTATATGTACAGGTAATGTGTGAGTAGAAACGGGATATCTATCTTCACACTGTCATTATAGTACAGTGTTCAGTTTGCTTACTGGTATGTCACTGTGACTGTGGTGCAATTGTTTCTGGGTATGCACTTTCACAGCAGTTCCTGTTTTCCACTGGTGCTATATCCCTGTAGTGCATGTTATATTTGCAAATGCATGTGTAAAGCCACAGAGCTGGATTTGGGTATGTTATTTCAGTCTGCTTGTAGTTTGGACAGTGCTTGCTAGCTCAGTGCAGTTTTCCTACTGTTGTGTAATGTCCACATATTCGTAGGATGTACCGTTGTCTGGCCAATACCTTTGGTCTGGTCCCCATAACTGTTGTGTATTCCTGATGCATCAGTGAAATGATGTGAGGATTGGGATCAATAACTAATGAGAAGCAATAGAGTCCCAGACCTGTGATATTTCAGTCAATATATGTTAGGACTAACAGTGCCAGTACAGCAACTTTCTCAGCTTAGCTACTCACCTATTTTGGATAGGTTTCTATTGTCATGCATTTGCCCCCCCCCCCCCACACTTTGTCAGGCTTGGTCCAGATTCATTGGACTAAGGGTGTTTTAAGCATACCTCTCCACTGCCAGGCTTTTCAAAGTATGTCCAGATGTATGGCCCATGCTTTGGTTCTGTTCCACAATTTATTTGCATTTGCCTGGTAAATCACTGTGATGATCCAAGGATTTATGTCAGTGAATAATGAAATAACATATCAGTTCCCATCCTCATATCCTTCAAATGTTTCTGCTGAAAAGGATCCTGTTGCTATACAAATGTTTGCTTATGACAGCAATATTTTGAATATGTCCCTATATGTGGCCCATCCCCCCCCACTTTGTACAGCCTTTGTACAGGTTTCTTGCACTAAGAGGTTGATAGGTATGGTTCTGAGGCATAGCTACACACTGCATGTTTTATATATATATATATATATATATATATATATATATATATATATATATTATATGTGTGTTTATTTATATATATATATATATATATATATATATATATATATATATATATATATATGTTTTACCTTTACATGGATGAAAGACAAAAGTTCGAAAGGACTTTTTCAAGTTTTCGGAAAGCCAAAAACAGAATGCATCGAATGTAGAATGAGCGAATGCACAGTAACTTTCGCTCATTGCAGATTCGGCATTTTTCGTGTGAGGTGCACTATAATGGGGATCAGGAAGTGGACCTTTTCCCCACTGTAATGCGACCTCAGAGTTAGAATAATAAAGTAGGAGGGGTGTGGGGTGTAGGGTGGCACAGCCCCCCTGCATTATGCTTTGTCTTTGAATTGAAGTTCGAAAATCAGCGAATCTGGTTTTCGATTTGCTGATTTTTGAACTTCGGTACAAATTGGAATGACGATTTTCATCATTCTGGTTCGCACAAAATGCCATTCGGTAGGTTGATTTTCATCCTTTGAAAGGTAAACCATATATATATACATATATATATATATATATATATATATATATATAAATATATATATATATATATATATATATATATATATATATATATATATATATATATATATAAGTATATATTTTATATATATATATATATTTTATATATATATATATATATATATATATATATATATATATATATATATATATATATATATATATATATATTTATTTATTTTTATATATATATATATATATATATATATATATATATATATATATATATATATATATATATATATATTCCTTCATTCATATAGTTATATATGTATATGTGTATTATGTATCTACATTTTCATGTATATGTTTCAATGTGAAATATCCAGACAGCATGATAAGTTTGAAAAAGCAACAATAATTCATACAGCTCAGATGGTGTAGAGGCATTTTGCTGTGATTGTAGAGCACAGCATACCAAGTTTGAGACTTAGCAAGGCTGATTATTTTTTTGCTGGGTGGAACAAGGGCTGTTTGATACAGAGTGATTAAGGCACTTTTAAGCAGTTGTAAGTGGGTTTGCACAGGTTTGCATGACGGTAAGAGATGCTAAAACACGGTTAATCCATTTTAGCTTCACTTAGCGCTTACTCCCACTTACCCCATGCTAATTCCTTTGAAAGAAAAGAAAAAGGGGTGTTAGGAAAGTGGTGAAGAAAGGGGCACACAGAGGGAAGTACAGTATAATAGGTAGCCAGGGATGTGCAGGACAGGTGTAGGAAAGGTCCATAGCTGTCTATTTCTTCTGCAGCAACAGCTATGAATGTCTACAGAATATGGGTATGAATTTGGACACTCAAACACCTGAGAGAAGGGTGAGGACAACATTAATGTGTTGTCATGCCAATTGGTATGGATTACATGTCCAGTGGACAGGTGTGCGAAATGGACAGCTATGTATGGGGCATACTATTTTGGGGGGAACAGATTGCATCTTTTTTTTAAGGTGAGCTTGGGATGTTGGGGAAGGATAGTAGGTACATTTGGGGAGATAGGTTGGGTAGGAAGACAGACAAGACAGAAAACAGGGGTGGTATATGACACATGTGGGGGGTAAATACCTTGGATGGGGAGGGTTGTTGAGAATCGGATGCACATGAGCCCCCAAATGGATACAGTGGGACTGAGGTCCCCACCCATGGGCAGTCATCACTGCACCTTCACGGCCCTGAAGGTGGCTGTGCTGGGGGCTGAAATGAAGTGGCAGGCTGACACTCAAGATGCACCAGGTAGCCCTCAAGCTGGCGTAGCTGATTGCTGAACTCCGACCAGAGGACACTGTGCACCAATCCCCGGACCTGACTATGGGTGATGGTCTCCTCTCTGCACTCACTCCCGGTGGGGTGATCTCCGTCCCTTGAGGCGGTTCTACCCAAAGGTGGTGCAGGACCAGTAGAAGAGGAAGGCATGGAGTGAGTCCCAGATGTGGTGGGGCCTGGTGGCCATGGCCAGATGAGGTGGAATGGGCAGATCAGCTGGGATCTGCCTTCCCAGACGTGCAGTGTTGTTCAAGTTTTAAAAATTATGTTGGTTAGTCATGAACAACACATTTCAAGATTAGTTGTAACAGTATGCATGAGTGCTCCAATTGACCCCATAAAACAGTTTTGAAACAGTTGCATAGCAAACAGAACCCATGCATATATGGAACCACAGTAGGCATTATAACGGGATGCAAGTTACATTGACAGCAACAGGCCACCAATTATAATATTTGAATGAGATTCATTAATATTCAAGCAATTCAATATTTGTAGAACAATAAAACACAAGTCCCAACAGTAATTTTGAAGAAAGACAACACCTTTATTTATGTGTATACGCTATTGATGCAGATAGGGGTGGGAGAGAGGGATATAGCAATTAAAAACTGTATAGGCTTCTATTTTTCACAAGTATACTGATCAGTACTCTACTCATTACTCTCCAGGTATGACCTCACTTGTACTGATCATTACTCTACTCATTACTCTCCAGGTGTGACCTCACTTGTACTGATCATTACTGTACTCATTACTCTCCAGGTATGACCTCACTTATACTGATCATTACTCTACTCAATACTCTCCAGGTATGACCTCACTTCTACTGATCATTACTCTACTCATTACTCTCCAGGTGTGACCTCACTTGTACTAATCAGTACTCTACTCATTACTCTCCAGGTATGACTTCACTTGTACTGATCAGTACTCTACTCATTACTCTCCAGGTATGACCTCACTTGTACTGATCATTACTCTACTCATTACTCTCCAGGTATGACCTCACTTGTACTGATCAGTACTCTACTCGTTACTCTCCAGGTATGACCTCACTTGTACTGATCATTAATCTACTCATTACTCTCCAGGTGTGACCTCACTTGTACTGATCATTACTGTACTCATTACTCTCCAGGTATGACCTCACTTATACTGATCATTACTCTACTCATTACTCTCCAGGTATGACCTCACTTGTACTGATCATTACTCTACTCATTACTCTCCAGGTGTGACCTCACTTGTACTGATCAGTACTCTACTCATTACTCTCCAGGTATGACCTCACTTGTACTGATCAGTACTCTACTTATTACTCTCCAGGTATGACCTCACTTGTACTGATCCGTACTCTACTCATTACTCTCCAGCTATGACCTCACTTGTACTGATCATTACTGTACTTATTACTGTCCAGGTATAACCTCACTTGTACTGATCATTACTCTACTCATTACTCTCCAGGTATGACCTCACTTGTACTGATCAGTACTCTACTCATTACTCTCCAGGTATGACCTGACTTGTACTGATCATTACTCTACTCATTACTCTCCAGGTATGACCTCACTTGTACTGATCATTACTCAACTCATTACTCTCCAGGTATGACCTCACTTGTACTGATCATTACTCAACTCATTACTCTCCAGGTATGACCTCACTTGTACTGATCATTACTCTACTCATTACTCTCCAGGTGTGACCTCACTTTACATGTACCTTTGGCCTGTGGTTGGACAGTGGAGGTGTTGTACACAGAGTATATTAGTAATGCCTTCTTACGGCTACTGCAAACATTTCCTTACCTGGCAGACCTGTGGAGGAAATTTCTTTTAACTATACCTGACTTTTTCTACACATATTCACATGTTCAGGGTTACATATGTGACACTGAATGGGGTGTCCTGCACTCATGGTGTGTGCATGTGCTACTGACCAACTTTGACTGGATTTCTGTCACCCTGATTATTGGCAGCGGTGACCACTAGCCATGACAGTGTGACAGTTGAGACACAGGTATTGGAAAAAAAGTGCTTGCTGTATGTGCTTATCTTCCTGGGGTCTATTTTATATATTTGAATGCTTAAATGTTCGAATCACTAAAGATCGAATATTTAAATGTTTGAATATATTAAAAAAGAAAAAAAAAACTAAACAAAAAAATGTAAAACTACAGGGTGTAAGCAGGGGGTCAAGCCCCCCTGCACCCCCCCCACACCCCTGCTACTTAAATATACCAACTCCAAGATCACGCTATAGTGTAGGAAATGGGAAATTTTCCATTTCCTCACTGTAGCACACTGAAGTGCGATCTCGGAGTTGGTATATTTATGTAGCGGGGGGTGGGGGTGAAGGGGGGCTTGCCCCCGTTTAAACCCTTCGGTTTTACTTTTTTCTTTTAAATATTAATTTTTAATATATTCAAACATTTAAATGTTCGATCACTAAAGTTCAAGATTTAGTGATTCGAACATTTAAGCATTCGAATATATAAAATTGACCCTCTTGCTCTGATTTGCAGCCTTGAGGTTGGACAGTAGAAGGGTTGTACACAGTATGTAGTAAAGCCTTCCTACTGCAAACATTTCATTACCTGGCCATACTGTATGGGACACTTGTGTTTATATGGAGGTTTCACAACTTTATTAGGCTGACACCTCATATTTGGACCTACTACACTACGCTGGTTGACAAATAGGTGCTTTTCCGTTAACGGGGCAGCAGGCGAAATGTGCAGTTGATGTGAAGTCAGTGCTGCTTATGTTTTTGTGCTTGTCACTTTGGCTTCCTCCTCACAGTATTATTCATTTTGTCACATGTCATTACTGGTTATGTAATTCTTGTGTTGTGCTTGTAATCTTGCCTTTCTTGTGAGAGTGCTACTGATTTTGGCTCGCAAGTCAGGGATGCTTTTTTTTGTTGCATTGGGCTTTAAATTTTGCCTTTGTTGTCAGACTGTTACTGATTCACTCCCATGTCAGTGACACTTTTACAGACAGTTGTCCAAACATGCAGTGTTACTTCAGAAAAATGGTTAAAGGGGCAGCAGGCAAAAATAAGACTTCTGAGCAGGAAGTGGAAGGAATGCTTCCATTCTAAAAGTATCAACCAAAAAATCTCCCTATCTAAGTAAAAGAAATTAGTCATACTTAATATTTCATTGGGTAATTTATTTCAGTGAAACAAATCCTAACAAATAGATTCATAGTGGAATTTTGTGCTTAGTGGTGTGTGGACATCTAGCTTAATGTACAAAGATGTGCGCTGCATAGTCCGTGAGACACTTACTTGAGTGAACTACAGCAGTAACCTGCTTGTGGGTTATACAAATTAACACTTAGGAAGACTTGAAAGCAAAAGTGATGACAAAACTGTACAAATCATTCCCAATCTGCCATAGATGGCAGGAAAGAGCCAGAACTGCCTTAACTTCTATATTTTGGAGTTGGACATCCTCTGCAGCTAATGTTGGACGGGGCTGGCCTTGTGAATGATCACTTGCTTAAAAGTTTCATCTTGTTCTGTTTACCATATTACTAGTTCTTGAAAGATAAGCAGATGCAAGACTTTCTGTATCAGAGACATTGAGCTGTTTTCAAACAACCACCTGGTACAGGTCACAGAAAGCAATGCTGTACTATAAGCAGCAGTGACTTCACATCACCCGCACATTTCGCCTCCTGCCCTGTTAATGGAAAAGTACCGACAAATATATATTATTTACTACCTAATTATATAAAAAAAATGTAGCACTGCTTTCACATATAAAAGTTAATGGCCTTCATTGAGGCTTGAACCACGATAGACTGCATGCCAAGGGGAAGTTCTAACCACTACACTATCTTGCTTTCAGCATTATTGCTGTATATTTCTATTTAGCTCCTTGGTATGTGTAAGTTAGGCTGAGCAGAGCTGCACTACGTGCACACCTGCTCAGCTACGCTTAAACTTTATTGGGGATGGAAAAAGAATTGTGTTTTATTTTTATTTACTTTAAGGGTATGCACATTGCTTTTAGTCTCTTAGGGCAGGACATCTGGACAGCTACATCATACACTGGGGGACTCTGGCCACATATGGGGTTACTTTTTTATAGTTCCTCTCGGGAACATGCTTACTTATTTGGTATGCCAGCATGTACACTGGCATACCAATCTGGACATTCTCTGTGCTGGCCTATTCTTTGGGGTGGTGTGCCTGTTTGTTTTCTTTACATTACATCTGCAGGCACTGTTATTCTTTCATAACAGTGTCCATGGACACTTTTTTGCTTTCAAAGTGCCGTACGGCACTTCTGGAGTGCAGGGGACGTGTTTACTGTACGAGCACTTCTCGGACATGCCCCCTGCATTTGTTCCTGTTTCATGTCCATGTAGAATACACAGCAGTGCACCTTCATGAATAACCAAGGTGCGCTGCTGTCCTACACAGACATGAAACCACTCCGTGCAAGACTAACACTATTCTTGCATGGAGTTTAATGAGTCCTGGAACTGGTCTTTCTTAGTAAGCAAGCCTGCTCTTATTAATTGGTCTTTTACTATATTGTCTTAGCTCATTTTGAATGCATACTATTATAACTTAAATAAGTATTGTTCTGAATTTCCTTTTTATATATTTTAATGAACAATTTCCCAGTTTCCTTATATACAACTTCTAAATAGTTAATACTTTCTAAATCAAATTTAGATGTAAATTTTAAATATGAAGTAGCATTATTAACATACTCTATTAAGGCATTATATAAACCAACTTCTACCCTCCAAATTAAAAAAACATATCATGAATAAAGTACTTATATCAAAGGATATTTTTAAGAATATTGCTTTCTCCCATGCATTCATAAATATGTTCGCTTAACTGGGGGACATTGCCACACCGATTGCTACACCATTCGTTTGCAGGTAAGAATTACCATTAAATTAAAAAATATATATATAGCTGAGAATAATATCTAACATTTCCATAACTAAATGAACATTATCCATAGAAACAACTTCTGAATTAACTCTAACCTCACAATGTCCATTCAGAAATGATCATGTAAAGAAACTTTTCACACACATGTAAGAAATAGTTGACCTAGACCTAGAGAAAACAGGAACTGGAACAACTCACCAAGCCTGAACCAAAAACAACGTAAAGGTAATTGGAATCTGTTCATGCACAGCAGAAATTTCTGTAAAAATCCTCCAGTACTAGTTGAGTACCAAGCCAAACAGTACAAGTTAAGTACCAAACCAAACAGGAAAAATTTCTTCCTCAGATGGTAAAGGAATGACAGTCCAGGTAGTTCCACTGCAAATCTTTTATTGACAAAGTAAAGACCAGAAAAATGATCCAAAAGAAAACCAAGCGCTTTCGCCTGGACAATTCCAGGCTTTTTCAAGGATAAAATGCAAGTGTGGCCACACTGTATAAATACACATGATAATCGGCCAATTAAGCAATTAAGTTAACAATTGGAATAAGACAATCAACTTTTAAAGTGCAATGTGCTGCAAACATTATACTTTTTTTAACAATGCAATCATTTGATGTCAACGAACTTTGACCAGCAGCTAAACAAATTTAAGTGCTACTAAAAGTAGCAAATCTCTTCTAAATTCATTAAATGTATAAGTAAAATACATTGATAATCATAATTAATAAGTTTAAACTGCACTTAAAAAAATCTTTGTTAGTCATACATTAAAAACATCAATAAAAATGTTTTCTTGAGTATAAAATGTAAATATTGTATTAAAAAAGAGTATCACATCGTTTGAGGTTACTAATACATAAAAATTGGTGTAACATTAATACAAAATTAATCAGTTCTTTTGTATTTAGAATTTTCCTAATATTAGTAACCAAATCTATTAATGCATGAATTAATGTGTTAATCTTTCTTTTAAAAACTAGTGTAATATAATTAAATATAAATATTCATGAAATTTCATAAATATTAAACACTAAACAAAAACCTTAAAAATTATTTATAATTTGTTCCTTTTCATTTTCAATATACTGTTAATACTGATGCTCTCATTCATCCCAGGGTTTCTTGAAGCATCTAATTTGAGTTGCCAAGTTAACTCTCTGGTTTCCAGGTAAGTTTCCCAGTCACCTCCCCTAGGGTCACTGGTGACTCGTTCCAAAACAAAAAATTTTAAAGACATGTTATCACATAATAGAGAGTGTTTGAAGAAAGCATTAGTATTTTTCTTTTTCTCAATTTCATATACGTGCTCATAAATCCGTTTTTTAAGCGTTCTAGTGGTCTTACCCACATAAAAACCATGGCAGAATGTACATATACCTAAGTATACTACCCCCATTGTATTACAATTGTGGTGCCCTGATGTTCTCAAAGTGCAATTTCTGGCTGGAAGAAATATTTCCTCAGCATTAAGTAGATACTTACATTGCTTACACGCACCACATTTGAAAGTTCCATTTTTCCTATGAGGGGCCATGGTGTTATTAGTGTTCCTTGTACTGGTGTTCTGTTCGAACATTCCTTTAAGATTTATGTCACGTTTCCTAATGAAAGTTAATGTACTTGGAATATAGTTTTTAATATCTTCTTGTGTTGATACCATAGGCCAAAAGGCTTGCAAAGTGTTTTCAATAAAAGCTGCATCTTGAGTGTAAGTGTAAATGAAACTCCTCTGTGTATCGTTGTTTCCTTTACTGTTGTTCTTAAGAAACGAAAGACCTTTACTGAGCAAAGGTGGAAACTTAGAATCCCTTTTCTCTAAAATTTCTTCTGTAATTGTGTTAATTAACTGAGAGGGATAACCTCTTTCTACCAACATATTAGTTAAAGTGGTAACTTCGTTCAAAAAAGCATTTAGGGTACTACAGATTCTTGATACTCGAATCAACTGACCTCTGATGATTCCCTTTTTAGTGTAAAAGGGATGCGAACTATCGAAATGTAAAAATGTGTTGGAGTATAAAGGCTTCCTATAAATAGTTGATTCAAAGTGTTCTCCTTTACTATCCTTAGTGAGAAGGATATCCAAATAGTGTAGTGAGTTACTGCTAAGTTCGTAGGTAAATGACAAAAAGTCAGTTGTTGTGTTAATGTAGTCAAAAAACTCCAAGAACGCTTCCTTAGATCCCTGCCACAATAAACAAATGTCGTCCAGGTATCGCTTGTAAAATAAAATATACTGTTTCCATTTACATTGCCACACCGATTACTACACCATTCGTTTGCAGGTAAGAATTACCATTAAATTAAAAAAAATTTATATAGCTGAGAATAATATCTAACAGTTCCATAACTAAATGAACATTATCCATAGAAATGACTTCTGAATTAACTCTAACCTCACAATGTCCATTCAGAAATGATCATGTAAAGAAACTTTTCACACGGATGTAAGAAATAGTTGACCTAGACCTACACCACCCAGTGCAAGCTGGCTTGTATTTTCTACAGAAGTAAGGTAAATCTCAGCACAGATAACCAAATCTGTTTCAGGAGATAGTCACTTAGACAACTGTACCCTTTGCTTAGATTCCTCATATACTTGATATTCTGGGATCTATTTTACATGATCGAACAACATCATCGAGACAAAAGTACTGAAGACTTGTAACATCAAACATTAACTCTGTCAAATATGGACTCATTGAATTGTATTAGTCGGCCAACATCTCTGACATCAAGGTAACCCCAAGAACAATAAAACTAAACATTCCGTTCTCCCGATGAGCTTGTAGTTCTTATACACGTTGGCCAACTAATACAATTAGAGGAGTTCACATTCGATGATGTTAACATTTCAAGTTCCAAGTCTTGATTCTTTCATCTTGATGATGTGTGGTTCGCTGATGTTGTCATCTGATCATCATTTCAAGTTCCAAGTCTTGATTCTTTCATCTTGATGATGTGTGGTTCGCTGATGTTGTCATCTGATCATATAAAATAGATCTGCTTTTGCTGTCTAATACTCCAGTAAAAAGCAATAAATAATCTGAGAGATTTCTAGAGTTAATTCACTTTATTAGTTGAGTTTATTAACTGGATAAGTGGGCTGGACTAATCACCCTATTCAGCCATGACATGGGCACAAATGAGCATCGAGTAGAAAATGGATGTATTGTTATGAGAGGTTAGAAAATAACATGAAGATTTAATAAAATTAAAACAAATACACATAATATGTATACATTAAGGAGCAAGACACATAGGTTATACATTAAAAAGTTACACCAAAGACTAGGCCATTTATTAGTAGCATTGATGTTTAAAAAATACATATTTTGAGGATTGTTTCTTCCTATCTTATTAATCTTGCCTTTGCTACATTGCTACATTTACTGCAAGCTTTTGGTAATTATACAACTGGTTAACCAGTGCTGATGAATCAGGTACAAGTTGCCTCTTCTAAAATATATTTTGTAGCATATTTTTAAAATGTTCACGAGTGCTTTGTGATTTTATTTCGAACAGAAGACAATTCTGTGTTAATGGTGTAATTTATAAAAGGCACAGAATTCTACAGAAAATTTTCAAGGAGATCAGAAAAAGCATGGGCCTCTCTTTGGCCATCCCAGAGTGTGTAGGGAGGTTCTCTAAATGAAAGAGTAGACCTCAGAGGGGGCACTAACCAAGTATTATAATTTTGAAAGTAAGAGTGCTAAGGATCATTGAAGTGTTGATTAGAACAGATACCCTTTGGAATCCCTTATTTAAGTCACAATGCTAGGTAGGCCCTGTTGAATGATAATAACCCAAACTAGGGCATCTTGTTTTCTGCTATCTGATGTGTTTCTGTATTGGTGATAGAATGAGTGCTATTACAGAGAGACCACATTTGACTTTTGGAATGAGGACATTTCTAGCAATGCCATTGGGTGAGATTGGTGACAAAAGATGAGAAATTCTGTAGGGAAGTTTCAAATGTGAGAGATGATTTTCTTAACTATCATGACTGTTTGAAATGTAAAAAAAAGGATATATTTAGAAGAATGTCAAGCTATTTTTGTTGGGAAAAATTTTGAATATAATTGCACAGGTTGCCCTTAAAAATAATTTAGGGGGGTTGTGACAGTCTATGTGGTGTTCCAAATAGCATAACACTGGACTTTGGGTTAATAATCAGTCATCTGGCTATGATCTAGTTAATAAGTGATATAAAGCTAGTTTGTAGTAAAGTCTGCAGCTTAGTGGGGATTTCATTAGAGTAAAGGAATACACATCATCTGCATACAACTTTGGGCTACCTAGAAAAAGAAGTGACAGAAAATATGCAAAAACATAAAGAACAATATCTAGAGATTTTTGAAAGGTGTATAACTTCATGTCCTCTGTACTGTAGACTATGATGGCAGCGAGTTTATAGTCATCAGCAAACTTAGTCAGCCACAAACACTTTACATTAGTTTTGACAAATGGACCAATGACTGAACACTGGGTTACACCACTGGTGACAAGCCTTTTGGTGGAAGCAAAAACTCCTACCTGAATTTCCTACCTTCAGTTTGTGAGACAATTCACTCTCCAATGAGTTACATTGGGATTAACATTTAGTTGAGAGAGTTTATCAACAATGCCTAAGTGTGGGATGGTATTGAAAGCCTTCTGAGTTCTGGATATGCAGTGTATTATTTGCCCTCATCAATTGCTTTAGTAACTTTCTGAAAGAAGATGACAAAGTTAAGAAGGCAGTGACAAAATTGAACTGTCTTGGATCAAGAGTTTGTAAGTTACCAATGTCAGCCTGTCCATAGCCTTATAGATTTATGAACCTGTAGTTACCTGGGTCCATTGATGCCCCACCTTTGTGCAATGGAATGACTGTTGCTGTCCTCCATTCATCTGGTAGAAAACCCGTTTGCAGACTGATATTGAATAGCCTCAGCAGGGGGTTTAACTAGTCCTTTTTCAGGCTGGTCAGTAGAAAGCATGATATGTTATTTGTCCTCATAAAAGCAGTGTTCCTGGCCTTTGAAGTGCTTTGATGACTTGTTCCTGGGAGATTTGATGGAGTGTAGATACCAGTACATGATCTAGAAATGCAGGGGGAGAGAGGGGCAGAAGCTACAGCTAAATGTATCCACTAGTGTACTTGCTATGTCCTCAGGCTCTGAGTATGTGATATCATTTAGTGGTGGCTTCTTCTCAATTTGACTTTTCCAAGTAATTTGGGTTTCTAACACCATGACAGGAATAGAACCCATTCCTAGGTCAGGGTATAATAAAAGTTCACAAAATTAGCCTTATTTCTATCTTTGATGTTAGCCAAAAGTGCTTTTCTCAGCACCTGCAATATACTCAGAACTGACTTCTTCTGTAATGGAGTTACATGTAATGGTAGCATATCTAAATACAGCTGTATTGTTTTTTTATTAGACCCATTGTACTATTGGAACCATCTGCATATCCTTTGTCCACATTCTTCTCATTTCTGCCTACAAATCCCGTATTTTCTGAATTTGTGTCTTTGTACATAAGACATTATAATCACTGAGCATAGCAATTTCAATAATCATTGCTATTTTTTACTTTTTTCCTTGACTACTATATATATATATATATATATATATATATATATATATATATATATATATATATAAATATATATAACTCCGGACACGGAATCTCGAGACCCTGAATCCTGAAGACCAGAATCTCGAGATTCCGTAATATCGAAATTAAAAAAATATATATATATATATATATATATATATATATATGTGTGTGTGTGTGTATATATATATATATATATATATATATATATATATATATATATATATATATATATATATATATATATATATATATATGTATATGGGTTCATTACTAAATCAATCCCAAAGACCAGAATCTTGAGATTCCGTAATATCGAAATAAAAAAATATATATATATGAACCAGGAGACAACCAAAGCTCACTTCACGTTTTCACTCTTATCAATATATCAATATCCGAGAAATATATCCAAAAAATGTAGTCGTACTGCAGGAAAATGCTTAAAATAAGCATATTTAATATAGAGCGTAAACACAACAGTACGTGCTTTTGCCGTAGCTTCTTCAGACTGTTAAAATTCAAACTTACATTCAATTACCTTTATATATACTAATTAATGACGTATCATAGCCAATTAACCATTCTTAACTTTTTAAAAGGACACAGTGCATACAAATGATGGTTAACTAAATAAAACAACTCCATCTACCATCTAAAATGGATGAAGCATTCAATATCGCACTATGTCTACGGACATAACTTTAACTAATATATTAAAATATAACGTTTTAATACACTCATAATAAAACTAATATAAATCTAATGTAAAATATATATGAAATATAAAGAATCTAAAAAATATATATGTATATATATACACACAACACTAGTAAGTATTATGCATACTCTTCTAACTGCATGCATATACTCCCGAATGTAAACCATGTATCCTTAAACTCCGATCGGAGGTTAAAGTCCTCAGCTTACATACAACAATACATACTTAGTCCACTACTGCTTACTAATCTACTAAAAAAACATTACTTCTAATACATAGAATGCTTGACTATAATCATCATTATTGAACGCTGAATTGTGCTATAATGCCTATTTGCTTCAAAGATTGTTCAGTTACTCGTATAGCACAAATACATATGTTAATAATTAATATGTCTGAACATTGCGTACTAGATATATATCATATATCGCATAAAAGTTTTAACATTATAATATGTCAAAACTAAAGTACTAATGCATACTTAAACTTCATATTAATTTCATTAACAAAATATATATATAAAATATTTTTGCTTCCATCAAATCGAGCAGTGCTAAAAACCCAAATCTCCCTAATTAATAAATTCATAGCAGCTTTATTATTAAACTTATTTTATAAATAACTTATGAATAGCCATATAGGATTATATTATCTATTCTTATACATGTTAGCTAATAACTTATTAAATACTACATTAATATAAGAATATGTATACATATTTATGCGTACACTGATGAAAATTAAACATCTATCCATTCATGTAATGTAAAAGAACTTCTCATCTAACCTGCAGTACAACTACATTTTTTGGATATATTTCTCGGATATTGATAAGAGTGAAAATGTGAAGTGAGTTTTGGTTGTCTCCTGGTTCATTACTTGGATTATTAGCTGTACTTTTTCTTAACTTGGGGACATTTATACTGCTGAACGCTTTGCTATTATACGTTTTTATATATATACATACATACATATATATATATATATATATATATATATATATATATATATGTCAGAAAAAAAAACATTTAGGAAGGTATATGCAGGGGTAGAGCCCCTGCAAGACACTCTGCATTTAAATATACCAACTCCAAGATCACCAAGATCACACTACAGTGGAGTGAATGGCAAAATTTCCATTCTGCTCTGCATGGCACAATTTTGCCATTCATTCCACTGAGGTGCAATCTTGGAGTTAGTATATTTAAGTTGCAGGGGGTGTGGGGGTGCAGCCCCCCTATGTGGGGGGTGCAAGGGGCTTGTCCCCCTTGCATATGGTTTAAAAAATGTTTTTTTAATTTCAATATTACGGAATCTTGAGATTCTGGTCTTCAGGATTCATAGTCTTGAGATTCTGTAATTCGAGATTTAGTAGTGAACCCATATATATATATATATATATATATATATATATATAAAAATCTTCTCCTTCTTCTTCTTTCAGCTGCTCCCATCAGGGATCGCCACAGCAGATCAATTGTCTCCATGTCTTCTTGTCCTCTGCATCTTGCTCTGTCACACCAACCACCTGCATGTCCTCTCTCACCACATCCATAAACCTTATCTTAGGCCTTCCTCTTTTCCTGTTACTGGCAGCTTCATCCTTAGCATCTTTTTCCCAATATACTTTGCATCCCACCTCACCACATGTCCAAACCAACATAATCCTGCCTCTCTGGCTTTGTCTCCAAACCTTCCAACCTGGGCTGACCCTCTAATATACTTATTCCTAATCCTGTCCATCCTAGTCACACCCAGTGCAAATCTTAACATCTTCAACTCTGCCACGTCAAGCTCTGACTCCTGCCTTTTTGTCAATGCCACTGTCTCCAACCCATATAACATAGCTGGTCTCACTACCCTCTTGTAGACCTTCCCTTTCACTCTTACTGGTACTCGTCTGTCACAAATCACTCCTGACACTCTTCTCCACCCATTCCATCCTGCCTGTACTCTCTGCTTCACGTCTCTTCCACACTCACTATTACTCTGAACTGTTGATCCCAAGTATTTAAACTCATCCACCTTCGCCACCTCTACTCCCTGCATCCTCACCATTCCTCTATCCTCCCTCGAATTAACACACATATATTCTGTCTTAGTCCTGCTGACCTTCATTCCTCGTCTCTCTAGAGCATATCTCCACCTCTCCAGGGTCTCCTCCACCTGTTCCTTACTCTCACTACAGATCACAATGTCATCTGCAAAAT